>NC_141141.1:21827150-22142150 GCF_053477565.2 Lygodium microphyllum
CAAGAAGACTATTGGAAGGTGTTGCCACTTATGCTAAGTTTTGCCTTGATATTATTATTTTAGGAAATAAAATATTTGTTTAAAGTTTATGTATAATGCATTTGAAATACGATATTTTTTATTGTAAGCTAGGTTCTAATCTTTCTGAAAATCATTAGGCTAAAAGATGGATAATTAGGTATAGACCACCGATCGAGGTAGTATTCCGATGAGCATAGAACACTGATTGAGGGAGTGTTCTTTGATGGAGCTAGACCTCCCCAAGGCTAGCGTGGATAAAACCTACTCCAAGGGGTTTTCTTTTTTGTTTCACGTTAGTGAGTATAGACCAATCATGGCGTGAAAGGTCTTATTGTAGGTAACCCTAGTTGGCAGAAGGAGGTGAACATACTAGGGGGACTTTGTCTTAAACTCAATGGGCTCTTACAAACTACTAACTACCCTTCGAATTCCAAATAGTATCCTAGAAGTTCCAATACTAGTTTAGGAGCTGAACTTGGAGAGAATAATACGTTTGGGGTTGACATCATTTCTAGTTAGAATAGAAAACATTGTAAAAAGTTATTTTTCTTAAAGGAACTCTTGAGAAGGGATTACTTTACTCTGTCCTTGTGTCACGAAATAAAGGCGTGTAACAAATTTATATCAGGAAATAATCAAGAAGCTATTTTTATATGTTGAATCTAAGGTGGTAGGTAATTAGGTAATGAAAAATACTCTCTCTCGGAAGCAGGAGGATGATCTCGATTGATCTAGACCTATAGTTGGGTGGACTCGATGAGCCGAGAGCTTTCCTAAAAAGGAATAAAAATTACATTTTTGGTAGACCATTAGAGATTAGAAAGCTTGAATTACATCGCTTTAGGGCCATGGGTAGAAGGGATCGAAGTGCCACACTCCCCTTCGTCTCCCATTCTCTTTGAACCTAGTGCAATGCAAGTCTATATCAGTTAGGCAATTCTATAAGGAGTGGAAACTCGAACCGCTCACAATAATAAACTATTAGTAGTTGATTTAACTCATAATAGGAACCAAAAACTCAGATTAATCCTCATGGGAATGGTCAAAACTTCCAGCGCGAGGTAGACTCAAGCAAGCCTAGTTAGTGAACTACGAGGGTTTTCATCAAATCTCGGACGACGTTTTCTAAGATATCTCTTGATGGGCTACTAAGAACGTGCCGATGAGGAAGTGACTCGGGTGGGCACGTTACAACTCCCAATCCATCAATCCCTACTATTGGCAAGTCACTAGTGTGATGATATTGACCCTTGATCCACTATCAAGTAGGACATTCTAGATGATCTAGTCCTTGCACCAAATAGGAATCATTGGAATGGTTGGATTAGATAGGACATTCTAGATGATCTAGTCCTTGCACCGAATAGGAATCATTGGAATGGTTCGATTAGATAGGGAGCCTGTTGTGGCACTATTGCTGGATCTTTCAAACTATTTCATTTAAAGTATGATTGGATTACATAGGGGGACCTGTTGGGATTGTTGGGTCTTTCAAATAGTTTCCTTTAAAGCATGGGCCATCATGGATACAACTTCCAATTCATCGGGCAATATAGGGTCTCATGTTGAAACATTTTCAAGAGGTGATTGTTCAAAGCTGAGACTATATTTAGGAGATCATCGAGTGGAACCATAATACTAATCAATTGATGCTTCGAATGAGTCTGGAACAGTCCAAGTGCTTGGCGTGTTCTCTTTTGCCACCACTGCAGGTTTGGTTTTATTCTACTGAACTCTACTACCTCCAAGATTAGCATCTAGGGTTTTACTTTTCCTTTGTCCAAGATGATCTTATAGATTCTTCTTGTGAGCTTTTCCAATATTGGAATCTAGAATTTGACTTTTCTACTTGGCAAGATGAGCTTCTGGATGCTTTCCTATTTGAACTCTAAGGCAACTATCGAGGTTCTTCTTCGCTCCAATTAGTTGTGGATCTTCCTATGCAACTTGTTTGTTTTTCTCTTATGTCAGGTTTGTTGTTCTTTGTGCAAAGTCCAATTGCGATTTGAACTTCATAGACTCTAGATTTATGATAAAGTTTAAGGTTGGGTTTTTCCATACTAGGTGGAGATGAGTCTTCATAGATTATGGCATTCCGTGAGACTAGGTGGGATATGCTGAGTAGATTGTGGCTACTTTGAGCTGCCTCCTGACCAATTTTCAGGTTTAACCTCTTGATTAAAGCTTGGGGTGGAATGTTGCATGGTTACCAGCTCTCACCTGTGGTCCACCATCCTGCCACTTGGTGGTAGACTTTCTCTTGCTTGGCTTATGAAGTGCATGTGGATTCCAACACAGCATCCTTGTAGGTTTTTCTGGGACCACATATTAAAATACACCTTTGGTTCAAACAATTCCTTGATCTTCAGTGTGGTAGCAGTGGACCTATATTTCTAGTTCGAACAATTCCTTGATCCCCATTATATTATCAATGGGCATATATGCCTAGCCTTGTCCTTGTCTTTTCTAAGCATTATAGGCATGGGCGTCTAGACACTTGGATCACTAGTGTCCTTCCTACATACAAAAGAAGCAAGTTCGTAAAGGGCCATAAATTGTCTTAGCCTCTTCTATCTCTACTATGCCACATGGCCATTACTTAGTTCCTAGTAGTCCTAATTGGGATATGCCACAACTAGTGTAGAACCGGATTGGCCTTGAGATTTTTCCATTGTCCAGAAGTGTTTGCTCTAGTTCCTTGCCATCCATCTGATATGCTCATGATTGTTCCATTGTGTGCACTAGAGGTTTTTGATCTCATTCTTCTTGGTGTTTTCCACTATTTTCTTTCCTTTTTCCTTTTCTTACTCTTAGATTACTTTTTTCTTTTCCCTCCTCTTTGGAGTCAAACTATGCACTACTTGATTCTTCTTCCAAGTCAAAATTAGAAGTGGATTCATTGTTGTCATCATGTTGATATTTCGAGGTGGACTTACTGGATTTCTTCCCTTTCCTTGACTTTTTTTTGACATAAATTGCTCTAATTAGAGAGCCTTTTTGTAAAATGGATCAATGTTGTTACTTGATAGATCATCAAAAGATAAGGCTTTCTAGATAGGTTTATTGAAACCTTGAACATAAAGGGTATTCAGCCAATCTGTTACCCTACTTAAGGTGGCACAACCTTTCAAGTTTTTACGCATCTGTTTGGTCTAGTTGGAATTGGATATAGAAGGCATTAAGTGCTTCATTCCATGATGGATACGCATGTTTTGCCACTAGCTAGGTTGCAATATTTTTTTATATCAAGAATTTGAATATGACGACCTTGTGGGCTTCATTGACCTTGCCAAGGTAGTTGATTATGTATGCAACATCAAGCTATTGAATAAAAGCATCTAAATCTTCATTGAAAGATCTAGAGAACTCGAGGAAGGATATGCTAGTTGGTGTGCCATTGAGATTGGAAGTGAGAGTGGGGTTGCAGCTATTGCTGGGACACCTAGTAGGTTGAAGCTAGGACACGACTTGTTAGGTTTAAGAGTGTAGTGGGAGGAATGATAGAAAGGCCAGCTATGTTGCGCTAATCAAAGAAGTGGAATGAAAACATCACTTTTGGAATTCTAAAGAATCTTGGGTCGCTGCAAATACGGCCTCATCGACTCATGCGGACCATACAAATGCGTATGTATTCAACTTAGTGCATAGAGGAATGATAACCACGGTCACCATGTGTAATTAGTGTCCAAGCACTACCACCATAAGATAGATAATGAGCGTACTTAGAATCGACACATACAAACACTGACATCACTTCTGATAGTCAACCCTAGGTTGTAGAGTGAGGCATAATCATAGAAAATAGATCAAACACCAAATGTATTCAAAGATCAATCCAAAATATATTGCTAAACTAAGGATAATACAACAATCAAAGATGGATATAATCATAACATATGACTTTGGGAACAATTAGTGTAGGATCACAAGGATGAAACAACTGTAAGATACAAGACCAAGGCAATATTACTACCAAATGTAATAACTATGGATGGTATAATATAGGGTATGCTACTACTGATAGGGAGCGCTCAAAATGCCAACCAAGAGAGACTTTCTGAAGGGATTCAAGAAGGATATGGCAATGAAGCAAGAGAATCCTTTGATTCTTGATCTCTAGAGCTATGTATATGCTCAAACAATAACAACAATAACAACAATTTGCTCCCTACAGTGACATTCTCTCTATTCATGTCTTGTGCTAGGTAGTCTTTAGTGCTCATGCACCCATCAGCTCATCAACGTGTTGTTGGTGGCCAAAAATTCCTAGATTTAAAGGCTACTACCTTCCACTACCTTTAACAATCCGAAGATGAGGGAAGTATATTGGGGGAGATTAGTGTATGAAATATTGACTAAACAAGAAGATGTGAGAAGGCTAGGAAAGGACGTGCTACAACAAGTTGTTAAATTCTTGCAAGCACAAAAAATTAATAGGTAAAGGAGAGAGGCAAAACTAAACCAAGTCTAGCATATCCTAGCATTTGCATGAAGTCAATGCCAATAGTTAATGATCCCTTGAGGCAGATCTCATGATAGCCAAACTCTTAACTAAGAGTTTGCTGGATAATTTGGCCAATGGACAAAGTAGCACAACATTAACCACTTCAATCTTTGTAGGTTTAGGAATTGCACCCAATACCAAGAGCCAAATGAAAATCATGATAGTCACAAAACAAGTTAAGAAGTACAAAGTAGGAGATGATCTTTATAGCTTCTATGAGTAGTTTAAGTTTTTAAGGCAAATAACCTCTAGGACGCTAATTAATGCACACAAGCTTTTGGGTTGTACCTAGGGATAAAGGGATGCACTTGGTTCACTAGCCTTGATGATGCAAAGGGTAATAAATTTGACACATTCAAGGACTAGGGTACATTGATAACTAAATTGTCAAATTAATGAACATCAATTAGAAAGGTAGAGAGGAGTGTTGGGATAAAGGGTAGTGCACTCTTCAATACCAAAAATTGTGTGTCTTAGTCTCTTCTCTCTCTCAACCTGCATCTCTACACAGAAGCTCCATTGCAACTAACTCAATAAAGTGGTATCAAAGCTTGGTTCATGCAATCAGGAGCTTGGCATTTCTTCAGGTGCAGGAGCTTGAAGTTGAAGAAGAGTTCACTGTGAAGAGTCTGCAGGCAGGGTAGCAAGGTTTGAAGCTTCTTCTTGAAGCTTGAAGCTTCCCTCTTCATTTGAGCTTGTCGGCAACCATCATTGGCCACTTGGGGATCCTCCCAATCATCTCCAACACTTGGACAAGCATTCAAATATCTTTAGGGCTAAAGGTGCCATTAGTGTGGGTATGTAGATCCGGTTTTTAGTATGGTTAGGACCTATAGCAGAGTTGCTCCTCTTCATTTGGCATCATGGTTGTACTCCAAACTTTGCATCTAATGCTTAGCATTGAGCATTGAAGTGTAGTTTACACTTCAGGTTGATATACATTGTTAACCCTCAAATGAACAAGGTGGAAAATTTGAAAAATCTAAAGCAGAAGACAAGGGCAAGGCAAAAGTGAAATGGAAGACAAAGGCGTGCCACAAAAAATCTGAAAACACAAGAAGTGTAAAAAAGTCCTAAATCAAGGAGAGAGGCGCACAAGAAAAAGTGCAAGTCAATACTTTTGTAAAAGAGTGCAAGGTGCACCATGAATTATTTTGTGAAAGAGCATCAGGCTCTCACTTGTGCAAATTTTAAAGGTAGATGGGCGATAGGAAGGAAGCTAGGAAGATAGGAGGACTGTGGGAAAAAGGGCCCGGCCATGTAAAAAAGGGGATAAGGGGATGACCGCCCAAAAGGGATTTAGGGTTTTGTATATAAAGTTGAAAAGTGAATGAGGAGCTCATTCTTGTGTGTGGCCAAAAGTAGCTCTCCTCTTCTTCTTCTTCTTCTTCTTCTTGCTTGCTTGCTTGAGCTTGTGCTTGAGAGAGGGAGTGTGAGAGTGTGAGGGAGTGAGTGTGTGAGGGTGAGGGACTGTGGTGGAGAAGCTCTCCATCTTCTCCTCTCTTCTTCTCTTCTCTTATCTTCTCTTTTCTTGCTTGCAGCAATGGAGCTTGGAGTGTGGACATGAACTTGATTGGACATGGACATAAGCTCACTACACTAGTAGAGAGAGAGAGTGCGTCGGCTATGTGAGAGGTAGCCATTAGTGCTCAGCTTGAAATGCTTGAACAATAAGTAGTCCATGGGTCTTGGTGGTTGAGCTTGAGCTTGCACTGCACTTTGGTTCCGTTTCTGGGACAACGGATTCAAGCCTTGAGTGCTTGCACGCTCCGAATCAAGCATTGAAGTAGGGTTTTTCCCGAACCGGTGCTTGAGATAGATAGGTACGAAGCAAGGGAGTTTGAAGAGGTATTCGATCTCCTTAGCAAGTAAGCTTTTGGTTTTTTGGATTTGGAAAAGTAGGTTGGAATAGTGTAGGTGTTTTCTTTGTGATTTGGATGCATTAGGGTATGAAAAAACAAAGAAAAAAAGGAAAACAAGCATTGGGGTTTCTGTTGTCATAACAAGGAAAGAGGGTTTGATTTGTTCCTGATTTGTATTTTGGAGTTTATTTGCTATTCCAGGTATACACAATTCTTCATTAGGGTCATTCTTACATTCTAGAAGTTTGTGTGACCCCTCATAACCAAAATCATTAGAATCGAGTCAAATTTTTCATCCCTAGAAACTCGTCCGCAGGAGTCATCACTGTTATTAGGGTCCGACTGCTAGAATTGGACCATCCGACCCCCTTAGTCGGACAAGTTGAACCAATTTGACTTCTAGAGTCAATGTTTGACTCCTTGAGTTGGACCACCCAGACCACCTCAGTCGAAGCACCTAGTTGGACCAGTCGATCATTCGACTCCCGGAGTCATCGGAACACCTAGAATCGACCGTTGGACTTTGATAATCAAACCTTTGAGAATCGGAAAAAATACAAATTTGACACATCTAACCCTTGAAACTGATCCAAAGACCGTATAGAGTTGAAAGCATATCATATACTTATCACTGGGTTGAAATCTAGAGCAAGTAGTTCAAAACTTGGCTACAAAGGTCCTTCAAATTGCGCATGGTATTTAGTGTAATGGCCCTCTCAGACCCCTACAAAGGGGGCTCTACCCCCTCTATAACTCCCCCAAGTAGGCTGGAGAGAAAACGCGGGCCGTGACAGTCCTCCAAATTGGATCCTAGTGTAGTAATGGCTCTGCACAAGCATAGATTCTCACTTGCAAAACAACAACCAAAAGCCCATACTTGAACAAAGACAACTAGAGACCCTAGAATCTCAATGGGCCAATCTAACCAAAAAGGGCAAAAAGGCCACACCACAAAAACATGTATATGTTGCATTCAGATTGCATCTAGTCAAAGTGGAATGCAACAACACCAAGCTACAAGTGCGAGGATGACTAGACATGACAGTCCTGACGATAGATGCACATTGAATGGCACTGTACAGGCAACCCAAGACATCAATAGAGAATCCACATTTGATTGTGAAGTTGAGGACTCAAAGGCATGTATCAAAAGGCTTGAACTTATAGGCCAAGGCCCAGAAGATGAAGATATTAGAGAAAGATGCGGATCTAGAGCATGGCTATGGCGGATGGAAGATGAAGATTAAGTTCATGATGACATAGACTGAAGACTTGACCAATTGTTACTCAAGTGAATTAGGTTCCAAGATGAAAGCTTGGACTCATAAACACAATCTTGAGTTGAGACTAACAATGACCAAGACACTAATTGAGATAGAAAAGCATCATGATATTGTATTCATCACATATGAAAAAGTGGTAGTCAAATACAATGCTTTATAGTTGTTGGATGGATAGCAATTTTCCTTTTTGTGCATATGAGATTTATTCTACATGCATGTCCTAAGCCCGGAGCTACCTCATACAAAGAGGCTACAATAGGTGCGATGGAAAATATCTCAACACCCCTCCTCAATCACAATCAGAAACTACAAAGTGTGTAGAGGCTTTAGTGAGTGCAACACCTGCAAAGTGCAGGCACACCATAAACATGACAAAACACCAAAGGCTATCGCACAAAAGGCTAATGTGGGTACCACAAACATGGTGGTCATCTAGAGGTTGTAACAGGGGCCTCACAAAGTGTATAGAGGCTATAGTACATGGCTACATGAGGAGTTTACAAGCTTATAATAAAGACATTTGGGCTAGGCAATACAAGGCTAAAACAAGTTAGTAAAAAATTGGGTCAAGGACCAGTAGGCCCTTGTAGTTTTCAACATTTCTTTTTATATAGATCTTCAATTCATTGGAGGTATTCTGGTCAATGTAGTCTAGCTTGCTCTTGTACTTATTCTTCACTTTGCTTGCAGCTTCAATGTCCACCGCTTTGATCTTTTGGTCCTCTTCTTCTAGGTTATTTCGGTCTTCTTCTTTATTGACTTTACTTGCATTAGTTGTATTAGTCTTCATGTTCATGTTCCCCCTCAAGCAAATATATAATCTTTGAGGCAGCAGAAATGACTTAAAAATATTCTAATAGATTCATTGATAGCTCTTTAGAATATGGAAATCCATCCATCCCTGCAAGTAGAACAAACAAGTCTTCCATATAGTGTTGATAAGCAACATTAGTCATGCTACTCCTCATGAAGTGTATCCACATATAAATATTCTTGCTTGTCATTGATATGACCAAAAATCAATACCCACAAACTGAGAATAACCAACAATGAGTTGATCTTTGTATGTGTCAAAAGACACAAGCAATGTCAGTGTAGTATCAAAAGATACTAGTTTGAAATTTGATGCTTATTGCTTGAGTTTGACTTGATTCTTGATGCTTGTCTTGTCCTTCAACTTGAGTCCCCTCCTTGCTGATGGATAAATTTTACTTGAATCCTTGCTAGAAACTAAGCTAGGAGCTCAGATCAGAGTGGCGTCAGCTTTATTGAGTCAAGAGGAGTGAGAGCAATGAAGTGGGAGAAGAGCTTGAGCTTGATGTTGAATGCTTGGTCTTCCAATCTTCACAAATCTTCCAAAAATCTCCAAAGATCTCCAAGAACTTTCCCTCCTTGATGTGTGGCACTGACTAAATCACTGAATTAGGATGTCAATAGGGTGATCTAGTGGCAGGAGTGAGAAAAAGAAGTGGTTTATGAGCTTAAAGCTCAAAGGCTATGGAGTCCCTATTTAGGGTTTTGATAGACGACTCTTGTAGACAATTGGCATAGAAATTCAATGTAGTACTTAGTGGGGAGAGAGCTTATATTAGGAGTTTCAAATGCCCTATACGTGCAAGGTAAGGCATAGCACAAGTGGGCTCCACAAACTGTACGAACAAAATATGGCATAGAATAGGCAGCAACTTTCAATTTGTGCAATGTTGGAGCTAGGATTTACCAATGTTAGGCTCTCTAATGTGACAAGGAACTGTGCCAAGAGTAGAGGAAAGTTTCTCTAGAAGGAAGCATGGGGAAATATGGGTTGTAGGAGTAGATCAAGAAGCTCCAAGTTAGCTGGGGTATTGTCTAGCTATGGGAGACAAGAGGGGGCAAAGTGAGGATGAAGTTGGAAATGGAGTCATACACCGATCATGAGCTGTCCATAGATGAAGAGGAACTGAAAGAGAAAAGAGGAGACCTAAGACATGCTAAGCCATGCTCAACTACGATATGATACCATGAGAAAGATGTGGATCTAGAGCATGGCTATGGCGGATGGAAGATGAAGATTAAGTTCATGATGACATAGGCTTTGACCAACTGTTACTCAAGCGAATTAGGTTCCAAGATGAAAGCTTGGACTCATAAACACGATCTTGAGTTGAGACTGTCAATGATCATGACACTAATTGAGATGGAAAAGCATCATGATATTATATTCATCATATATGAAAAAGTGGTAGTCAAGTACAATGCTTTATAGTTGCTAGATGGGTAGCAATTTTCCTCTCTGTGCATATGGGATTCAGTTTGCCTGCATGTCCTAAGCCTAGAATTGCCTCATACAAAGAGGCTACAATAGGTGTGATTGCAAATATCTCAACAGACATAGTATTGCCTTCTTATCTTAGGGACAAACTCACCGCAAAAAGAGAGCACAATGTGGATGCTCTCATGAATGAAGGAGCATATTTTAATATCTTGACCTATGAAGCATGGACCCTACTAGGCCAACTAGAGATCATATTGACTAATGCAACTCTTAATTCTTATGGAGGACACCCATAAGCACTTATAGGGAAGTGCACAATCCTTGTGACTATTGAAATGGAAAGCTTGCCTATCCTATTCCATGTTCCTCCAAATAGTGCAAATTGTGGAAAGGAAACCCTCCTAGGAAGACCCTTTAAAAGGGTGACAAAGTATGTGGTCGATTATGTAGCACAAAGGATATACTTGACACTACCGAGTGTGAGGATAATCACAAAATTTAGCAAGGGTGACCTCATCAAACCTCAAGGGAAAGACAAAGAATAATCTAACATACCAGGCAAGCCCAGTAACGAGAGCAAGGACTTGTTGAAAGAGTTGATACAAGTGCATGTTGAACAGAGAGAACTAGTAAGCAAGACCATGCTTGAAAAAAGAAGGTTAGGAGACAATGACAAGGATAGGCTTGGGACTTACAAATATCATAGAAGACCACAAAAGAAGCCTAAGCCTTATAGACACGAAGGTATCAATGGAGAGCGGGCACAACGCCATGATGGATATCCAAAGTATTGCTACTTGCTTAAGGATATTGCATAGGTAACTGATGGATTTGGGTACCAAAACCCCCTGCTAAACCACCTTTGTCAACTGAAGGCTAGACCATATCAAAAGCAAAGAAGCGCAGGAGGAAATCTAAACGAAAATCCAAGTCTCAGATCAGCAACATTGGGGTGGCTGAGCCCCTCACGATTGAAATCAAGAAACCAAACATGACTATTCAAAAGGTAGATCCTCAGCCTCGCATGCTTAACAAGCAGATATCAGATATAACTATTGGGCATACACAAAAACCACTAGTGCCCAAGGAGCCTTTGACTTTCCAAGAGGATAATGAGCACCAGAGGCACAACACTGCTCATGTGATAAGGCTGATGCTTAGCAAAGCAAATGGCATAATTGTCTAACAACCATGAGTAAATCTTCCAACCAGTGCCAAGGCCACCTAGGAGCGACAAATCTCCTACATCCTCTTTCCCTAAATGGACACAAGAGGCACAATAGTAGTCGTCAAGTGCAGCCGCTCAATCCCAATCTCTATCTCCATCTGAGCTTCCAAATGACCAAGGTGCAAGACATGACACCACCCCTAATACTTAGCCTAAGGATATGCATGTGCAATCCACCGTAACTAGCTCAATTGATGCTCAATCTACACAAATGAATGCGCAAAGGGAAACAAAAGACACGACCTCTTCTAATTTGCCTAAGACACTGCAATCTACCAACAGTAGCGAGTCCACTAAACTAGCCGCTACTACTTCCAATCAGGAATCACAACGGTCACAGTTTTTGGCCGTGATGATGCCCCTTATGGAACATGTCCTTATTAGCAATACACATGTGGAAGAGATGTCACAACAAACACATCCAACGAGGAGAAATCTCTCAAAGATTTGGCCAAATATAGAGCACGTCTAACCAATGAACGAGAGATGAAGTGCATGATGAAGCTTGATCACAAGGTAACAGCCATCACATGTGCATATGTCCATGTGGAAATTGGAATGCTAACACCAGAGCACACAAAGCTCATAGCCGAGCCCGTGACTTGGGACAAGAAACAATATGTTTGCTCTTGTTATGTAGCTGTCTCACTGAAGAAGTCATAAAGGATATCCCAAAAGCCACAGCTAGAGAATTGCACTTGATACCCTCACTCTAAATTTCTCAATGTGAGACAAACAAGGAAAAGCTTGAAGCAATCAAATGAAAAGGGGGAGAACAAGGTAATTTTTTGCAGAAATTGTAGTCCAATCAAATTTTGGAAGCCAAAATTGGCCGCCAACTAATGACACTCACTGAGCAAAGGAAAGCCCTTTGGACATCAATACATGATCCCATGTACATTGCCCCGACCTCATTAAGAGTGTTGGCAACAGTCCATGAGGTCTAAATTTTTTCCACTGTCCAAAAACATCCCTTGTACGATAAGCTACTTCTAGAAGAAGTTCTACACGTGGTTACTAGGCTAGAAGTAGGGAGCATGGTACTTAATGTTAGCACATATGTCTTCTGCCTCACTCAATACCCTACAATCCTAGACCTCTATGCTTCCCATCAATAAAATCCTGATTTCTTCAGCTGGTTTCGTCCAAAACTATATGAGAGGAACCCTTAAACTGTCTCATGGTTCTACACTAGAGTCACTTGAACCTCCCGAGAGCAAGAGAAAAACAACTCTAAACACAACACCTGCTTTGGTAACAAGCAATGGAGGCCTATTTCAATGGGTAAGGACAAGGGCCTAGAGCAAACACCCGACTAGGAGCAATTGCCAATGAAATTGGATGAGGGGCTAAATGGAGGGAAATTAGTTGAAGAGCTAGACTCTCCAAAAAGAGAGGCAGTTATACCCTCACAACCTAGCAAGGTTGTTCAACAAGCTCTTGAGTATTTAAAGGACACACCTAGATTACCCAAGAAAAAGAGGAGAAAAAAATGAAAACAACGGTAGTTGCAAAAGTGGTTGTAGACACCAAGAAGGTTGAGACCAAGAGTGCTAGAGAGCTGAGGAATAAAGCATTGAGTCCACCCATGAATGAACCTATTGCCATCTCTCCTAATGGTAGTGAAACCTCAGACACATCCAAGTGTTCTAATAAATCAAAGCAAACATTACCCTCACCGGTTTCTTGCAATGTTCAATCCACTGAAAACAGAACTTACATTGACAAATCAAGAGTGGATACAACACTATCACAACACATTGAAAAAACTATACAAGTCACATCCAAGGAGAACTATGACACAATAGTAGCAACTCATCAAGATAAGCATGAAAACCCTAAGGACATAAGCAATCCTAGCATTGACCTATCTTCTCATCTAGGCATGAGCCCTCAACTATGCTAAAGCCTAGGAAAACTCCTAGAATCTTGCATGAGATAGCAACTAAGAAAGCCCTCATCGAGCATAGAAGTGTCAAGGGTGCCTGACTGACTTGGATGCTAAACTCAAATTATTTGCATGTGCCTACATCATTGCGGACATGGGCACATTCCCTAGGGAACAACTTGAGGAATATTTGTCATATTCACTATCCTGGGAAGAGTGAGAATATCTTAACGAGCACTATGACAAACTCCTATATGAATGCATGCAACTCATCTCTGGCGAGGAAGCCGATGATGAACTACACTTAACTGTTGTGACATTCAACAAAGCGCTTTGCCAACCAAATCTCTTAGAGATAGAGCAATTAAAGCAATAATCAGAGAGTCGAAGTCAATTTGAAAAATGATGGTGTGAAAACCGCGCTACAATGGCTGAAATCGAAGCCCAAATTATAACAGTCTCAAAGGATCAACTGGCCCAATGGTAGTCTCAAATGACCTATGTGACACCAACTTCCTTGCGAGTACTGACTACCATTTTGGGTATGGACTAGTTGGAAGAACCAGCCAAGAGAACTCTTTGATTGATAAAATTCTCATTGATGAGGAGGAGTTGCATGTTTCCAGTAGACTCGGACAAGGCATGCTACTCGATGTTGCAAAATATTTGTTGTTACTGAGTAGGCTACCACGATTACTGGATATGTATGTCCCACTCTAGTACAGTCTTGAGTTCTACAAGTGGTTTTTATCCTCACAAAGTGACATGGATTCATATATGTATACATAAATAAACAATGTGTTTTGTGACTGTGTATAAATAATACCAAAAGAAGAAAAGCCAGCACACACACACACACACACACACACACAAAAGTAATGATAATCAAGTGCAGGTGATATGCGTTGAAGTCAGCACTATGAGATTCAGATAAGTGATGTCTTTTGAAATGCACCTATTCATTATGGTTGAAGCATATGACTTGCATGTACTCTCACAAGTTTCCAAGTGAATGCAAGATGACACGTCTTTGTATGAAAGCGTTCAATGTCCAAGTCACCACAAGACCACCATGTCAAGATTGTGGGAGAGAAGGAAGGAGTCTCGCTTGAAGCTTTCTTGCTTACACAATGGGGGAAGACACACAAGGGTGGAGGCTGAAAACAGTTTTCCTCTTCTTAGTTGTGTAAGCCAAAAGAACTCTAGTACAAAGAAAATAGGAGAACCCTAGATATGGGTCTCAAACCAAACTCAACTAACTAAGGTGGCATACTAACTGAGCCACGAACTAGAGTAGATAAGGATAGCTATCATGTAGCTATTATTCAGGGGCGGTGTACCAACCGCATCTGCAACTGACAAGTCGGTGACATAAATACACAACGGTCACCCTGGCGTATCACGAGTGGAGCTCGATATCTCAACACTCCCCCTCGAGCTCAATCCCAATTCCTGCACACCAAGCAGGTCTCTGAACTTGCGCAGCTTCTCTGCACCCAATGCCTTCGTGAATATGTCAGCTACCTGATCCTCTGTGCTGACATAAACTAGATCAATAAGACCTAGTAAAACCCTCTCCCGCACATAGTGATAATGCACCTCAATGTGCTTTGTTCTAGCATGATAGACTGGGTTATTTGCCAAGTGTATACTACTCATGTTGTCACAATAAATGACAACTGGCCCATCTGTAGACTGATGCATATCATAAAGTAGCTTATGCAACCAAGCTACCTCACATGCAGCCATTGCTGCACCCCTGTACTCAGCCTCTGTGCTCGACAAGGCAACTGTAGGCTGTTTCTTGCTGCTCCAAGTGACTGCAGCACTCCCAAAAGAGAATACATATCCACTGGTAGATCGTCTATCAGAAATACTACCAGCCCAATCAGCATCAGTGTATCCATGCAACTGTATCTGAACCCCAGTCTCATAAAATAGTCCATACTGCAATGTGGACTTCACATACCTAAGTATGCGTCTAGCCGCATCCAAATGCGGTTTCCTTGGAGCCTGCATAAACTGACTTACCAATCCAACAGCATAGCTCAAATCTGGCCTGGTAATAGTCATATAAATCAAACTTCCTACTATGCGTCTGTACATAGTAGGGTCTTCTAGAAGCTCACCTGCATCTGTGCTCAGCTTCACATTTTGCTCCAAAGGAACTGAAATAGGCTTACAGCCTGTCATCCCATATTTGGATAGCATGTCCAATCCATACTGCCTCTGCAAGAGCTGTATCCCACTTGGTGATCTAATCACCTCAATGCCCAAGAAATAACGCAGCTCTCCCAAATCCTTCATCTCAAACTTCTGCTTCAATAGCATTTTCACATGAAGGATATCTTCATCACTGTCACCTGTCATAATCAAATCATCAACATAAATGACAAGCAGCATAATACCTTTCTCTGTTTTTCTCACATAAAGTGAGAAATCTGCCTTGGAAATCTGAAAGCCAATAGTGACAAGATACTGTCCTATCTTGTCAGACCATGCTCTAGGTGCTTGCTTCAAGCCATACAAGGCTTTCTTCAACCTGCAAACAAACTCAGGATGAAGAGCATGCACATAACCTGGTGGCTGCTCCATATAGACCTCTTCTTGCAAATCACCATGCAAGAAAGCATTCTTTACATCCATCTGATGTAAAGACCATCCCTTTGATGCAGCCATAGCAATGACTGCTCTTACGGTTGCCATCCTTGCAACCGGACTGAATGTTTCTTCATAGTCAATGCCATATGTTTGTGCATACCCCTTGACTACTAATCTTGCCTTATATCTGTTCACAGAACCATCAGCATTGTGCTTCACCTTATAAACCCACTTACAGCCAATTGCATTCTTACCTTTAGGCAAAGGTACCAATTCCCATGTAGCGTTTGCTTCCAAGGCATCCATTTCTTCATCCATGGCTTTCTCCCATTTTTCTTTTCCCATGACTTGCTCAAAAGAAGTGGGTTCTGGTTCCTGTATCACCTTGACCATATATGCATAGTGAATGGCTGTAAATCCATCATATTTCAGCCTATCCACAGGATACCTAGCTCTCGTAGACCTGCGCAAAGTAGGTTCACTCCCAGGTGCTCTCAAAACATCCCTGGTCTTCCTTACTCCAGGTGTAACAATAGAAGGAATACCCAACTCATCATCAATGCTCTGTTCTGAGCCACTGGATTCACCATCCACATAAGAGTGACCTGCATTCACATCAAACATGGGCTGATCAACCTTCTCTTTTCCTTTTCGTGATACCTGCATACCACTATCTGTATTACTTTGAGAAGATTCTCCTGATCTCAATCTGCCTGTCCATGGCGAAGAAAGTGAACCACTGCTAGAGGACGCTCCAGGTCCACTAATATTTTGTGACTGCTGCTGTGAATTCTGTGCAGCATTACCATTTTGTGCATCTACATCATCAATCACATTTACTGTTTTATACCAGCTACTCATCTCATCAAAAACAACATCTCTACTCACTGTAAACTTACGAGTAGAAGGGTTATAGCATCTATACCCTTTTTGCTGCAGAGAGTAACCAATAAAGATGCACTTCTCAGCTTTTGGATCCAACTTGGATCTCAGCTCATCTGGCACATGTACATAGGCAATGCAACCAAAAATTTTCAAATGAGAAATATCTGGTTTCCTACCAGTATACCTCTCCTCTGGAGTCATTCCATGTATTGCTGCAGTGGGAGTCCTGTTCATTATGTAGACTGCTGTAGCAACTGCTTCAGCCCAATAAAAATCTGGCAAGTCTTTTTCATTGAGCATGGCACGAGATACCTCTCCAATATGCCTGTTTTTCCTTTCTGCAATTCCATTTTGTTGTGGGGTATAACTGCATGAATATTGCTGCTTTATGCCATGCTCCTGCAAGAACTTTGCAAACTCATTTGAGAGGTACTCTCCCCCTCCATCTGACCTTAGGCATTTTATCTGCAAGCCTGTTTCTTTTTCAACCATAGCTTTAAGAGTTTTGAAATGCCCAAAAACTTCACTTTTCTTTTTCATAAAATACACCCAAACTTTTCTGCTATAGTCATCAATAAAACTGACAAAATAATGACAGCCTCCAAGAGATGCAGCTTTAGTTGTCCACACATCAGAGTGAATTAATTCCAATGGCTTCTCACTCTCTTGAACATGTCTAGGAAATGGTTTCCTTGCCTGTTTTCCAAACTGACAGGCTTCACATACCTTATGCATTTCTGCAACCTTGAATTTGGGCAATCCTGCAACAATATTTTGGGCCTGCATTGATTTAAGTCGCTGTACATTAACATGACCAATGCGTTTATGCCAGATATCAATATCTGCAACTACACCGGTCCCATGTGCAAACATTGCTGCACTCAATTCAGACATGTCTGCATCCAATGTAAACATTCTGCCCTTCTTCTTTCCTTTTGCTATCAAGCGACCTTTATTTTTCATATCCTCAACAAAGCATCCATGAGGATTAAATCTGACCTGCAAGCCCTGTTCAACCATTTGACCAACTGAAACCAGATTCTTGGTGATATTCGGGACATGAAATACATCGGACAGGTATTTCTTTTTCCCATCCTGCATAGACAAAGGAATTTTTCCAATCTGCACAATAGGATGTGCAGTATCATCACCAGTCTCCACAAATCCTGGTTTTTCCATTTTCCTTGCATCCTCCATCCATTCTGCATGACCTGTCATGTGGTTTGATGCACCTGAGTCAACATACCATACATCATTGCTTTCTTCTGCACTTGTCACAGAATTGTTCATGTGCTGCACCATGAACAAATGCTCATTTCTGTCATCACCCTGTCTGTTAGAAGATGCATAATTCCCTTGTTGCAGTTTTCCATTCATGATGTCATTCTGCTTTTTATAGCAGTCTTTAGCCATATGACCCATTTTACCACAATAGTAGCATTCAACATTACTGTTTGCATTTTGACCTCTTTGCCATCCACCACGACCTCTTTGGCTCCCCCTGCCTCTAGAGTTACCACGTCCTCCTCCATAGGACTGGTTTTCTTGAGTTTGTTGCATATTCTGATTTCTACCACGGCCTCCAAATCGGCCTCCTCTACCTCTGCCTCTACCTCTTCCAGCATTTGAGTAGAAGACAGCTTCTTTTGAAGTTCCTCCTGAAGAAGATGCACCACCATTTCTCTGCTCCTCAGAAATTAGAAGAGCAATCAACTCCTCAAAATCAGGAAATCTTTCACGAACTGAAATGGATGTCCGAAACTGTGCATAATCCTTTCCTAGACCATTCAAGGTCACGGAAACTAAATCATCATCTTCCACTGGCGACCCAATGGAAGCAAGTGCATCTGCAATCTTCTTCACCTTCATGTGGTAGTCGTTGATGCTCATATTTTCTCTTTGCACATTGTGCAACTCTTGCTTGAGCTGCATTTTCCTGGCTTGCGTATTTGTGCTATACATTTTTGACAAAGTATCCCATGCCTCCTTTGGCGTACTTGCATCCTGAATATGCACAATCATAGAGTCTGAAATGCTGATAGACAGCCAATACATAACTTTCCTGGCTCTCTCATGCCATGTTTTAAATGCCTGCATTTGTTGTTGATTGGGAACATCAGGAAGAACTGGTTCTTCTTCATTTCCTGCAACAAATTCCCAATATCCTTTTCCCATAAGGAAATTCGTCATTCTAAACTTCCATGCCTGGAAGTTGTTCTTGTCAAGCTTTTCAGTGACAATCTGTGAAAGAGAATCAGACGCCATTACAGAATACTGCAAGAAATTCTGTCACTGCAAAAAACACAGCTTCACCCTCACAAGGGCAAATCTGCAAAACTGGCGAAAGTGGTATTTGACCACACAGTCACTTCCTAGTGACGATTTTGCATAAACAGGAACCAAGGATGATTCTGAAACTCCCAATGTCTCTGCGCACAAGCATACGATGCAATTTCTACAGTAACTTTTCACCGACCTGTAGAACAGTGGTCGCACAGCATAAAACTGAGCCTTTTCTTGAGTGCGTGCAGAAAACTTCCGTCTGCAAAACAGGCCCCGAAATGGCCTCAAATCAAAAAAACAAGGTCGCCAAGGGCTAAAGCCCTCTCCCGCAGCATATACTGCCCTCTTGCTTCACCGCGAAGGGCGTCTCAACCTGAGACAATGCACTCCTGCAATTTCCGGCTGTGCTACCTGCAGAGATCTGCTCCCAAAACAGGAAATGAAAGCAACACTGCTCCTCTTACCAGACCACCGCGAGCTTGGCTTGCTTTCTTGAGCTCCTTACCACGAACAAGGCTCTGATACCATGTCAAGATTGTGGGAGAGAAGGAAGGAGTCTCGCTTGAAGCTTTCTTGCTTACACAATGGGGGAAGACACACAAGGGTGGAGGCTGAAAACAGTTTTCCTCTTCTTAGTTGTGTAAGCCAAAAGAACTCTAGTACAAAGAAAATAGGAGAACCCTAGATATGGGTCTCAAACCAAACTCAACTAACTAAGGTGGCATACTAACTGAGCCACGAACTAGAGTAGATAAGGATAGCTATCATGTAGCTATTATTCAGGGGCGGTGTACCAACCGCATCTGCAACTGACAAGTCGGTGACATAAATACACAACGGTCACCCTGGCGTATCACGAGTGGAGCTCGATATCTCAACACACCAATCCCACAAAGAACCATTATGGAGAAAGTGACATGAATACCAAGAGCAAAGAGCCATGACGGAAGCCCCACTAGAAGAGAAAATCAACCCTGTAGAAAGCACACCGTGCATTTGAGAATGACCCAAAGCATAGTCATTTGCTACTCTTTCTTTCTTGGCCAAACTCTACATCTAGGTAGGAGCCACACTCTCAACAATGACAACCGTTTCTTCATCAACTAGGATTCAATTCACTAAATGCTCTGCCCCTTGTCCATGCACAGCTCACTTCAATTGTGCTACCTCAATTGGTTTGATGTCTCACATGTTACAAAGAGGTTTTCAAAATCTCAAGTGTATCTCTTCATCTCAACAACTATTCCTCTAGCATTGAAGCTAGTAACATAATCATCTTTGTAATATCCATGTTTCACAACCTTTGGATCTCAACATTTTCCAATCCAAATGAAAGGTTAATAGCCTCAATATATTACATTGATTGTATTCATTTTTTTCAAAAAAAAGAAAAAAAAGAAAAGAAAAACAAAAACAAAAAACAAAAAAGTACCCACGATCACAGGACAACACCTAGGGGTCCTCAAATTAGGTACATCTAGTGACCTTGGTCAGCTGGCTCCGTCTCTACTGCCCTAGCCCTTCATACATCCCCAACAATTGTTCAGGGCACATCAAGGGCAAGACATACCTAGGGAGCTTGTCTCGCCTATGGATAGATCTGTCACCCTGAACCATTTGCACGATTCTTTTTCACACTCCATCTTAGTACCATCATGATCAATGGTGGTGAGCAAGGCACGAAAGACCATGGAAAGTACACTGTACTCTTCAAACACTACAAGTAGCCACCAGCTACTTACCAAAAGCTAAGTCGTTAATGAGCTCAATTATGCTACATTGTGTTGTTAAAATCACAGATGATGTCTCAAGAAGCCTTCAAGTGTACTTCTCCTCAACATCGTCATTTTTTTCCACCCCATTGAACCCTCGCTTCATCCACACATTGCTATGAGGAACCAGACTAGCAATCTTCTAGCTATGTAATATCTAAGTATGCACGTGCACTCACATATCTGCACCACAATCTATACATAGTTTGGGTCCTCAAGTGCAGGACAATACTCTCAGCTTGCTTAGAGTTCAACCTATCTCCCAAACTAATCAAACTATGTCTTGCCCATGATCAGAAGACTAGCACTAACCCCTATAGAGAGACCATATGAGAGGATTTCAATTGTAGGGTATTGAAGACTCCAACAAAAGTACCGTCAGCTCTTCATTAACACTCAACTCTAAACTCTTGTCCTTTATCATCATGCAAGCCCACCAAAGCATTGTCACTCGGTAGAATCCCCAAAATACCAATGGAGCCCCAAGAGGAACACCAAGGAAAAGGGAATTCTACTGCAAGAAAATCTATCTTGTAACATCAACAAGCTTTTATTTCATTATTTTGAT
This sequence comes from Lygodium microphyllum, assembly GCF_053477565.2. Lineage (NCBI taxonomy): Eukaryota > Viridiplantae > Streptophyta > Polypodiopsida > Schizaeales > Lygodiaceae > Lygodium > Lygodium microphyllum. The sequence continues at coordinate 21,848,300 of NC_141141.1, forward strand.
AACCAAAACAAGGAAAACAACAGATCTTCACGCAGCATCATAGTAGATATCTCCCATGAATTTGATAGAATCAACCATAATCCTCTACATCTTCATAGAATCCATCAATAGAACAAATAACATAAAATAATACATCATTTTTGAATGGAAATCGATCACATAGTATTCATCTTCAATGTCTTCATAGTTCTCTCTCTCAATCTCTCATAAAAAGATACATTATTTTGATAGAATTGGCTATCTCTGGCTCTCTCTCTCTCAATAAAACATCATCTCCTCACTACAATACTCGATAATGACTCTCAATAATCCTTCTTAGGTTGTGGTTGCACCTCCCAAGAGGTATGGGAGGTATGAAAGGGCATCAGAGCCACTACAGTAACCCTTCATATCTTGCTTCTGTCTCTGTCACTCCAATCTTCTCTTTAGTCTTTAGTAGCTGCTTCTTCAATTTATTTTAGCTCTTTTGAACTTAGATTCATCCTTTCCAAAAGTTAGAAAAATTTCCCAAAGTCACACATACATTCCACAGAACACTTACAGAAGATCTACCGAATAGAACAGAACAGAAACGAAGCAGAGACAAAATAGAGACAGAGGCTCTACAGAAGGTTTATAGAGGGTTACAGTAGGTCATCACAGAACAGAAAATCCTCATAACTCATACTAAAACCACTCCAAACTATCAAAAACTATTATGAGCTTCCAAAACATAATCAATATCATCCAAAACACTCTCAAACACTTCCATTAACAACCATACATCACTCTAAATCCATAAAAAATCAACCATTCAAACCTCAAAAACAACAAAATCAGTCAAAAATTCAGTCTTTTTCCACTCTCAACATATCCCTACACTTAGAAAGGAAGCATCCTCGCAAACTAAGGAAAAAAAAATTAAAAAATGTAAGTTCAGTAAAGAGTTCAATTTGATCTTCTTCTGTAGTATCTTTAACAATCACTCCAAACCACAACCCCAACTTATCACATGTATCTCTAGAAAAGAATACTACTAAAGGAAATGTTCGTTATTCATGAACACATATGATAAACGATAAAAATTCATAACAAATTTGTAAAGGATATAAGAGGTTCTTCAACTTTCCATCATAGGCTTGCCATCCACCATCAGTATCAATAGTTGAGAAGAGAGCTTGCGAACAAATTATTCAACCAGCACAAACTGATCACATACAAATTATTATAGTACAAATACAAACACAACCATCTGAATGGCACCTCCAAAAGATGTCTCATTAAGAAGCATAGAAGTTACATCCAGGGGTATCAATGAAGACGATCTCTCTTAAAAGCTTGATGATTACGAAAGTGATCCAGGGATAAAGACTCATCTACAAAAGATTTTGGAGAATTCTGAAAGAATTGAAGGCAGCACATTCGTTCTAGCAAAACAAGGTATCTGCTAGGTAGATAAAGGGCATGAAAATATAGGACATCCAACTGTTGGGAATCCCCTGACACTAAATTTGTGCCCTAAATAATTTGTATGTCGTTACAAAGGAAAGAAATGGCATCCCCTGACACTAAATTGTTCAACAAAGGAACTGAAATTTCCAAAGAACCCTCTCAATGTGCCCTAAATAATTTGTTGCATGTGAGGTAGGCAGCGAGGTCACTTCCAGAGGTAGCAGGAACTGTTATTGAAGGAATTACTAGTGGAACTTTCTCTGCTACACGCTTCAAGCACTTCCATTGAATGACCAATGGAGGAGGAGAATCAAGATCCTCTATGTCAATGGGTTCTGAATCTTCTGAAGGTGGAGGGGGAGGTACTAGATCAGATGGAGGAGGAGATAGCACACCCTTCTTAAGGCTTGAATATGTCAAGAAAGTATATAAATATGAACCATAGGTTATGTTGGTAACATTCCCTCTAGTCACTTTGACAAAATAGTGAAGAGCTCCTTGGACAAATAGTGAGATGGTGTCTTGGCAGTCATGAACCTATCTTGGAGAAATTGACAGACTAGCTTCCAGAGAGGATCAATGATCATTGAGAAAGACACTCCTGAAGTGTTAATCACCTTCTTGACATCGAGGACCTCTTTAGTCTGCTTTTGTAACATCTTGAGAATCTCTTCATTTGAGAATAACTGTCTGGCTGTAACGAAGGGTTCTCCTTTACAGGGAAGAGACAAAGCCTTCCCTAACCCTCTAGGTGTCAAAACTATGGAAGTATCACGAACCAAGCCCGATTACTTACTGTATGATGCAAGAAACTCATCACATAGGGCTGGATCGTCTGGAATCAAAGGGAGTGAAGCAGCCACAAAAGATGCAAGGCCACCAGCTTTCGCGATAGGCTCAAAAGTTAGTAGGGAAGAATAATCCCTACTGATCAATGGGACATGCTGAATAGGAGGAGGAGCTTGAGGCACCATTCAGATTGAATATACACACGCCACAAACACATACAATCACAGAGAATGCTTGCAAAACAACAAAATAGCTATAAAAAAGAAATCGATCAAAATAAGCACACACAGACGTAACTAACCAATTGACCACCCTAAACAACCCACATCCTACAAAAAATTTGGCATGACCCCTACACATATGCGACCGAAAGCTTCATACTATGCAATAAGCAGGCACCCAAGACCTCGTATCAGGTAAAAAAGAAAATTACAAACCGCACCTGTAATCGTATCACACAATCAAACCATAATACCCAAAAAACCTTATCAGGATATAACCAGAACTTTGATAAACAATGTTAGCTTAAAGGACTATACGTACCCATCCCACGAAGCATATTTATTGAAAAGGGAAAAAAAGTGCAGTGAGGGGAATGATTTTAGTGAAGGGTTCATTTTAATAAATTAGCAACAATGGTTGAAATTTTATTAGGTTGTAAACCTTAATAAGAAAATGACGGTTCACTTTTAAATTATTAGTTACAATTTATTAATGTGAAGCGGTGCTTTTAACGAAACCCGGACTTTGATCCCCAGACTCAGGTCTCTGAATGCATATTCATTGATTAAAAATTTAATGTGTCTGAAGCACTCTTCTTTTTCAGTGCGTGCATTTTTGTGACGGCTGGTTCGTTTTTATTGAAAATTGAAGTCTTCTAAAGCGCGCATAGCGTGTGCAAAGTGAACGGCAGATTGATTTTAAGTTATTAGAAAAATGTGTGTTTAGTGCGAGCGCGCATGACAAAGTGGGGGAATAAAGTTCATTTTAACAATTAACTGTGGTTAAGGGATGATAAAAAATAAATAAAGCATGAAAAATAGATACCTGGTAGGAGTGTGTATGCAAGAGATTGAGGGCACACTGAGTAGTCCCAAATACAAGGAATCCAACAAATAAGCAAAAACCACTGACTGGAAAAAATAAAACACCTTAGTATTTAAAAAAAACAAAATAAATATTAAGGCAATGTTAGTGGGATCACATTTGGTTTAGTTAATGTTGATTAGTGTTTGAGTAATATTATTACTATTTTTTTTTAAAAAATTAATTTAGGTGTGTTTTTATTTTGTATTATGTGTTTTTCTTTTTTTGGTATATTTTTATTTTAAAATGTTTGATTTATTAGGGTATCAATCAAACCTAATTGAAAATAAAACCATTAGGCTTCAACAATGGATTTGTAAAAAATTTAATTATTTTGTAATTTGGCAGCTTATTTTTGGAATTTAAAAGGAAATTTTTAATGAATTTAGATTAAAAGTTTTTCATTTGGGTCCAAAAATAATAGGATTATCATATGCCAAGGCTTTTGCCAGCTTAGAAAATATTTAAAAAGCATTCAAATGCAATGATGAATTTTTTTGTGATTTTTTGAATTTAATTTTGATTTTGAGGGATTTTTAATGAATTGTTCTCAATTTTTAGTGAATTTTAAAAAGGATTGCAAATTTTGTTAATTTTTTTGCAATTAATTCTCTGTATTATAATTAGCAAGATCAACCATAAAATTACCCAATTTAGTAAGGAATTGATTTTGTAATTTTTGTTTTTTAATTGATTTTTAAATAAAATTTTAATGTTTTTAAGTGTTTTTAGGTATTTTTAAGGTATTTTTCGCAGGTTTGTAGAAAATGAAAGGAGATACCCAAGCTGCGTGTGAATAGCTGTGTGTGCTGGGAGATGGCACGCACCATCGCACGGATAAGACAAAATGCGCGTACTCGCACGTGAACACTTGTTGGCAGCTCTCGATCATGCTAATAAGCTGCAGCACCCGTGCGAACACATGCACACATGGAACCACTGGACAGCAAGGGGCCTGCGTGGGGAGGGTGGGGGTAAAGTGGTGTAGGGACCCATTAGAAACATGGGTAACGATGGGTGGGGGTGATGGGAAAGGGGGCTAGAAGGGGGGTAGTGGAGAAGGGGTAGGAAAGGGGGACTAGAAGGGGAGGGAAATTGGGGTTAGGTTAGATGGGGGGTTAGGTTAGATGAACTAGGGGTAGGTTAGTTGAACTAGGGGAAGGTTAGTTGAACTAGGGGTAGGTTAGTTGACTAAGGTAGGTTAGTGGTTAGAGAAGTTATGGGAGAAGGAAGGAGGAGGCGGCGAGAGGAGGAGGAGATGGTGGCGAGAGGAGGAGGAGGCAGTGAGAGGAGGATGATGGCAGGAGGGATGCGAGCCGGCGGAGAAGGCGAGCGGGCAGAGGAGGGAGACGGCGATGCAAAGGTGGTGGCGATGCAGAGGAGGAGGAGGAGGCGAGAGGGAGAGGGAAATGGCAGCGAGAGGAGGAGGAGGAGGTGGCGAGAGGAGGATGATGGCGGGAGGGATGCGAGCAACCGGAGGAGGTGAGCGGGCAGAAGAGGGAGACGGAGATGGCGGATGATAGCGGGAGGAAGAGGGAGATGGCGAGGAGAGGGAGATGGCGACGAGAGGTGGAGGAGGAGGCGAGAGGGAGATGGCGACGAGAGGAGGAGGAGGCGGTGGCGAGAGGAGGACGATGGCGGGAGGGATGTGAGCGGGCGGAGGAGGGAGACGGAGATGGCGGATGATAGCGGGAGGGAGAGGGAGATGGCGGCGAGAGGAGGAGGAGGTGACGGTGAGAGGAGGATGATGGCGGGAAAGATACGAGCGGGCGGAGGAGGCCAGCGGGTGGAGGAGGGAGATAGAGATGGCAGATGATGGCAGGAGGGAGAGGGAGATGGTGAGGAGAGGGAGATGGTGGAAGGGAGAGGGAGATGGCGAGGCGGATGATGGAGATGGCGAGATGGCGGGAGGGAGATGGCGAGGGAGGGATGATGGCGAAGGAGTAGGGTGTGGAAGAAGGAGAGAGGGGGCCCCGAGCATGACAGGTAAGTAGTTGTTGTTCTTTTTTTTTCTTGCTTTTTTATTTTGTTTGTCTTTTTTTTTCGTCATTTGGTTCTCTTATTTTTTATTTTTGTGCTTGGATTTTATTTGATTGGTTGTGGGTGTTGTGTGTTTTCTGTTTTTGTTAAAAAAAAAAAACATTTATGGGCCATGTGGCTGTTGTTTTGCTTCTTCTTTTTTTGAATTTGTTTGTTTGGAGTTTTTGTTTGTGTTTTTTTGTTTTTTTTTTTGTTTTGTTTTGTGGGGTGGCTTTTTTTTGGCTTTTTTTTGTTGGTTTTTACTCTTTTTTAAAATTTATTTATTTTTGTTTTTTTTGTTGCTTTTAAAGTTAGTATTATGATTTGTTTGTTTTTGGTTTGTGTCCCCCCTTGTGTGGTTTGGGTGTTTGGTTGGTTTGTGTATTATTTTGTTTTTGTTTTTTTAATTGCTTTTTGTTTTTGTTGTCTTTTTCACAAAAATATTTGGTGTTTGAGTGCAAAGATAGCAATGTAGGACAAACAAGCTCTTTATAAACCGAGCGTCTATCAAATTTTGGGGATTTAAGCATAAAAGTAGCGAAAACTTTGTATACTTCTACTTTTGAAGCCGTCTAAATATTGAAATGGACTCTTTATACAAGTCACATTGTGAAAGGTAGCTCAACTAAGAAATAGGGACTCGTCAATCTATCAAAGTATCATTTGATGTCTCAAGAGTGCCAAACAAAGACAGGTCACATGGAGTTGCATAGGAGTCATATTCCACTGAGTTAGAAAATGCATATCATCGAGAACTATGAGGAAAAGAATAGCACCATGTAAGTGAATTCCTCTATGATGGGAATGTAATGATATATGAAATAGGAAACAAAAGCAATCCCTTTGCGTATGCCTTTGGAGGGGTTGCAGACTCTTTGCAAATTAACATGGGGAGACCAACATGATCGTCACCATAGATAAAATCCCATCAAATCCAAAGACGTGCTTAAGCTCAAGTCTCGTTAGTTTGTTTGAAAACCGAACGTACATAAGACTTCCATCACAGACTAGCTTGAGGATGTCGAAGTGGCCACAAAATGCTTCAACCCACCTCCTGCCTACTAGTTGTATCCCCATTCAACATTTTAGAAGATGACAAGCTTCTAAAAAAATTTGCAATAGTCTATGAAACCTAGATTGAATGGGGCTTCCGGATCAAGTCCCCAAAGCGTGGTTGCGTTAACGTGACGACAGCTTAAGTATATGTGGAGTGAGCTAAACGAGCGCCTTCCTACTTGTGCTACCCTGCATAATCTTCACCATTTTAGAACTTCAGGATCAACCTCCATGGGGTTGCTACAGTACTAAACTTCACCATTTTAGAACTTCAGGATCAACCACCATGGGGTTGCTACAGTACTACCCTGCATAATCTTCACCATTTTAGAACTTCAGGATCAACCACCATGGGGTTGCTACAGTACTAAACTTGATGTGGAAAGTGCCATGAAGAGGTCATGCATCTACTGTCTTTACAGGTATGGATCCTGAGTGACACGAGTCATAAGCTCCTTTGGATGATGCTCCTACAGGAGTCAACGCTCGAGATCGTTAGGTGGTCATACACAGGATTGAAAGACTGTAAAAAGGAAAAATGTGTCAGGAGATGAGGGGAAGATGACAGAGAACTGCGACACGGATGCCATAGCAAAATCAGAGTGTTCACATGGGAAAAACACAAAAACGACTCCAAAAACACATGCAGGAATGAATATTGGAAAATCCGCTCGCCGGAATGAGAACGGAGTTTTGAGCCTGGGATGTGCCTAAAATTTGCCAAAAAATCCGAAATTTAGGGAAAAAATATTTGACATCCAAGGCGGCGGTTGCATCTAGGACGATTTTAAGCACCAAGTGAAAGATCGCTTTTAAAAGGCGCCCGAGCGACACTTGCAGATTTTTGATAAGTTTTTCGACTGCAGTACAAGATGTCAGGAGCTGTCAGTCAGTGCGGGATATCAAGCCGGACGCCTAGGATTTTTCAGAGCTCGAATCGGAGTCCGGGCGAGAAAGGGGCAAAAAATTGCCAAGATTTGAAAAGGTGGACATTTGAGGGGACCAAAGGGGGGGTGCCCTTTGGAATTTTAACCCCCCCAAAATTTTTGATCAAATCGTGGAGAGAGGAGGAAGATATGGTGATGTCTGCAACGGCCGAAAATTGCGCTCCATCCTCATGTATCATGATTGTCAGGCAGTGAGTACCCCATGGAACCGATCTTGGGCCTTGACTTCTCCCTCTTGGTTGATGATATCGCCGGTTTTCACGTGAGGAATAGCTGCCCGGATGAAGAGAACAGATTCTAGTCTTTCTCTCTCCTCTCTCTCTCTCTTCTCTATGGGCTGTTCATGTCTACTCTCTTGAAGAAGGATCCGGGTGGAAGAATGAAGGAAATGGTGGTAAAGATGGATGGAGATGTTGAAGATTGAAGTGCAGTAGTGGATTAAGAGCAATGGAGACTTTGTCTGCTGGTTATGCATGCATTCAAGGTGTCTCGGGTTACGTAAAAACACGGTATGACCATTTTAATGAAGAAAATGAAGGATTTTTTATAGTTTATGATGATAATTATATTCTTATTGGATGAAAATTTATTTGTGTGCTGATTGCATTATGAATAATTGCTGTGTATCAGAAAATTCTGATTTTACAATGATTTACATGCTTTATTTAATTTTCGTAAACCCGAAATGCGGTTTTTAAGTGGTAAAATGGTAGTTTTTCTATTTCGGGTGGGCAAAAGGTGTTCCCATGGGGGAAAAATGGAAGATAAATTGAATGGTAGTAAGCTGAAGTGATTGGAATAAGAAAAACTAGAAAATAATATATTTTATTGCTAAATAAATCAAAAAATAAAAAAAAGGGGGAAAATAGAAATACGTCTTGGAAAAATAGGGAAAAATATAATGATTGTTTGTGGATGTATGGTAGTGGCAAAGCATGAGGTTTTGCCTCAGTTTGCCCTATCTCCTTGTCAAAGTTTGTGATTTATTGCTTTTTATACATCAAAACCTCACAAAATGAACCTCTACACCTATGCAACGAAAGCAATACCTAAACATAGGGGGTTGGGATGTTTGAATGGTGTGATTTGCGTGCTGATTGTTGCTGATTTTCTTATGCACATCATGACATATTTGTGGCATTTGAATTAAGAGGATAGTAGCACGAGTGTTATCTCGGTGCTATCCTTACATCGCCGCAACGGGTTAGTAAATGCATTATAAAGCCTGGTTGTGCACCACACATGTTGCTGATTTGTAAAATTATGTTTGAGCACTTTAGAATCATTCACTTTGCATGTGCATGATAACCATGGTGTCAGAAGAAAAACTTGGATGCATAGGACCTGTTTTTGATGATGATGACCCACTTTTGAGTGTGAAAAGGCATCCTTAGCTATAGGATAGACGTTCGTTTCTTGGGGGATTATTCGGTGAGGATGCATGGTTTCTCCTGGAGACGTGTGAAATGAAAGAGTGGATTTTGTTTGTTTGTTTTATATGTTGAGCAGCGCATCAAGGGACCAATCCTTGCGATGTAGGAGAGCTCCAATGGGGCCGCGGTGATTCTACTGAGAGGTTGCCTCCCATGTATTTGATTATCATGGTATTTATTGCCAATCTGTATGAGTTCTCCCTCTGTGGAGTTTATAAAAAGGGAAACGTTGGACTACAAAACTATAAAACTATAACCACATAGATTAGGCTTTAGTCCTTTAGCAGAAGATAGACGCTTCTGGCCCGCAAGGCCGTGAGGGTGTGTTTGTCTGTTATGAGCATGAGGTCCGGCTAGTGCCATAGCTAGTGCCAGCCCATTTTAGGTCCCATCAGTGGTGCATTTTCCGGGAGCCGCCAACAAGTGGTGGTTCTCAAATCTGGGGTTTTTAGGGACCGAAACGTTGGTTTATGTCCTCTGACAAGGACCGTCAAGCCGAAATACAAAAAGCAGAATGTGCTGAGAGGGCTAGACAGCGATTGGAGATTGTAAGTTGCTATTCTCCTCAAAGGAGTAGCCCGATACACATAAAAGGCAGTGGTCTTAGTAACCCAACTGCTGCACATAGTCCTTTAGGTGTAGGAGGAAGCACAAGTTCTTCCTCTCTTCCACCAAGTCAACCCACTTCAAGTGGGGGTGTGATCTCATCAGTCCAAACTCCTATTGTTAATCCGATTGTCGTCATGGCACAACCCATTGCAATTCCTGCAGGGATGCCAGATCTGCCAGCTTTAGGAGTTCCTTTGCCCATTTTTAATGGGTTAGCTGAAGAAGATGCAGAGTTTCATATTTGTGAATGCCAAAGATTAATGTTTAATTACTGTATCCAAGATGAGGGACATCTTATGATGTTCTTTAACATGACATTAAAAGGAAGGGCTGCAATGTGGTATCATAGCATAGAGACTGGAACCATAACTACAATCGACCAATTTTATGCAGCTTTCCGAGGAGAATATGCCCCTGAAAGAAGTAGCCAATACTGGTTCCATGTTTTGAATGTAACACACCAAGATCCCCATGAGAATATGAAAGCCTATGCTAAGAAGCTTAAGGAAGTATTTCGTAAGTTACAAACTTACATTCCTATTCCACTGACTGTCCAATTGCAATACTTCTTGCATGGATTGGATTTTAATATTCAAGTACAATTGAGCAGTGTGACTTTGGCTGATATAGATACCGCCATTACATGGGCAGAAGGAGTAGAGTCACAATTACAAACGGCCTACTCCTCTCGAGTAAATCTTAATGCGGGTCTAGTACCTGGAGGCAATTTACCACTGATAAATGGAAGTCAAGGGATGCCTATGAATAACCCTAATGGGAGAGGAAGCATGGTTCAAAATGTACCTTTGCTGCCAGCTCCTCCCAGTGTGACTATGCCTATGGCTAGTCGGTTGGCTCCACCAAATGTTGGGGGCCAAGTGTCGAACCCTAATGTTGTTCCTGTGAGTCAACATCCAATGCCCAATCAAATTGTTAGGCCAATGGAACGACGGATAGATGATCAAGGATATAAGTCGAGTGCCTCTAATGTCCTTGGCAAAGTTAAGGATATGATGAAGCACTACACTGACATGATTTCTGAACAATATTGGCAAATAGCTATTGACGTAAATTTCTTGAAGAAGTAGCAGAATCTGATAGGGAGTCGACGCCCTGAAGAGGGTGGTCCCTCAAGATTCAGTTGTAAGTGGTGTGGTGGACAACATTTCCCTAGAAACTATCCAAATGTTGTTGACAATAGCAAATGATGTATGCCCATAGAGGCTGAATATGTGCCCAAAAGAGGCTTGCCCATATGTGGCTTTGTATGAAAGATATGACAAAGATATATGCTCTAGAAGCTCTAAGAAGAGATGTCCAAAATCCCATATGCACAGTGAGGTACAGTGGTACTATCCAAAAAGCTATAAAGGCATGTATTGACACTCATTTCAATGTAGTGACACTATCAATTTGAGTCACTCAAAACTGTCTTTATGAGTCCAAGTTAATCTATCTTGGAACCTAATTCATTTGAGTTACAATCTCTCACTCTGATAATGTATTGTGTGTTTGACTTGCGTCCACCATAGCCAACTAGCTCTAGATCCGTGTTTCTCAACTTGGTATCAGAGCCATGGCTGAGCTAGGAAGCTAGTAGGTGGAATCTCTTCTTCTGTGCATGCTCTAGGATTTTCCCTCCTTCATTCTTCTCCTTTTACAAGCTCATTCCAATCCCAATCTTTCAAACCATCCAACATCCATTGTGTGTACGAGGAGAAGAAGCTTAAGGAAGGAGGTGCTACCAAAGGAGCTCAAGGAAGAAAGTGCTGCTACTCAAGAAGATTAGTTTAGAGTTTATATTGAAGGTATTGAAGGTCTTGCTATTTCCATTTCTCAAGTTATCATTTGGAAGAAGAAGAAGAAGGCTGCACACCAAGAAGCAGAGGAGGGTAAAAAGGCTAGACCTCAGGGTCGATTTCAACCTTCACAGTATTACAAAGAGAGGATAATACATGGTGATGATGGAGGAAAAGCATGCTGATACTGCAGGTACTCAGAACACAGAGAATGCCAATCTTACATGACGATGTAGCAAAGACTAGCCCTTCCCTCCATCTGAAGGTTGCATATGGTCCTCGCCTACACGATGTTTCCATTCCTTGCTAGGCCACATTTGGAGATTTGAAACCTGTTCTTGAATGTTTGACTGGTTTACATCCGCAAGTGCAAAGGCTATTGTTTGTAGGAAAAGAGACAGAGAAGAAAGATAGAGCTTGAAGCTCTGAAGCTTGGCGCCGATTGCTGCTGCCTTGGGTGGAAGAAGAAAGCATCGAGGGAAGGAGACAGAATCGAGGGGCATCCACGACATTCTCATGATAGGCACAGGAGGCAAAGGCAAGAAGGACGTGCGATGGAGTAGGGGAGGAGGGATGAGTGAGCCGTTCGAGGGCACCAAGGGAGCGATGTAGCAGCATCATGATTGCAGATAGGCAGGCCACCTGCAAGACAATCAGTTGAGGATGCTCTCTCTGCGTCTGTGCTTTTGCAGCAATGCGATTGAAAGCAAAGCTGCGATGTTGATGAGGATTCTAGGACGATGCTGCCTACAACTCTGCGATCGAGAAGATAGATGCCGTAGAGACAAGAAGAAGGTCGAGGATGTGGTGGAGTAGGCCATTCAGTGGCTCTTGACCACAACCAGTTGGCCAAGGCGGATAAAATCAACTCCAAGATGAGGGAACTAGAGGTGGTGCATTCACACAAAGCATTTGAACTGATTCAGAAATATTCAAACCTTGTTTTGGAAGGGAGAGAGCCTCATACACTGGATCAGATTGTTATGGCTGAGATCAGCAAACTGCGAATGGGACAAGTATATGCAACATCGGTAATTTATGGATATTCTCTGAGAAGAGTGGATAAAAGGTTTCAATTGGAGAAGACTATAAATTTTCTTCCAGCTAGCTTGGTTGAAGTTGAGCATGTAGAATACAAAGATGGTCAAAAGTATGACTTGACATCACATGTTGCACCTGTTGTTATAGCTTTAACTTTAAGAGACGTCAAAGCAATGTACTTGTGTATATGAATCACAAAAGCATTGAGCAAAAAGATTGTGTCAAGAAGACTGGAGAAAAAGGCACATACGCATCTCAAACTCATTAAGAAAGAAGACCAAAAGGACCTCACAAAGAAGACTATAACACAAGATAATGAAGAACAAGTCAAAGATGAAGAGCATGAAGAAAAGACACCAAGAAGATCGTGATCACCCAAGGTTGCCAAAGAAGCGACAAGAAGATAAAGAAATTTCCTATTGACAACAAAGAATTTTCCATAGTGGATCTGTTTCCCAGAGTGGATTTAAAACCCTTACCAAGAATGTAAAGTTTCAAGCCTTAACTTGACTAGGCTGCCAAAGAGCTAGTCTCCTGGTCTATGTCTACATGTAGGGGGGGCAAAAGCCAGCAAGGGTAGAGACTCATCATTTGAGGGGGGGTGTTGAGAATAGCAAATGATGTATGCCCATAGAGGCTGAATATGTGCCCAAAAGAGGCTTGCCCATAAGTGGCTTTGTATGAGAGATATGACAAAGATGTATGCTCTAGAAGCTCTAAGAAGAGATGTCCAAAATCCCATATGCAAAGTGAGGTACAGTGGTACTATCTAAAAAGCTATAAAGGCATGTATTGACACTCATTTCAATGTAATGACACTATCAGTTTGAGTCACTCAAAACTGTCTTTATGAGTCCAAGTTAATCTATCTTGGAACCTAATTCATTTGAGTTACAATCTCTCACTCTGATAATGTATTGTGTGTTTGACTTGTGTCCACCATAGCCAACTAGCTCTAGATCCGTGTTTCTCAACTAATGTCAAATGTGATATTTGTGGGAAGTCGAGCCACTTAGCCGCTACTTGTTGGAGTAAGATTAGTTCCCTCCAACAAGGGAGTAAACAGCCAGGTCTAGTTAATCATAGAGCGCAAGGTAACAACCTCTAACAAAACGATGGACCAAGACAAATACTGCAAAGGGGAAAGACTACTATAGAATAGTTGCCACAAGGCAATGGAGTCAGCCTTATCGAGGCTATACGTGTCAATGGCGCTAAAGCCTCTAACCTACGAGCCATGACAAGAGGCCAAAAGGCTAAAGAGGGTGATAAGGATAATGCAAAATCGGTCAAGGGAAACCCTAAGCAAGGGGATAAGGGGACGCAAGTCCTGAATCCTGGCGTGGAAGGTGGACCTCTAAGGCCTGTTGATAGAAAAATCGATCCTAAGAAGGACGAGGAAGTGCCAAGAAAGAAGGCAAGAGCTAAAAAAGAAGCACTAAAGCCTGTCCTGAGACCAAAAGAAAGAATGGTTTGGCGAGAAAAGAGAGCTTTGGCTACCTATCACGATTTTGATTTAGCAAGTTCTCTTTGCAAAGTAAAACCTGATGTAAACCTCTTACAGTTGCTTAAATTATCTCTAGGAGTACGCAAGGAATTCAAGAAGATCCTGCGTATTGGGTATATTGTAGAACCTTTGGGCATAGCACGAGTAGGGGAAGATTGGTTTGATCATGCTGAAAAGAACTGCCCTAGGGTTCCAGCATACGTGGATGGAATATTAGTAGAGCATGCTATTGTAGACATTGGGTCCTCCGTCAATATCATGAGTTTAGAGTTGATGGAGAGGTTGGGTCTAGGCATCCAAAAAGATGGCTCCACCCTTCTTAGAATGGCTGATGATAGTCTAAGGCAATCAGAAGGTTGCATTACTAGAGTCCATGTTACAGTTGCAAGTGTAGAATGCTTCTTGGACTTTAGGGTGATAAGATTTGCAAGACGTCCTAGCTATCGAGTCTTGCTAGGTAGGCCTTGGATCTTACGAACAGACTGTCAAGTTGATATACTTGTCGGTTGAGTGGTTCTAGGTAGAGGTGCTAATCGAGTAATAGTCTATGCTTTCCCAGAGTCTCCTCAGAGTGAGAGAGCTCCTTTATCATCCATTGAATTAGAGACAGTAGATGATCCATCTGGTAGTGAGACATCATCCAGTGATGAATCTAAAGAGGGGTCCACTACAGAGGATATTTATCAGATAACTCTAAATGAGCCGATAGAGCCGCAAGATAGGATAAGAGACGCAGATGTGATTGAGTTGGACCTTGGCACGCCGAATGATTCGAGGCCAATTAAATTAGGTTCCATGCTCAGTTCAACAGAAAGGGAGGACTCTGTGTCCTTGATTCAAGAATTCTGCGACATCTTTGCTTGGAGTTATGATGAGCTGAGAGGCATTCCTCCCAGCCTGGTTGTTCATACAATTCCTGTAAAAGAAGGCAGTCATCCTGTGCGTCAGAAGGTAAGGCGTATTCCTTTTGAATTGAGGGACGGGCTGTTTGAGGAGTTACAAAAGTTAAGGAAAGTTGGTTTAATCTTCCCTGTACAGCACATAGAATGGTATTCACCATGGGTTTTGTCAGGGGGTAGGGTGAGCATTGTGCTATGTTTTAATATGTATCTATTTTGTATCAGCTTGATGCTTCTTTTGGTTGTTTTGTGCAGATCTGTTGTGAGATTCGACGAGCTGAGTTGCCCTATCCCATGGTCGCCAATGAGAGTAGAGTTTTGAGCTCAGGATGTGCCTAAAATTTGCCAAAAAATCTAATATTTAGGGGAAAAATATTTGACATCGAATGCGCCGGTTGCAGCTAGGACGATTTTAAGCACCAAGTGAAAGACGACTTTTAAAATGCGCCCGAGTGACACTTGCAGATTTTTGATAAGTTTTTCGATTGCAGTACGGGATGTCAGGAGCTATCAATTAGTGCGAGATGTCAAGCCGGACGCCCAGGATTTTTCAGAGCTTGAATCGGAGTCCGGACGAGAAAGGGGCAAAAAATTGGCAAGATTTGAAAAGGTGGACATTTGAGGGAACCAAAGGGGGGGTGCCCTTTGGAGTTTTAATCCCCCCAATTTTTTTGATCAAATCATGGAGAGAGGGGGAAGATATGGCAACGTCTGCAACGTCCGAAAATTGCGCTCCATCCTCATGCATCATGATTGTCAGGCTGTGAGTACCCCATGGAACCGATCTTGGGCCTTGACTTCTCCCTCTTGGCTGATGATATTGCCGGTCTTCATGCGAGGAATAACTGCCTGGATGAAGAGAACAAATTCTATTCTTTCTCTCTCCTCTCTCTCTCTCTTCTCTATGGGCTGTTCGTGTGTACTCTCTTGAAGAAGGATCCGGGTGGAAGAATGAAGGAAATGGTGGTAAAGATGGATGGAGATGCTGAAGATTGAAGTGTAGCAGTGGATTGAGAGAAATGGAGGCTCCGTCTGCTGGTTATGCATGCAATTAAGGCATCTCGGGTTACGTAAAAATACGGTATGACCATTTTAATGAAGAAAATGAAGGATTTTTTATAGTTTATGATGATAATTATGTTCTTATTGGATGAAAATTTGTTTGTGTGCTGATTGCATTATGAATAATTGTTGTGTATCAGAAAATTCTGATTTTACAATGATTTACATGCTTTATTTAATTTCCGTAAACCCGAAATGCGGTTTTTAAGTGGTAAAATGGTAGTTTTTCCGTTTCGGGTGGGCAAAAGGTGTTCCCATGGGGGAAAAATGGAAGATAAATTGAATGTTAGTATGCTGAAGTGATTGGAATAAGAAAAACCAAAAAATAGTATATTTTATTATCAAATAAATCAAAAAATGGAAAAAATAAGGAAAAAAATAGAAATATGTCTTGGAAAAATAGGAAAAAATATAATGATTGTTTGTGGATGTATGGTAGTGGCAAAGCATGAGGTTTGGCCTCAGTTTGCCCTATCTCCTTGTCAAAGTTTGTGATTTATTGCTTTTTATACATCAAAACCTCACAAAATGAACCTCTACACCTATGCAACGAAAGCAATACCTAAACGTAGGGGGTTGGGATGCTTGAATGGTGTGATTTGTGTGCTGATTGTTGCTGATTTTCTGATGCACATCATGACATAGAGTTCATGGTATTTGAATTAAGAGGATAGTAGCACGAGTGTTATCTCTATACTATCCTTACATCGCTGCAACGGGTTAGTAAATGCATTATAAAGCTTGGTTGCGCACCACACATGTTGCTGATTTGAAAAATTATATTTGAGCACTTTAGAATCATTCACTTTGCATGTGCATGATAAACATGGTGTCAGAAGAAAAACCTAGATGCATAGCACCTGTTTTCAATGATGATGACTCACGTTTGAGTGTGAAAATGCATCCTTAGCTGTAGGATAGACGTTCGTTTCTCGGGGGATTATCCAATGAGGACGCATGGTATCTCTTGGAGACTTGTGAAATGAAAGAGTGGAGTTTGTTTGTTTGTTTTATATGTTGAGTAGTGCATCAAGGGGCCAATCCCTGCGATGTAGGAGAGCTGCAGTGGGGCCGCCGTGATTCTACCGAGAGGTTGCCTCCCATGTATGTGATTATCGTGGTATTTATTGCCAATGTGTATGGGTTCTCCCTCTATGGAGTTTATAAAAAGGGAAACGTTAGACTACAAAACTATAAAACTATAAACGCATAGATTAGGCTTTAGTCCTTTAGCAGAAGATAGACACTCCTGGCCCGCGAGGCCGTGAGGGTGTGTTTGTCTATTATGAGCATGAGGTCCGGGTAGTGCCATAGCTAGTGCTGGCCCATTTTAGGTCCCATCAGTGGTGCGTCTGTCGCGAGCCGCCAGCACTCGAAATAGGGTGGAGAAAAAAGAAAAAATGTGGGGAAAGGCTAGGGGACATAGGAGTCAAATGAAACTGGAATTTTGGTGAAAATAGGGCATGTTCACATGGAAAAATGTGAAAATATATACGAAAATGACCCAAAAACGTGCAAAAATTAATAACGGATGAACCGTGCATTGGAAGGACAAGGAGCAAAAAGGAAATATTTCAGGGGGAAGATGGAGGACAGGGCTGCCATGTCAGATTGTTGTTCGGAAGCAACAAAGGTGTGTTTACAAGGAAAACCATCCAAGTTATGAGAAATACTTAAAACATGACGTACACTTGCAACATAACCTAGGACTCCTCAACCGACTAGACTCTAGCGTCCCCATACTTAAAACATGACGTACACTTGCAATCATAAAAGGAAGGTTTGAAGGACTTGGCCTATTTCGCGTATGGTTGAAGGAATCGTCACTGCTATAGAAGGGTTGGAGTTGGCTGCAGGAGATACCACGGCTCGCTATAAAAGAATACACCATTTTTGAATGAAAATCAATCACATAGTATTCATCTTCAATGTCTTCATAGCTCTCTCTCTCAATCTCTTATAAAAAGATACATTATTTTGATAGAATTAGCTATCTCTGGCTCTCTCTCTCTCTCTCAATAATACATCATCTCCTCACTAAAATACTCCATAATGACTCTCAATAATCCTTCTTAGGTCATGGTTATTGATGGGACCTAAAATGGGCCGGCACTGGCTATAGCACTAGCTGGACCTCATGCATACGATGAACAACCCCACCACACGGCATCGGGGGCCAGGAGCATCTAAAACTCACTTTACACTAAATGCTTATGACGATTTTGCATTTGTATCCAATATGTAGTCCAACGTTCATCTTCCCTTCTCCTCAGAGGGAGATCCCATAACATATAGGCATAATGCCTCGTAATACACACATAGGGAAGCACCTCTCGGCTGATTGCCACAGCTCCATTGCGACTCTCCTACACCTCGGGGATTGGCCCCAAGATGCGTCGCTCCAACATATAAAACATAAAAAAACAAACTCCACTCTTTCATAATTCAGCGTTCCAGGAGATTTTGATTTGCCTCACAAAACTTTCCCCAACGGAAGCGCTCGTCTAACCCACGACTTAGGTTTCCTGTCCTCTCAGCGTTGGTCAAAGTTTATTAATCAATTGCAATGCATTCCAAGAGATACCACGTGGCATGCTTGATGCAAGGTGTATAACGATTGTGCACAACCATTTTATGATTTAAAAAAACAACCATGTGAGGTGCGAAAAACAACCCTTTCATAAATTTTAACTAAGCGTTACGTGCTGCACTGCTTTAGGGACTAACACCAAAACTTCCGTGCTACTAGTCACCTATGTTTAATTATGGAATGATCCCTAAATGCTATGCACAAAGAGAGAAATCATAATTTGTATCTTTTCAGCAATTAGATTGTTGCACAAACTTCCTCCCCCCACCGTTGAGGTATTGCTGCGTTGCATAGGTGTAAATGGTTGTTTTGTATCATTTTTGTATGTAAAAAATAATAAACACATACTATACATAAATCACTAATTTCCATTAAAAATGACATTTTGCGGGTTTTAAAGAATTAATAACGACTCTAAATCATTACTAGTTTTGCATTTTTGTAGTTGCAGCCCTCAAACATGAATAAGGTTGAAACAAAAATTTATCGCATACGAACAACATTTGGACCATGAAACAACAAAAACAAGCAAATTTCTTTATAAAATAGGAGCACACCGCATGTCTTGTGTGTTGCGGGTTTTTAAATAATTATTCTAGGCAGTCTAAACATCGACAGCAACCGTTCTTTAGTGCCGAACCTCTTTCCTCATCCTCCTCTTCATCTTGGAGCAATCCGATCACAGCTAGACAAGCATCCTTCAGTCCCTCTTCTTCTTGATTTCTTGCATATGAATTGCCTCTATGTAGGAGAGAGAGGGAGGAGAGAGAAATACTGGTTTTTTATCTATTTGCTCAGTACATAATTCCTTGATCTGTTTATGGCGATGGAGGGCCAAGGATAGAAGCATCTCAGGGCCAAGAGGATTCCTCCTGCCTCTATCGATTAGAAAATGATAAAAAATGGGGCACAAAAAACTGAACCCCCCCCCACAACATTTCAATTTGTGAGCTTCTTTAAGCTCTTAATCAAATTATCTAGTTCATGCCCTTTGCTTTCACACTTCTGGCAAGTGGTTTTTCTGCTTTTGGAGGGGCAAATGACATCGGATTCGAGATCCATTTGGACGGGTGGTTCCGTGGCATTGAAATCTACAAAGCTGGGCCCGGTCACCCTTTTCTCGACTTCCAGATCTAGTAGTTGCTTCACAACCCCAAACTTTGCGGGGATTAAATTGGGGATCAAAAGACCTCGAAATTGAGATTTGAGACTTGCGTTGGATTCCTGATGTCGTTTTGCATCTAGGAAAACTCCAGCTCGGCCATCCGCCATCATTTGATTTTCCATGAAAATTAGCACTAGCGCTTTAGGGACTTGCCGCTTAAAATCGTACTGATTGCCACCACCGCCTTCGACGAAGTCTATTTTCCCCAGATATTCGTAATTTTTGGCTATTTTTAAGCACTTCTTGGCATCAAAAATCATATGTCATTAGCGACCACGGGATAGGGCAACTCAGCCCATCGAATCCCGCGAAGAGAGCTGTACATAAACAACAAAAAGGAGCATCAAGCTAATACAAAAAATACACAACACAACACAACACATCACAGCTCATACCCTACCCCTTGACAAAACCAAGGCATGAAATCCACGAGGAGTAGGCCCAGCATAATCTGAAAGAAGGCTCGAAGCTAGTCACTAACTGATTGCTCCAACACGACCAAACTAAAAAGAACTATCAAAGAGGTCGCCCTAAGTGGTGGTTTGACCCACCTTCCTGACTAAGGAAAACTCAACCAGGAGCTCTCACTAGAGGCAAGGACTCCTATAGCCTGATCAAGAAATATTTTCTTTTAGCACAGTTTTTCTTCTTTTAGGCTTTTATTTTTCCATACTCAGGCGTGTAAAAAGGAGGGAGCTGAGCATAGTGACCCAAGGAGAACAAGGCATCGGCCTCAGGTCCTATATCGGTATCTAAGAACCTACCAAGCCCTCGCAAGGTGACACTTAATCTTTTTCTAACACTCACTTTTATTTTCGCTCCAACCATCTTATATTCTTTATTTTTATGGCAAGATGCCACCCCTAGGAAGACAAGGCATCGGCTCTGGGTCTTACTCGTCCCCAAGAATCTACCAGGCATTCGCAAGGCGATAAAAGATTGCTCAAGATTTTTTCTTGATTTTCTATTGTTATAGGGGTTAAAACCCCTTTTTACACGCCTCCGTATATTCATATATTGTCTTTTAGATCTTTAGGGTTTTGTATCTTTCCATCATTATTTTAGTAGGCTTCTCTAACTGCCTCACAACTAACAAGAACTCCTAGAACGGCTGCCTAGCAGGTCAGCATAACTGTTAAGATTGTGGGAGAGAAGGAAGGAGTCTCACTTGAAGCTTTCTCACTTACACAATGGGGGAATATACACAAAGGTGGAGGCTTAAAATAGTTTTCCTCTTCTTAGTCGTGTAAGCCAAAAGAACTCTAGTACAGAGAAATAGAAGAACTCTATATATGAGTCTCAAACCAAACTCAACTAACTAAGGTGGCATACTAACTGAGCCACGAACTAGAGTAGATAAGGATAGGTGTCATCTAGCTATTATTCATGGGCGGTGTACCAACCGCATCTGCAGCTAACAAGTCGTTGACATAAATGCACAACGGTCACCCTGGCATATCACTACTAGAGCTCGATATCTCAACACTCCCCCTCGAGCTCAATCCCAATTCCTGCACACCAAGCAGGTCTCTGAACTTGTGCAGCTTCTCCGCGCCCAATGCCTTCGTAAATATGTCAGCTACCTGATCCTCTGTGCTAACATAAACTAGATCAATAAGACCTAGTAAAACCCTCTTCTGCACATAGTGATAATGCACCTCAATGTGCTTTGTTCTAGCATGATAGACTGGGTTATTTGCCAAGTGTATACTACTCATGTTGTCACAATAAATGACAACTGGCCCATTTGTAGGCTGATGCATATCATAAAGTAGCTTATGCAACCAAGCTACCTCACATGCAGCCATTGCTGCACCCCTGTACTCAGCCTCTATGCTCAACAAGGCAACTGTAGGCTGTTTCTTGCTGCTCCAAGTGACTGCAGCACTCCCAAAAGAGAACACATATCCATTGGTAGATCGTCTATCAGAAATACTGCCAGTCCAATCAGCATCAGTGTATCCATGCAGCTGTATCTGAACCCCAGTCTCATAAAATAATCCATACTGCAATGTGGGCTTCACATACCTAAGTACGCGTCTAGCCGCATCCAAATGCGGTTTCCTTGGAGCCTGCATAAACTGACTTACCAATCCAACAGCATAGCTCAAATCTGGCCTAGTAATAGTCAAATAAATCAAACTTCCTACTATGCGTCTGTACATAGTAGGGTCTTCCAGAAGCTCACCTGCATTTGCGCTCAGCTTCACATTCTGCTCCAAAGGAACTGAAATAGGCTTACAGCCTGTCATCCCATATTTGGACAGCATGTCCAATCCATACTGCTTCTGCAAGAGCCATATCCCACTTGGTGATCTAATCACCTCAATGCCCAAGAAATAACGCAGCTCTCCCAAATCCTTCATCTCAAACTTCTGCTTCAATAGCATTTTCACATGAAGGATATCTTCATCACTATCACCTGTCATAATCAAATCATCAACATAAATGACAAGTAGCATAATACCTTTCTCTATTTTTCTCACATAAAGTGAGAAATATGCCTTGGAAATCTGAAAGCCAATAGTAACAAGATACTGTCCTATCTTGTCAAACCATGTCCTAGGTGCTTGTTTCAAGCCATACAAGGTTTTCTTCAACCTGCAAACAAACTCAGGATGAATAGCATGCACATAACTTGGTGGCTGCTCCATATAGACCTCTTCTTGCAAATCATCATGCAAGAAGGCATTCTTTACATCCATATGATGTAAAGACCATCCCTTTGATGTAGCCATAGCAATGACTGCTCTTACGGTTGCTATCCTTGCAACCGGACTGAATGTTTCTTCATAATCAATGCCATATGTTTGTGCATACCCATTGACTACTAATCTTGCCTCGTATCTATTCACAGAACCATCTGCATTATGCTTCACCTTATAAACCCACTTACAACCAATTGCATTATTATCTTTAGGCAAAGGTACCAATTCCCATGTAGCATTTGCTTCCAAGGCATCCATTTCTTCATCTATGGATTTCTCCCATTTTTCTTTTTCCATGACTTACTCAAAAGAAGTGGGTTCTGGTTCCTATATCACTTTGACCATATAGGCATAGTGAATGGCTGTAAATCCATCATATTTCAGCCTATCCACAAGATATCTAGCTCTAGTAGATCTGCGCAAAGTAGGTTCACTCTCAAATGCTCTCAAAACATCCATGGTCTTCCTTACTCCAGGTGTAACAATAGAAGGAATACCCAACTCATCATCAATGCTTTGTTCTGAGCCACTGGATTCACCATCCACATAAGAGTGACCTGCATTCACATCAAACATGGGCTGATCTACCTTCTCTTTTCCTTTTCGTGAAACCTGCATACCACTATCTGCATTGTTTTGAGGAGATTCTCCTGATCTCAATTTGCCTATCCATGGCGAAGAATGTGAACCACTGCTAGAGGACACTCCAGGTCCACTAATATTTTGTGACTGCTGCTGTGAATTCTGTGCAGCATTACCATTTTGTGCATCTACATCATCAATCACATTTACTGGTTTATACCAGCTACTCATCTTATCAAAAACATCTCTGCTCACTGTAAACTTATGAGTAGAATGCAGAGAGTAACCAATAAAGATGCATTTCTTAGCTATTGGATCCAACTTGGATCTCAACTCATCTGGCACATGAACATAGGCAATGCAACAAAAAATATTCAAATGAGAAATATCTGGTTTCCTACCAGTATACCTCTCCTCTGGAGTCATCCCATGTATTGCTGCAGTGGGAGTCCTGTTCATTATGTAGACTGCTGTAGCAACTGCTTCAGCCCAGTAAAAATCTGGCAAGTCTTTTTCGTTGAGCATGGCACGAGATACCTCTCCAATATGCCTGTTTTTTCTTTCTGCAATTCCATTTTGTTGTGGGGTATGACTGCATGAATATTGCTGCTTTATGCCATGCTCCTGCAAGAACCTTGCAAACTCATTTGAGAGGTACTCTCCCCCTCCATCTGACCTTAGGCATTTTATTTGTAGGCCTGTTTCTTTTTCAACCATAGCTTTAAGAGTTTTGAAATGCCCAAACACTTCACTTTTCTTTTTCACCCAAACTTTTCTGCTATAGTCATCAATAAAAGTGACAAAATAATGATAGCCTCCAATAGATGCAGCTTTAGTAGTCCACACATCAGAGTGGATTAATTCCAATGGCTTCTTACTCTCTTGAACATGTCTAGGAAAATGGTTTCCTTGTCTGTTTTCCATATTGACAGGCTTCACATACCTTATGCATTTCTGCAATCTTGAATTTAGGCAATCCTACAACAATATTTTGGGCTTACATTGATTTAAGTCACTGTACATTAACATGACCAATGCGTTTATGCCAGATATCAATATCTGCAACTACACCGGTCCCATATGCAAACATTGATGCACTCAATTCAAGCATGTCTGCATCCAACGTAAACATTCTGCCATTCTTCTTTCCTTTTGCTATCAAGTGACCTTTATTTTTCATATCCTCAACAAAGCATCCATGAGAATTAAATCCTACCTGCAAGCCTTGCTCAACCATTTGACCAACAGAAACCAGGTTCTTGGTGATATTCAGGACATGAAATACATCCGACATGTATTTCTTTTTCCCATCCTGCATAGACAAAGAAATTTTTCCAATCTGCACAATAGGATGTGCAGTATTATCACTAGTCTCTACAAATCCTAGTTTTTTCATTTTCCTTGTATCCTGCATCCATTCTACATGACATGTCATGTGGTTTGATGCACCTGAGTTAACATAGCACACATCATTGCTTTCTTCTGCACTTGTCACAGAATTGGTCATGTGCTGCACCATAAACAAATGCTCATTTCTGTCATCACCCTGTCTACTAGAAGATGCATAATTCCCTTGTTGCAATTTTCCATTCATGATGTCATTCTGCTTTTTATAGCAGTCTTTAGCCATATGACCCATTTTACTAGAGTAGTAGCAATATGTTTGCATTTTGGCCTCTTTGGCATCCACCACGACCTCTTTGGCTCCCCCTGCCTCTAGAGTTACCACGTCCTCCTCCATAGGACTGGTTTTCTTGAGTTTGCTGCATATTTTGATTTCTACCATGGCCTCTAGATCGGCCTTCTCTACCTCTGCCTCTACCTCTTCCAGCATTTGAGTAGAAGACAACTTCTTTTGAAGTTCCTCCTGAAGAAGATGCACCACCATTTCTCTGCTCCTCAGAAAATAGAAGAGCAATCAACTCCTCAAAATCAGGAAATCTTTCACGGACGGAAATGGATGTTCGGAACTGTGCATAATCATTTCCTAGACCATTCAAGGTCATAGAAACTAAATCATCATCTTCCACTAGCAACCCAATGGAAGCAAGTGTATCTGCAATCTTCTTCACCTTCATGTGGTAGTCATTGATGCTCATACTTTCTCTTTGCACATTGTGCAACTGTTGCTTGAGCTACATTTGTCTGGCTTGCATATTTGTGCTATACATTTTTAACAAAATATCCCATGCCTCCTTTGGCGTACTTGCATCCTGAATATGCACAATCATAGAGTCTGAAATACTGATAGACAGCCAATACATAACTTTTCTAGCTCTCTCATGCCATCCTTTAAATTCCTGCATTTGTTGTTGATTGGGAACATCAGGAAGAACTGGTTCTTCTTCATTTCCTTCAACGAATTCCCAATATCCTTTTCCCATAAGGAAATTCGTCATTCTAAACTTCCATGCTTGGAAGTTGTTCTTGTCAAGCTTTTCAGTGACAATCTGTGAAAGAGAATCAGATGCCATTACAGAACATTGCAAAAAATTCTGTCACTGCAAAAAAACATAGCTTCAGCCTCACAAGGGCAAATCTGCAAGACTGACAAAAGTGGTATTTGACCACATAGTCACTTCCTAGTGATGATTTTGCATCAACAGGCAACAACGATGATTTTGTAACTCCCAAGGTTTCTACACACAGGCATATGATGCAATTTCTACGGTAACTTTTCACCGACTTGTAGAACAGTGGTCGCACAGAAAAAAACAGGGCCTTTTCCTGAGTGTGTGTGGAAAACTTCGACCTCCAAAACGGGCTCCGAAATGGCCTTGAATAAAAAAAACAGGGAAACCAAGGGCTAAAGCCCTTGCCTGTAGCATATACTGCCCTCTTGCTACACCACGAAAGGTGTCTCAATCTGAGACAATGCACTCTTGCACTTTTCGGCTGTGCTACCTGCAGAGACTTGCTCCCAAACTCGAAAATGAAAGCAACATTGGTCCTCTTACCAGAACACCGCGAGCTTGGTTTGCTTTCTTGAGCTCCTTACCACAAACTAGGCTCTGATACCATGTCAAGATTGTGGGAGAGAAGGAAGGAGTCTCACTTGAAGCTTTCTCACTTACACAATGGGAGAATACACACAAAGGTAGAGGTTGAACACAGTTTTCCTCTTCTTAGTTGTATAAGCCAAAATAACTCTAGTATAGAGAAATAGAAGAATCCTATATATGAGTCTCAAACCAAACTCAACTAACTAAGGTGGCATACTAACTGAGCCACGAACTAGAGTAGATAAGGATAGCTATCATCTAGCTATTATTCATGGGCGGTGTACCAATCGCATCTGCAGCTAACAAGTTGGTGACATAAATGCACAACGGTCACCCTGGCATATCACGAGTGGAGCTCGATATCTCAACAAGAACAAGGTCACTAGAACTCCCATCTAAAACAAGTCTTTCAATACCTGACAATGCCTTGTAGGAGGTAATGACTACTCAGACCTCCTCTAGATATACAGAACCTAAACCTGGGACTTCATGCCTTAAGTGTCAGTCCTCAACAAATAAAAGAAAGTAACCCTTACATGCACATATATCATTAATTGCTTAAGGGAAAAACCTTAGAAAGGGGACGAAACCACCTGGAATGGCCACAAGAAGCTCCTTCGCAGCAAAGGCTCCTGCCAGTGACTTCGTCAACTTGTATGGCGCAATCACTAAGACAACAAAGCATTAAATGTACCTACACCAAACAGAGATAGGGCCCTCTTGACCTAAAGAAATAGCACATTTCACTGCAAACTAACTAGCCCTCTTGGCCTAAAGAGATAGATTATTAAAACTTGAAACAACTACCCCTCTTAGCCTAAAGAGATAGATTATTAAAACCTGAAAACAAAGGGCCCTCTTGGCCTAAAGAAATCAAACATTAACTACTTAAAGCTACTGGCCCTCTTGGCCTAACGGAACAAACAAACCAGCTCATAGAGATCCCTCCTTGGAAGAAGGCAGATAAACACAAATATGCTCTATTCCAAGGGGAAAAATAGGGCTCTCAGCCCTAGACTAAATGCATCAAATTATGGCCCATACCTCCTGCATATATAGCAAGAGGCGTACACATAACATGTCGTCGGATCAACCTATAAGTCTAAGATAACAACGGTATATGGGTCTCGGCTACTCTTTGCATTACCCATATCAACCATCGCCTGCCATATAACGCATCGTCTAATAACATCCCCCACAAGCGACCAAGTCATGTCTCATTATCAATAATGACGTCCGGACTAGAACCACAATTGAAAAAGAGGTCCTCTTCATAAGCAAAATTAGCTAAGAAATCTGCAAACTGATTCCAATAACGTGGAATCAGCTGAAGAGATATGCTCTCAAATTCATCAAGTAGGATTATAGTAGTTCGATGATACATACGAAGGAGAGGATTCCGGACTATATATGTCCCATTGAGTTGATTTAAGATCAGCTGGGAATCCCCTTTTATTAACAACCGCCTAATGCCACCTTTCTTGGCAATATTCAGTCCCATAATCAGGGCTTTATACTTTGCCATGTTGTTAGTGAATCCTACCCTAAGGTAAGCAACTAATTTTATTGTAACTCTACGTTGGGGATCTTGGATAACTAGTCCAACACTTCCTTTTCTATTAGGGCCCCTGGACGCTCCATCAAAGTATAATGTATACATCCATAATGGGTTTACACAGTCAACCAATCAAGAACTCCCCTATTCATAATTCTGATAGTCAAAGTTCAATATATTTAGAGGATGAACTGACGGCTCCATCACACCTTCTTCATTAAATGCAACAGGGATGCTTGTCAAGATTTGTAAGCAGTGATGGCAGAAAAATTTAATTTTCCACACAAAGATGCTGTCTTCTTGCTCAATCACTTTATATCCCTTGCTCCACTAGATAAGCCTCCCCTGATGATATCTTTGCTTGAGATATGGGTGCTCCAAATAAGGAATTAACTGCCCCATCAACCAATTTAAGCTCTCCTGCAAGTCTCCAATCAGCCCCAGCATGGACATGCAATGCATTTTTCTGCGTTAGCATACTTAGAAATAATAAGGTTTAATCTTACTAAGATTAACCTTATTTTTAAATTCCACTCCTTGTAGATTAGCTAATAGAACTGTGGACTTATTTTTACCTATACAAACTATCTTGTAAGGGCCATCCCATCGAGGTTCCAACTTTCCTGGAAATAGCTCCCTATGCACATCGTAAAATAGAACTAGCTGCCCCTTTTTAAAAGTATATTTCTTCACTTTCAGATCATGCGACCGCTTCATCCGACGTTTAGCTACCGCCTGGTGCAACAAACTCTATAATTTGAGCCTGTCTAAGTGGGCTATAGTCGTAAACCGCTCAAATAGGGCATCTTCATCACCCAGAGAATGATTGATTGCAAATCTAATGGTCGGAAACTCAATTTCTAAGGGCAAGACACACTCCTCCCTGTAAACTAATTTGAATGGGGTGTGGCCAGTGGCTCGTTTAAACGTTGTATTATACGCCAAAACCGCCACATATAATTTTATATCCCAGTCCCGCTTCTTTTCGGAGACTGTCTTGGATAGGATACCCACAAGCTGCTTATTGGTACTTTTGACTTGTCCATTTTCTTGCGGATTATAGGGGGTCGTCTTGTTATGCTTGATTTGCCAAGCTTCAGTCAGACTTTTAATCACTTTATTTAAAAAGTGAGTTCCACAGTCCGATACTATTTCCTTTGGCAAACCAAATTGCTAGATGATTTTCTCAAGTAGGAAATTGACAGTCTCTTTTGCATTGTTCTACATCGTCGCTCGTGCTTCTGACCATTTTGTAAAATAATCAGTTGCTACTATAATGTATCTTTTTTGAGTAGTAGACGACAGGGTAATCGGTCCCACAAAGTCAATGCCCCACTTCTCAAATGGAAGGATAGCCATGATAGGCATAAGTGGGCATTTCCTATTCTCTCTACTGTCATGCGTTTGACAGGTATCACATCTCTTAATGTACTCAAAGGAATCTTGGAAGATGGATGGCCACCAATATCTAGCTCTTAAAGCTTTCTGTGTCGTTAACCGCCCAGCAAAGTGCCCTCCACAAGCGGAGTCATGGCACTCTTCCAAAATAAAGGGAACCTTGTTAGGCATCACACATCGGCGATAGATATCATCAACACCTTGTCGATATAATGTGCCTACGATCAAGGAAAATTTCAATGCCTGATGTTTAATCTTCCTCTTCTCCGATTTTGATAAAGTAGCTCCAGTCTCTCCCGTAGAAAGATAGTGCATTATAGCAGCATACCAAGAGGGAATAGATGCCGTATCAATCTTGAACAAAGTTTCCATGTCACTTCCTTCAACCACAACCTCTTTTGGCTCTCCAAAATCCCCAAGACACTCTACAATGCCCTGAAGCTTCGGCAGCTTGCTCTTAGTCTCATAATCAAATTCCTGCAAAGTGATTAACCACTTTGCTAAATGGTCAGGCGGCTGTAACTTATTCAACAACAATAGAAGCCCTTCCGCCTTCATATAAAAAACCACCCTCTCATAAAGAATGTAGTGCCTGAACTTTTTGGTCACAAATACCATCGCAAGGCACAAATTCTCCATATAGGTGTAGTTAATCTCCGATATGCCCAACTTCCAACTAGTAAAAGCTATCGAATGATACCACTTTTCCTCCCAGATTTGGGCCAAATAGCAGCTGATACTATACATGGTTGCTGCTGAAATATATAGAACATTTCGCCCCTTTTTGGTGCTTTTAAAACAGGTGCTTTGGAAAGCTCCTGCTTCTCATCATCAAAAGAAACTTTGCAAGCATCACTCCATGAAAACTGTCAATTAAAGGACAATAGGTTTGTCAGTGGAAACATTCTTTCTGCCAAGGCATTGATAAACCTCCGATAATACCCCACTGATGACAAAAATCTATGCACTTCCTTTGGAGTACATGGTGGACTCATGGTGACTATGACCTTGATCTTTTTAGGATCAGTTGCAATCCCTACGGAACTAACCACATGGCCTAATAAGAGCCCATAAGGGACTCCAAAGACGCACTTCTGTGGGTTAAGAGCTATGCAAAATTGTCTGCAATGCTCAAAACACTTGTGCAAAATGATCAATTGTCTATCCCTTACGGTGGTTGTCCCCAGATCGTCAATGAATACTTTCAGCTCCTCTGGGAAGATGTCACCAAAGGTCTTGTCGGTTGTTCTTTGCCACGAACTAGGTGCATTACACAACCCAAATGCCATCACATGGTACGCAAAGGTACTGAAGACTGTAATAAACGTCGTTTTTAGCTTGTCTTGCTCAGCAATCACCATTTTGTTATACCATGCAAAGCAGTCCATAAATGAATAGATTTCCCTACCCTCTAGTTGATCCAAAATTTGGTCAATAAACGGCAACGGGTAGTAATCTTTAACAGTCTGCTTATTCAACTCTCTAAAGTCTACACAAAGACAGATTTGATTATTATTCTTATTCCTGATCACAACTGGTGAACACCATTCAGTATGTTGAACAGGGAAGATCAAACCCGCTTTTCGCAACTTCTGTAGTTCCTTGTACAACCCGTCCCTTAATTAAAAAGGCATACACCTTACTTTTTGATATATAGGGTGGGTACCTTCCTTTACAGGAATACCCTGAAGTTCGTCATAGCTCCAAGCAAAGATATCGCGGAACTCTTGAATTAAGGACACATAATCCTCTCTTTCTTCCGAACTGAGCATGGACCCTAATTTAATTGGCCGCGAATCATTTAGCGTACCAAGATCCAACTCAATAATGTCCGTGTCTCTTATTCAATCATGAGGCTCTATCGGCTCATTCAAGGTTATCTGATAAATATCCTCTGTAGTGGACCCTTCCTTAGATCCATCGCTCGATGACGTCTCACTACTAGATGGATCATCTACTGTTTCTAGTTCAGTGGAGGATAGTGGGGCTCTCTCACTCTGAGGAGACTCAGGGTAAGCATCCATTATTACACGATGGGCACCTCGACCTAGAATCACTCGACTAGCAGGTATATCGACTTGACAGTTTGTCTGTAGAATCCATGGCCTACCTAGAAAACTTGATAGCTAGGACGTCCTGCAAACCTTATCACTCTAAAGTCTAGATAGCATTCCACGCTCGCGATTGTAATGTGGAACTTAGTAATGCAACCTTTTGGTTGTCTTAGACTATCATCAACCATCCTAAGAAGTGTGGAGCCGTCTTTTTGGATCTCTTGACCTAACCTCTCTATCAAGTCTGAACTTATGATATTGACGGAGGATCTAGTGTCCACGATAGCATGCTCCACTAATATTCCATCCACATATGGTGGAACCCTAGGGCAATTCTTTTCAGCATGATCAAATCAATCTTCCCCCACTCTAGCTATGCCCAAAGGTTCTACTATATACCATATACGCAGGATTTTCTTGAATTCCTTGCGTACTCCTGCAGAAAGTTTAATCAATTGTAGGAGATTCATGTCTAGTTTGACTTCGCAAAGGGAACTTGCTAGAACAAAGTTGTGGTATTTAGGCAAAGTTCTCTTCTCTCGCCAAACCATTCTCTCCTTTGGTCTTTCCATTGACTTTGGTGCCTCTTTTTTAGCCTTTACCTTCTTTCTTGGCAATCCTTTATCCTCCTCGAGATCGACTTTACTACCAACAGGTCTTAACGGTTCACCTTCCATATCAGGATTCAGGACTCGCTTTTCCCTACCATCTTGCTTAGGGCTTCCCTCGACAGGTTTTACAATTCCTTTGTTACCCTCTTTAATCTTTTGACCTCTTGTTACAACTCGTAGATTAGAAGTTTCAGCATCATTGACATGTACAGCCTCAATAAGGCTGACTCCACTGCCATGAGGTAACTCCTCTACAACAGCCTTTCCTCTTTACAGTATTTGCCTTGGTCCATCGTCTTGCTGGAGATTATTCCCTTGTGCGTGATGGTTAACTGGACTTGGTTGTTTACTCCCTTGTTGGAGAGAACTGATCTTACTCCAACAGGTAGCAGCTAAGTCGCCAGACTTTTTGCAAATATCACATTTGACATTTGGGTAATTCTTAGGGAAATGTTGGCCCCCACACCACTTACAGCTGAATCTTGAGGGGCCACCCTCTTCAGGGAGTTGGTTTCTTATCAAATTCTATTGCTTCTTAAGGAAGTTGACATCCATAGCTATTTGTCAATACTGTTCAGAGATCGTACGGTGTAGTGCTTCATCATATCCTTAACTTCACCAAGGACATTAGAAGCACTTGACTCATAACTGCGATTGTCAGTCTATCGTCCCATGGGCTAACCACTTGATTAGGAATTAGCCGCTGACCAACTGGGACAACATTAGGATTCATTGTTTGGTTTCCACCAATATTTAACGAGGCCGCCTGACTAGCCATAGGCATAGTCATGCTAGGAGGAGCTAGTAACATAGGCAAATTCAACATAATACTCCCTCTACCGCTCATATTTAACATGGGGTCCCCTTGACTCCCATTGGTCAAGGCCAAATTATTACCATTCCAATTTATCCTTGCTGCATAAGCTGCTTGCAAGCATGACTCTACTCCTTCTACTGCTTGGGTAATGGCAGTGTCAATATCGGCAAGAGCAACACTACTCAGCTGCACCTGGATATTAAAATCCAATCCATGTAGGAAATATTGCAACTGTGTAGCCACTGGAATAGGAATATAAGCGTTAAGTTTGCGAAGAACTTGCTTTAGTTTCTTGGCATATGCCTGGACATTCTCATTTGGCTCTTGGCGTGTTACATTCAGAACACGCAACCAATATTGTCCACCCTTCTCAGGGGAAAACTCCCTATGGAAAGCCATAAAGAATTGGGCACTGCTAGTTATGGTTCTAGCTTCTAGACTGTGATACCACACTGCCACTCTTCCTTTTAATGTCTTGTTGAAGAACATCATTAGGTGTCCTTCGTCTTGGATTCGATAGTTGAACATGAGCGTTTGACACTCCTTAATGTGGAGTTCTCCATCTTCTTCTGCTAACCCATGGAAAATGGGCAACGGTGCTCCAAATGCCAGTAAATCCGGTGTACTTGCTGGAATTATGATAGGTTGTGCCATGGCCACAACCAGATTGACAACAGGAGTTTGTGTAGGAAACACTACAACCCCACTTGTTGTGGGTTGATTAACTGGAAATAGGGAAGTACCAAGACTTCCACTTGCACTCAAAGAGCTACTCGTAACACCTAGATTACTAGAACCACTGCCACTTATGCATAACGGGATGCTCCTTTGAGGAGAATAGCGTCTTACAATCTCCAACCATCGTCTAGCCCTCTCAACACGTTTTGCTTTTTATATTTCGGCTTGACAGTCCTTGTTAGAGGACATAAACCAACTATTTGGTCCCTAAAAACCCTAGATTCGAGAACCACCACTTGTTGGTGGCTCTCGGCAGATGCACCACTGATGGGACCTAAAATGGGCTGGCACTAGCTATAGCACTAGCCAGACCTCATGCATACGACAGACAACCCCACCACATGGCCTCGCAGGCCAGGAGTGTCTAAAACTCACTTTGCACTAAATGCTTATGACGATTTTGCATTTGTATCCAATATATAGTCCAACGTTCATCTTCCCTTCTCCTTAGAGGGAGATCCCATAACATATAGGCATAATGCCTCGTAATACACACATAGGAAAGTCGGCTGATTGCTATGGCTCCACTACGACTCTCCTACATCTTGGGGATTGGCCCCAAGATGCGTCGCTCCGACATATAAAACAAAACACACAAACTCCACTCTTTCATAATTTAGCATTCTAGGAGATATTGATTTACTGCACAAAACTGTCAAGATTGTGGGAGAGAAGGAAGGAGTCTCACTTGTAGCTTTCTTGCTTGCACAATGGGGGAATACACACAAGGGTGGAGGCTGAAAACAGTTTTCCTCTTCTTAGTTGTGGAAGCCAAATGAACTCTCTTACAAAGAAATAGAAGAACCCTGTATATATGGGTCTCAAACCAAACTCAACTAACTAAGGTGGCATACTAACTGAGCCACAAACTAGAGTAGATAAGGATAGCTATCGTGTAGCTATTATTCAGGGGTGGTGTACCAACCGCGTCTGCAACTAACACGTCGGTGACATAAATGCACAACGGTCACCCTGGCGTATCACGAGTGGAGCTCGATATCTCAACACTCCCCCTCGAGCTCAATCCCAATTCCTGCACACCAAGCAGGTCTCTGAACTTGCGCAGCTTCTCTGCGCCCAATGCCTTCGTGAATATGTCAGCTACCTGATCCTCTGTGCTGACATAAACTAGATCAATAAGACCTAGTAAAACCCTCTCTCGCACATAGTGATAATGCACCTCAATGTGCTTTGTTCTAGCATGATAGACTGGGTTATTTGCCAAGTGTATACTACTCATGTTGTCACAATAAATGACAACTGGCCCATCTGTAGACTGATGCATATCATAAAGTAGCTTATGCAACCAAGCTACCTCACATGCAGCCATTGCTGCACCCCTGTACTCAGCCTCTGTGCTCGACAAGGCAACTGTAGGCTATTTCTTGCTGCTCCAAGTGACTGCAGCACTCCCAAAAGAGAACACATATCCACTGGTAGATCGTCTATCAGAAATACTACCAGCCCAATCAGCATCAGTGTATCCATGCAACTGTATCTGAACCCCAGTCTCATAAAATAGTCCATACTGCAATGTGGACTTCACATACCTGAGTATGCGTCTAGCCGCATCCAAATGTGGTTTCCTTGGAGCCTGCATAAACTGACTTACCAATCCAACAGCATAGCTCAAATCTGGCCTGGTAATAGTCATATAAATCAAGCTTCCTACTATGCGTCTGTACATAGTAGGGTCTTCCAGAAGCTCACCTACATCTGTGCTCAGCTTCACATTCTGCTCCAAAGGAACTGAAATAGGCTTACAGCCTGTCATCCCATATTTGGACAGCATGTCCAATCCATACTGCCTCTGCAAGAGCTGTATCCCACTTGGTGATCTAATCACCTCAATGCCCAAGAAATAACGTAGCTCTCCCAAATCCTTCATCTCAAACTTCTGCTTCAATAGCATTTTCACATGAAGGATATCTTCATCACTGTCACCTGTCATAATCAAATCATCAACATAAATGACAAGTAGCATAATATCTTTCTCTGTTTTTCTCACATAAAGTGAGAAATCTGCCTTGGAAATATGAAAGCCAATAGTGACAAGATACTGTCCTATCTTGTCAGACCATGCTCTAGGTGCTTGCTTCAAGCCATACAAGGCTTTCTTCAACTTGCAAACAAACTCAGGATGAACAGCATGCACATAACCTGGTGGCTGCTCCATATAGACCTCTTCTTGCAAATCACCATGCAAGAAGGCATTCTTTACATCCATCTGATGTAAAGACCATCCCTTTGATGCAGCCATAGCAATGACTGCTCTTACGGTTGCCATCCTTGCAACCGGACTGAATGTTTCTTCATAGTCAATGCCATATGTTTGTGCATACCCCTTGACTACTAATCTTGCCTTGTATCTGTTCACAGAACCATCAGCATTGTGCTTCACCTTATAAACCCACTTACAGCCAATTGCATTCTTACCTTTAGGCAAAGGTACCAATTCCCATGTAGTGTTTGCTTCCAAGGCATCCATTTCTTCATCCATGGCTTTCTCCCATTTTTCTTTTCCCATGGCTTGCTCAAAAGAAGTGGGTTCTGGTTCCTGTATCACCTTGACCATATATGCATAGTGAATGGCTGTAAATCCATCATATTTCAGCCTATCCACAGGATACCTAACTCTGGTAGACCTGCGCAAAGTGGGTTCACTCCCAGGTGCTCTCAAAACATCCCTAGTCTTCCTTACTCCAGGTGTAACAATAGAAGGAATACCCAACTCATCATCAATGCTCTGTTCTGAGCCACTGGATTCTCCATCCACATAAGAGTGACCTGCATTCACATCAAACATGGGCTGATCAACCTTCTCTTTTCCTTTTCGTGATACCTGCATACCACTATCTGCATTACTTTGAGAAGATTCTCCTGATCTCAATCTGCTTGTCCATGGCGAAGAATGTGAACCACTGCTAGAGGACGCTCCAGGTCCACTAATATTTTGTGACTGCTGCTGTGAATTCTGTGCAGCATTACCATTTTGTGCATTTACATCATCAATCACATTTACTGGTTTATACCAGCTACTCATCTCATCAAAAACAACATCTCTGCTCACTGTAAACTTACGAGTAGAAGGGTTATAGCATCTATACCCTTTTTGCTGCAGAGAGTAACCAATAAAGATGCACTTCTCAGCTTTTGGATCCAACTTGGATCTCAGCTCATCTGGCACATGTACATAGGCAATGCAACCAAAAATTTTCAAATGAGAAATATCTGGTTTCCTACCAGTATACCTCTCCTCTGGAGTCATTCCATGTATAGCTGCAGTGGGAGTCCTATTCATTATGTAGACTGCTGTAGCAACTGCTTCAGCCCAATAAAAATCTGGCAAGACTTTTTCATTGAGCATGGCACGAGATACCTCTCCAATATGCCTGTTTTTCCTTTCTGCAATTCCATTTTGTTGTGGGGTATAACTGCATGAATATTGCTGCTTTATGCCATGCTCCTGCAAGAACTTTGCAAACTCATTTGAGAGGTACTCTCCCCCTCCATCTGACCTTAGGCATTT
Source organism: Lygodium microphyllum (assembly GCF_053477565.2). Lineage (NCBI taxonomy): Eukaryota > Viridiplantae > Streptophyta > Polypodiopsida > Schizaeales > Lygodiaceae > Lygodium > Lygodium microphyllum. The sequence continues at coordinate 21,884,727 of NC_141141.1, forward strand.
TATCTGCAAGCCTGTTTCTTTTTCAACCATAGCTTTAAGAGTTTTGAAATGCCCAAAAACTTCACTTTTCTTTTTCATAAAATACACCCAAACTTTTCTGCTATAGTCATCAATAAAACTGACAAAATAATGACAGCCTCCAAGAGATGCAGCTTTAGTAGTCCACACATCAGAGTGGATTAATTCCAATGGCTTCTTACTCTCTTGAACATGTCTAGGAAATGGTTTCCTTGCCTGTTTTCCAAACTGACAGGCTTCATATACCTTATGCATTTCTGCAACCTTGAACTTAGGCAATCCTGCAACAATATTTTGGGCCTGCATTGATTTAAGTCGCTGTACATTAACATGACCAATGCGTTTATGCCAGATATCAATATCTGCAACTACACCGGTCCCATGTGCAAACATTGCTGCACTCAATTCAGGCATGTCTGCATCCAATGTAAACATTCTGCCCTTCTTCTTTCCTTTTGCTATCAAGCGACCTTTATTTTTCATATCCTCAACAAAGCATCCATGAGGATTAAATCTGACCTGCAAGCCCTGCTCAACCATTTGACCAACAGAAACCAGATTCTTGGTGATATTCGGGACATGAAATACATCGGACAGGTATTTCTTTTTCCCATCCTGCATAGATAAGGGAATTTTTCCAATCTGCACAATAGGATGTGCAGTATCATCACCAGTCTCCACAAATCCTGGTTTTTCCATTTTCCTTGCATCCTCCATCCATTCTGCATGACCTGTCATATGGTTTGATGCACCTGAGTCAACATACCATACATCGTTGCTTTCTTCTCCACTTGTCACAGAATTGTTCATGTGCTGCACCATGAACAAATGCTCATTTCTGTCATCACCCTGTCTGCTAGAAGATGCGTAATTCCCTTGTTGCAATTTTCCATTCATGATGTCATTCTGCTTTTTATAGCAGTCTTTAGCCATATGACCCATTTCACCACAGTAGTAGCATTCAACATTACTGTTTGCATTTTGACCTCTTTGCCATCCACCACGACCTCTTTGGCTCCCCCTGCCTCTAGAGTTACCACGTCCTCCTCCGTAGGACTGGTTTTCTTGAGTTTGCTGCATATTTTGATTTCTACCACGGCCTCCAAATCGGCCTCCTCTACCTCTGCCTCTACCTCTTCCAGCATTTGAGTAGAAGACAGCTTCTTTTGAAGTTCCTCCTGAAGAAGATGCACCACCATTTCTCTGTTCCTCAGAAATTAGAAGAGCAATCAACTCTTCAAAATCAGGAAATCTTTCACGGACGGAAATGGATGTCCGAAATTGTGCATAATCCTTTCCTAGACCATTCAAGGTCACAGAAACTAAATCATCATCTTCCATTGGCGACCCAATGGAAGCAAGTGCATCTGCAAGCTTCTTCACCTTCATGTGGTAGTCATTGATGCTCATATTTTCTCTTTGCACATTGTGCAACTCTTGCTTGAGCTGCATTTTCCTGGCTTGCGTATTTGTGCTATACATCTTTGACAGAGTATCCCATGCCTCCTTTGGCGTACTTGCATCCTGAATATGCACAATCATAGAGTCTGAAATGCTGATAGACAGTCAATACATAACTTTCCTAGCTCTCTCATGCCATGCTTTAAATGCCTGCATTTGCTGTTGATTGGGAACATCAGGAAGAACTGGTTCTTCTTCATTTCCTGCAACAAATTCCCAATATCCTTTTCCCATAAGGAAATTCGTCATTCTAAACTTCCATGCTTGGAAGTTGTTCTTGTCAAGCTTTTCAGTGACAATCTGTGAAAGAGAATCAGATGCCATTACAGAAGACTGCAAAAAATTCTGTCACTGCAAAAACCACAGCTTCACCCTCACAAGGGAAAATCTGCAAAACTGGCGAAAGTGGTATTTGACCACACAGTCACTTCCTAGCGACGATTTTGCATCAACAGGCAACAGGGATGATTCTGTAACTCCCAATGTCTCTGCGCACAAGCATACAATGCAATTTTTATAGTAACTATTCACCGACATGTAGAACAGTGGCTGCACAGCATAAAACTGGGACGTTTCCTGAGTGCGTGCAGAAAACTTCCGCCTCCAAAACAGGCCCCGAAATGGCCTCAAATAAAAAAAACAAGGTCGCCAAGAGCTAAAGCTCACCCCCGCAGCATATACTGCCCTCTTGCTTCACCGCGAAGGGCGTCTCAACCTGAGACAATGCACTCCTGCACTTTCCGGCTGTGCTACCTGCAGAGATCTGCTCCCAAAACAGAAAATGAAAGCAACACTGCTCCTCTTACCAGAACACCGCGAGCTTGGCTTGCTTTCTTGAGCTCCTTACCACGAACAAGGCTCTGATACCATGTCAAGATTGTGGGAGAGAAGGAAGGAGTCTCACTTGTAGCTTTCTTGCTTGCACAATGGGGGAATACATACAAGGGTGGAGGCTGAAAACAGTTTTCCTCTTCTTAGTTGTGTAAGCCAAATGAACTCTCTTACAAAGAAATAGAAGAACCCTGTATATATGGGTCTCAAACCAAACTCAACTAACTAAGGTGGCATACTAACTGAGCCACAAACTAGAGTAGATAAGGATAGCTATCGTGTAGCTATTATTCAGGGGCGGTGTACCAACCACGTCTGCAACTAACACGTCGGTGACATAAATGCACAACGGTCACCCTGGCGTATCACGAGTGGAGCTCGATATCTCAACAAAAACTTTCTCCAACAGAAGCGCTTATCTAACCCACGACTTAGGTTTTCTCTCCTCTTAGCGTTGGTCAAAGTTCATCAATCAATTGCAATGCATTCCAGGAGATACCACGTGGCATGCTTGATGCAAGGTGTATGACGATTGTGCACAACCATTTTATGATTTTAAAAAAGGTCATGTGAGGTGCGGAAAATAGCCCTTTCATGAATTTTAACTAAGCGTTATGTGCTGCGCTGCTTTAGGGACTAGCACCGAAATTTCCATGCTACTAGTCGCCTATATTTAATTATGGAACGATCCCTAAATGCTATGCACAAAGAGGGAAATCATAATTTGTATCTTTTCAGCAATTATATCGTCACACAAACTTCCTTCCCCCCACCGGTTAGGTGTTGCTGCGTTGCATAGGTGTAAATGGTTGAACTCATGCTTTAACCTTGCCAAACATTCACGCACATAAATCTTATTTTTCCATATTTTTTGAGCATGAAAACCCCAATTTTCTTCATTTTTCACTATTTTTTCCTATTTATTATTCATAAAAATAGGTATTTTTTGGTTTATTTGTGTTGGCTTATTATTTTGACTGAAAATTAACATTTTCTTTGATTTTATCCCATTTTCATTCCTTTTTCCCAACTCAAAATAGAAAAAAACCACTAATTTCCATTAAAAATGACATTTTGCGGGTTTTAAAGAATTAATAACAACTCTAAATCATTATGGGTTTTACATTTTTGTAGTTGCAGCCCTCAAACATGATGCAAACAAGGTTCAAACAAAAATTCATCACATATGAACAACATTTGGACCATGAAACAACAAAAACAAGCAAATTTCTTTATAAAATTGGAGCATACTACGTGTCTTGCGTGTTGTGGGTTTTTTAATAATTATTCTGGGCAACCCACACATTGATCAGCAACCATTCTTTAGTGCTGAACCTCTTTCCTCATTATCCTCTTCATCTTGGAGCAATTCGATCACAGCCAGACAAGCATCCTTCAGCCCCTCTTCTTCTTGATTTCTTGCACATGAATTGCCTCTATGCAGGAGAGAGAGGAAGGAGAGAGAAAGACTGGTTTTTTATCTTTTTTGCTCAGTACATCATTCCTTGATCCGTTTATGTCGATAGAGGGCGAAGGATAGAAGCATCTTAGGGCCAAGAGGATTCCTCCTGCCTCTACTGATCGAAAAATGGTAAAAAATGGGGCGCAAAAAACTACCGCTCCCCCCCCCCCCACCCCCCCACCCCCACCCCAATAACATTTTAATTCGTGAGCTTGTTTAAGCTCTTAATCAAATTATCTAGTTCATGCCCTTTGCTTTCACACTTTTGACAAGTGGTTTTTCTGCTTTTGGAGGGGCAAATGACATCAGATTCGAGATCCGTCTAGACAGGTGGTTCCATGGCATCGAAATTTACAAAGCTGGGCCCCGTCACCCTCTTCTCGACTTCCAAATCCAGTAGCCACTTCACAATCCCAAACCTTGTGGGGATTAAATGGGGGATCAAACGACCTCGAAATTGGGATCTGCGACTTGCGTTGGATTCCTGACGTTGTTTTGCATCTAGGAAAACTCCAGTTCGGCCATCCGCCATCATTTGATTTTCCATGAAAATTAGCACTAGTGCTTTAGGGACTTACCGCTTAAAATCGTACTGATTACCACCACTGCCTTCGACAAAGTCTATTTTCCCCTTGATATTCATAATAGACAGTCTATTTTTAAGCACTTCTCGGCATAAAAAATCATCTATCAGTTGCACCTCCCAAGAGGTATGGGAGGTATGAAAGGGCACTGGAGCCACTACAGTAACCCTTCATATCTCGCTTCTATCTCTATCACTCCAGTCTTCTCTTCAGTCTTCAACATGTGCTTCTTCCATTTGTTTTAGCTGTTTTGAACTTAGATTCATCCTTTCCAAAAAAGCTAGAAAACTTTCCCAAAGTCACACATACATTCCACAGAACACTTACAGAAGATCTACTGAACATAATAATAGAGCAGAGACAGAGGCTCTACAGAAGGTTTATAGAGGGTCATCACAGAACAACAAATCCTCATAACTCATACTAAAACCACTCCAAACTATCAAAAACTATTCAATAAGCTTTCAAAAGATCTCAACCTTCATCAATCATCAATCCATGCTTCATAAGAAGAAAATCAGAACAAAACCGAAGCTATATAGAAGGTATCAGAACCGATTAGAACTTCAACAGAACCTATCAGAACATCACAGAGATTCATATTTCCACATAGAATCATTATGAGCTTCCAAAACATAATCAATATAATCCAAAACACTCTCAAATACTTCCATTAACAACCATATATCACTCTAAATCCATAAAAAATCAACCATTCAAACATAAAAAACAACAAAAATTAGTCAAAATTTTAGTCTTTTTTCACTCTCAACAACCAACACTTGTGCCAGCCATGAGTGCCACTCCCAACAATGAATTTTTGAGAAATAACAAATGATGTATGCTCTAGGAAGAGATGTTCTAAATCCCATATGCACAGTGAGGAGAGTGGAGAAGCTAAAAAGCTATAAAGACATGTACTTGGTTCACTTTTCTATGCAATGCTATTTGTACTTTGTACTTCATTCTGTGTCTCTATCATGGTCAGCTCAAGATTGTTGGAAGGCTCAAGGGACCCCTTGCAAACTCAATGCCACTGATTAATCAACAAGGAGGACAAGCCTTTGAGGATTTTTGAAGAGTTGGAAGAATCAAGTCAACAACATGTAGCTCAATAAGGAGTCTCAACATCAATAGTATCCCTTGATACTCAATCAGTGTCTCTTGGCACTTGTATATTTAACTCACTCATGAATTCATTGATTTTACCTCAACTACTCAAAAGTTCATACTCAGCACTTGCAATGATTTAAAGCCCTATTGATCAAATCCATTTATAAGTTTCAATTTCTTTGTAAAAGGTTAGACACTGCCCGAGTGTCCTTGTGGTAAGACCTCCTTCTAAGATGACAGAAGTGGAACAAATAGCAAAGTTTAATGGTGAAGGCTTTCACGCCTAGAAGGAGAAAACCATGTACCATCTCATGAGAAAAGACCTCTGGGATCTCTTTGAGGAAGATGACGCAGATGACAATGCTAAAGAGGAAGATGCTACAAAAGACCAGCCTAAAGCAAAGGCATGGAAAAAGATGAACAACAAAGCTCTAGGTATTATTGCATTGGGTCTATCCGATGATGTATTACATCATATTTCTGGCATCAAGGATGTGAAGAAAGCATGGGAAGAATTTGACAAGATCTTTGGTACAGAAGTAAAGTGTTGAGAATCAGCAATCACACTCAACAAAACAGCCTCTTTGTATGGAGCTTCAGGGTCAAGGATATGCAGGCTAACTTATCCCATATGCACAATGGTGCCTACTGCAGTTTCCTACTTTCCTATAAAGCATTGTACTTGCTTCCTTTTCTTAATGCAATGATAGTACTCTTTTCTTTTCAGTGAAGTGTCAATGTCATTTTCCACATACACAAGATTGTGTTTATGAGTCCAAGTCTCAATCTTGGAACCTAATTCACTTGTGTAACAAATAGTGTCTTTTCCATCATGAGTCCACACTTCTCCTTCCATCCTCCATAGCTTCCACCTTTGCCATGCTCTAGATCCCGCATTTCTCACATGGTATCAGAACCCAGTTGGGCATGGCATTGCTTCTCCAGCCTCTCTTGATTCCTCTCAACCTCAATCTAGCTCAGTGTCAGCTCATGACTTCATCTCCCAACTCTACTCTCACTGAAGCTTCTATGGCAGCCATAGCCAGCAGCACCCTGTCAGATTGAGCTGCTTATATCTCACTCCACAGGTCAAATCTCTTGGAGCTTCCTTCTAGAAAAGTATTCCCCAACTCACAAAGCTTCCCTGTATCACATCAATCCAGGACATTTGACCATCTGAAGCTCAGCATTGTGAAAATTCTCAATCTCTGCTCTGTGTCTGCCATAGCCAGACAGGACCTACCTCACTTGGAGCTTCAATAACTTCTCAATCAGGCCACTTCAGCTCTTGATTTCTTCTAGGGAGTTGTTCCTCTACTCAAGGCGCTTCATCCTAGCATGAAAATCAATCACATTGCTATGCCGTGACCCCGGCATTACGAAAATCGCGAAAACCTGTCTTGAACTACGCCGAATCTGTTTGAGCTGCCTGCGTGCTTCATACAGTCCACGATCTTGACGATTATCATGGGGCTTTGATAGCTCATGAAGTCAGCTTCCTAGGCATGTAAAAATTTTTGAAAATGATCAAGTATAGCTCCTGCAATGTTGAAAAAACCAGGCCCCTGTCTCAGAAACCCTAATTCCACCATAGCCAAAATTTCTCAAGCTTTTTTTTCCTCAGTTTTTCTCTCTCCTGACACTCAACCCAAGCCTCTGTCACTCTAATCCATTGACCCAGCATCAAATCAAGGAGGGGAAGGACCTGAGAATATTGAAGAACGACCAAACGATCCCGAACAAGAAGAATCAAGAATCAAGCTCAACATCAACACTGACATAGTGTGTTTTCACACTGTCACTAACTGTGTCTCTTGACACACTGCATTCTGCTCTTCTACTGATAAAATCTCAGAATTCTGGTGTTGATTTGCTGCTGATCTTGCAACCTCAACATGGGAAAAGACTCTCCAAATGCTCGATTCAAAGGAGTTGGGTTTCACACCTGGCAAACCCGCATCAAGCTCATCTTGATGAAAAAGGGTCTCTAGGCCATCACAAATGGCAAAGAGAAGAAACCTCGGGATGCGGACCTTGCAACTACTTGGCAAAAGAATGATGACAGAGCCCAGGCCATCATCAAAGTGGAGCTAGATGACAGTTATATCCACCATGTGGATAACTGTGAGACCTTACAGGATACATGGAAAAGACTTGACACCCTATTCGGTGCACAATCTAAATCATCAAAGTATGGTTTCCTGATTGAGTTCTTCAGGCTTGAAATGAAGTCCAGCATATCACTTGCCACACATCTCAATTACATGGAAGGACTCCTAACCCAACTTGCAGGAATCAACATTAAAATGGATGAAGATGTTTGCATCGGTGTTCTACTTAAGAGTTTGCCTCCTGAATATAATAATGTATCAACAACTTTAATGAACATGCCAAATCCTGAACTTGTTGATATCCATGCATCTCTGTTAGAAGAGGAAAAGAAACTTAAAAGCAAAGAAGAGCCCATCACTTCAAAGGATGAACAAATGTTATATGTAAACAACAGATACAAAGGTAAAAAGGAACCGCTCTTCTGTGACTTCTACAAAAGGACCGGACATATTGAAAAGTTCTGTCATGCTAGGAAGAGGTCCCAAAAGGCCTATCTTGCAGCTGTAAAAGAAGAAGAAGACCATGGACCAAAAGATGAAGATGAAGATGAAGATGAAGACCACCAGGATCGGAAGGACAAGACTCATCAGTCCTTCTACTCTCATAACTCTGATAGACTGTTTTAAAAACCTTGTACTTCCTTGCCCTAATGCTTCCTGCCATAAGCTTTGTAAAACTCCTTATGTAACTTGGCATTACAATCCCTGTACACTTTGTGAGGCCCCTGTTATAGCCTCTCGATGTCCACCATGTTTATGGTACCCACACTTAGCCTTTTCTGCGACAGCCTCTGGTGTTTTACCATGTTTGTGGTATGCCCACACTTTGCAGGTGGTTCTCATTACAGCCTCTACACACTTTGTGCCTTTCTAGTTGTGATTGAGGAGGGGTGTTGAGAATCAACAATCGCACTCAACAAAACAGCCTCTTTGTATGGAGCTTCAGGGTCAAGGATATGCAGGCTAACTTATCCCATATGCACAATGGTGCCTATTGCAGTTTCCTACTTTCCTATAAAGCATTGTACTTGCTTCCTTTTCTTAATGCAATGATAGTACTCTTTTCTTTTCAATGAAGTGTCAATGTCATTGTCCACATACACAAGATTGTGTTTATGAGTCCAAGTTTCAATCTTGGAACCTAATTCACTTGTGTAACAAACAGTGTCTTTTCCATCATGAGTCCACACTTCTCCTTCCATCCTCCATAGCTTCCGCCTTTGCCATGCTCTAGATCCCGCATTTCTCACATAAAGAACTCGAAGGTAATATTACTTACACAATTTTATAAGTTGGATGTAAAAGACAATTCATCTATGACAGTACATATCAATAAGTTCAAGAGCCTTAAAACTCAGCTAGCAACTCTTAAAAAGAACATTGATGAGGATGATACAATAGTAGTGCTACTTGCTAGTGTTAATCATGGATATGAGAACCTTGTTTCAACACTAAGTAATGTTCCCAAGCCTCTCACTCAAAGACATTGAGCACTCATTGCTTGATGGAGAAAGCAAATTTAAAAGCAAAGATGTAAAAGAAACCAACTCTAGGGAAAATCTCTTATACACTAAAGGAGATGCTGGACCCAAAGGAAGAGGCCAAGGATTCAACACTGACAACATAAGTTGGATGACATGACATTATTATGGTAAGACTAGCCATATTGCCAGTGAATGTTTCCACAAGAAAAGAGCACAGTAGATGCAGAATGACCACCATCAAAGTCAATTCATGAATGAAGAAGAAGAAGAAAATGCTTCCACTACCATCAACAACTCTGATAGATTGTTCTAAGGAATTTCTTCCCATAGTGGATTTGCTTTGTAAAAACCCTTGCAAAGATGTAAAGTCTCAAGCTTTAACTTGACTAGGCCGCCTATGAGCTAGTCTTCTAGGCCATGTTAGCATGTAGGGGGGGCAAATGCTAGCAAGTGTAGGGACTCATCATTTGAGGGGGAATTTTGAGAAATAACAAATGATGTATGCTCCATGAAGAGATGTTATGAGTCCCATATGCACAGTGAGGAGAGTGGAGAAGTTGAAAAGCTATAAAGACATGTACTTGGTTCACTTTTCTATGCAATGCTATTTGTACTTTGTACTTCATTTTGTGTCTCTGTCATGGTCAGCTCAAGATTGTGTTTATGAGTCTAAGCTTACATCTTGGAACCTATTTCACTTGAGCAATATTTTGTCGAAAGACGAAGGCATGCTAGGGAAAATCTGGAAACATAAGAAGTGCAAAAAAGTCCTAAATCAAGGAGAGAGACGCACAAGAAAAATCGCAAGTCAATACTTTTGTAATAGAGCACAAGGCGCACCATGATTTATTTTGTAAACGAGTGTCGGTATGCAAATTGTAAAGGTAGATGGGCGGTAGGAAGGAAACTAGGAAGATAGGAGGAAAATGGAAAAAAGGTCACGGCTAGCCATGTAAAAAAGGGGATAAGGGGATGACTGCCCAAAAGGGATTTAGGGTTTTGTATATAAAGTTGAAAAGTTAATGAGGAGCTCATTCTTGTGTGTGGGCAAAAGTAGCTCTCCTCTTCTTCTTCTTGCTTTCTTGCTTGATCTTGTGCTTGAGAGAGGGAGTGTGAGGGAGTGAGTGTGTGAGGGTGAGGGACCATGGTGGAGAAGCTCTTCTTCTTCTCCTTTCTTCTTCTCTTCTCTTTTCTTGCTTGTGTCAATGGAGCTTGGAGTGTGGAGCTTGAGGATCAAGCTTGCTTTAAGCTTGCACTTGGATCATGGAGCTACTGGAATGCTTGGGAGAGGAGGCAACTCGATTTTACATAGTATTAAGATCTGTAAAAACAGGGCAACACCTGCTCTTCTGAGATTGATGCTCATATGATAGCTATTTGGATATATCTTGATGCTAAATGCTTTGGGAACCATGTGGCATTGTCTTGAGGCCATTTTGAGCTAATGTTGGTAAGGATTTGACTCATTTTATAGACATGTTTGTGGCTAAAAATAGGGTAGTAACTATTTCTTGAGTAAATAATGCTTATGATGCACTCATGTGATGACTATTTGATACCCATTTGGTGCTATATGACTTGGAGATGTTATGTCCATGATTAGAGATCATTTTGGGATGATTAGAGTCATCATTTTTCTTGGTTTTGACATAGATTTGGCTATTGGAATAATAGGGCTAAATGACATTTTGACTGTGTATGCATTATATCTTGCTTCTAGACTTGGTCTCGGGCATTCTAAACCAAGTATTCATGCTTATGGTTGATGTTACATGCTTGGATTTGATTTCTAAATGCATTTGAGTAGTGATTAAAGCTCATTTTTGGATTAACTTTACCTACAGGTCTATTGCTGTACATTCAAGATAGTTTCTTGCATATTCAGGACAATATACCTCATCGTCAAGAAATTTGATATGTTTTTATGCAAGAACATTATGGTGATGTTTCGAGCAGCTTTCCATGATCTTTAGACCTCAATCTCAATTAGTCTGTGAGGTTATTTTAGTTGTGAATTTTCAGGACAAATTTTTCTTGAATGTTAGGATTGCACTCCTGAGTTGCTGGACAAACCACATGTATTGTCAAGAATTTTAGGGCTGCACTCTTGAATTGTAGAACAACCACCTATATTGTCAAGAATTTCAGGATTGCACTCTGTTTTTGTCGGGAAATTGGTATGTTTGCTATCATTGAATGCTTTTGAGGAAATTTGGGCAATGAACTAATCTATGGTCCTGCTACTACATACTTGGGGATATTTCTCACATACTATTGAGTGGATTTTGGAGCTTCCATTGCTTGGTATTAGCTGTCATTTACTATCATACAATTATTTGAATGTGAATCATGGCTAGCAGTAGTGACAATCATCTTATGCATATCAAGAAGCTTGAAGGAGCACACAACTTTGTAGTTTGGCAAAAGTAGTGCTATAATATCTTGTTGCAAAAGAAAAAAGCAAAGCCGATTAAAGTAAAGGGAACAAAACTAGCTTTGCTCTAATGTAGATCAGGATGACTGGGATGAGCTGAATGAGCTTGCACACTCAACCATTGAGCTATCGATTTCTAATGCCGTGCTGTTTAACATTGAAGGGTTGGATTCTGCTTATGACATTTGGACACAAGAATTGTATGCCTAGAAGAGTGTTGCAAGCAAAGTCTACTAGCTGAAGAAAATCATGGATTTGCGTATGAAAGAGGATACAACAATGTCTACTCACCTTAGTGAGTTTAACTCCATTTTAAGCTAGCTTGCCACTTTGAAGTTCAATATTGATGATGAGTTCAAAGCTATATTATTTCTTTGCACTTTGCTAGAGAGCTGGGATACCTTCAAGACTGCTATGAGTAGTTCTAATGCTATGCTTTTGTATGCTAATGTAGAGAGTGCTCTACTCATGGAAGAAATGGATTGGCAAAACAATGTATCTAGTAACTCTTCTAGTGCTTTCCATACTAGTGCAGAATAGTGATCACAACAAAAAGGAAAATCTGATAGCAAGGGATGCAATAAATCACGTAATAAGGATGTTGAATGCCATCACTACGGCAAGAAGGGTCACTTCAAATGTGACTGCTATAAAATGGAAGAAAGAGAAAGGGAAGGGCAAGAAGATGGATGACAACAAGGAAGAGAAGAAAGAGAGTCAGCCTGCTATGAAGAGCAATGTAAAGATTGAAGAGGTGAATGTAGTTAGCCATGAACACCATATTGGGGAATATGGGAATTTTCCATAAGTTTGGGACACGTGGTCAAATCTTTGGATTTGTCATAACTTGAACACTGTAACTCCAAAGCGAGCATTCTATAGCTCAATAGATTCCACTTTTCAAGTGCTTTCAATGATAGGTCACATCATATAGTTTTGAGAAACTTATGGGCATGTTATCCGGGTGCCACCTTTTTAGTATTTAAAAAATGGGAATTGGAAGATTCCCAAACTCACTAATATTGTGTTCATGAGAGTGATAGTGGGAATAATGTACTCTTTGTCTCTTCATGTTTTAGTGCACATACTTTGATAGTCGATATGGATGATGACATGCACACTTTGATTTTGGATTCAGGTGCCTCTTTTCATGTCACCCCTCATCGTGAGTGGTTTAAAGACTATACAGGAGGCTGACATGGTGTTGTCCATCTTGGGGACAATTATGCATGTGACATTGCAGGCATTGGTAGTGTGCAACTACATTTTCAGCATGGATCTATCTTCACTCTTCAGAATGTAAGGCATGTACCTCAACTCAAGAAGAGCTTGATTAGTACTGGATAACTACATGACTATGGATTTCATACCACCTTTGGTGATGGGAAATGGAAGATCTGCAAAGGATCTATGGTTATTGCGAGAGGCTCAAAGAGCGATACTTTGTATCCTCTCCATGTATCTAGTGTACATGACCATGCTATTGCCATGACCAAGTAGCCAAGTGTTTCCTTGTGGCATGGCCGATTGGGACACATGAGTTTCCTTGTGGCATGGCCGGTTGGGACACATGAGTTTCCTTGTGGCATGGCCGGTTGGGACACGTGAGTCAAACAAGAATGAAAGTACTTTCTTGTTTGGGTTACTTTCCTTGCCTTCATTATGCTGATTTTGAGCACTGTGACGGTCATTGTGTTTATGGTAAGCATGCACAAACATCTCATAAAAAGTCTCTTTCACTAAAATCCTTGTCTCTAGAGTTAGTACATTTTGATGTATGCTAGATGCCATGGTTATCTCTAGGAGGAAAGTAATAATTTGTCACATTTGTCAATGATGCTACTCAGAAAGTATGGATTTACCCTATTTTTAGAGAAAGGACGAAGTGCTTAACATGCTTAAAAAATTCTTGGCATTGGTTGAGAACCAGACTAATAAGACACTTAAGTGCCTTCGCTCTGAAAATGGTGGGGAGTATGTATCTAAAGCCTTTCAGGCATTTTGTGAGGGGAAGCGGATAAAAAGAGAGCTCACTACCCCTCATAATCCACCCCAAAATGGAGTTGCATAGCTCATGAATCATACCATATAGGATAAGGTCCGTACGATGCTGTCTCATGCTACATTACCCATGACTTTTGGGCAAAGGTTGTTATGATAGTCGTTCATTTGATTAACAGGTCACCAAAAAGAAAGATAGTATGCAGTAATGACATCATCTTTCGTGAGAAGATCGCATGCATGAGTAGCTTGAGAACACTGAGGAAGTCAAGATGGTTTTTTAGGGAGGATGTACCTTTTAGACAACCATTTGTGCCCAATGGACAACAATGTATACCTATTGCAAATGACCCTCAAAATGTAGGAAATGACTAGCAAGGTATTTCCCTTGATACACCATAGTTTCAACTTGAAAACATCCAATTAGGATAGCTTGAACTGTTGGGACAACATGCTGGAATTTTAGGACATCACAACTTGTACATGCAAAATTGCAAGCTCATATTTCAAGACAACAACAAACCTGTACATGTAGAATTACATGCCCGTATTTCAAGACAGCAACCTATAAATACAGATTTGTAGGCCTAGTAGCAAGCAAATGCAGAACCTTCGTTGCGTAGGTCAACCTGACCTTCAAGGTAGCCAAATAGGTTTATTCCCGATGTGCAGTATGTTGTAGATTATGCCATGGTTACTAACTACGATGAGCCGTCATGCTTCAAGGAAGAAATGACTAGATCGAACAATAAGAAGTGGTTCAAGGTCATGCTGTTGAAAACGGAATCACTTGATAAGAATGGTACTTGGGACTTGGTGTAGCTACCTAAAGGGCAAAAAGCTCTTCCATGCAAGTGGGTTTACAAGATGAAGGTCATGTCTGGTTCTTTGCCAAAGTATAAAGCATGGTTGGGATATAAGCAAGAACATGGAATTGACTTTGATGAGATCTTCTCTACTGTAGTCAAGATGACTATTCTAAAAACCATTTTGGGCTTGGTTGCAGTTGAAGATATGGAGCTCATGCAAATGGATATAAAGAGTGCATTCTTACATGGTGATCTGCATGAGGACATATATATGTAGCATCCTAAAGGTTTTATTGCTAAAGGCAAAGAGATGATGGTATGTAAATTGAAACGAATTTTGTATGGGCTGAAACATGCACCGAGGGAATGGTATCATAAGTTTGATACTTTCATGTAGTCTTAGGGCTTTCAGAGAAGTCAATTCAATCACTGCTCTTGTACACCAAGAAGGCAACAGATGGCAGCCTGATTATGTTGGTTTTGTATGTTGATGACATGTTGATTGCTAGCAAGGATACTCATGCCTTGGATTCATTGAAGCAAAGTCTTCATAGTAGCTTTGACATGAAGGATCTTGGTGATGCCAATCACATTCTTGGGATGCAGATACTTATAGATGGATCAAAGGGGTTACTTTATCTATCTTAGCAATAGTATGTATTCAAGATTTATATGGAGGGGGGAAAGCAATTGGAACTCCATTGCCTCCATATGTGAATCTTAGTGGAGAGGATAGCCCTACATCTGATGAGATGAGAAGGCTGAAAGGGCCAAGATTCTGTATGCTTCACTTGTTTGGTAGTTTGATGTATGTTATGGTTGCTACACATCCTTACATTGCCTTTGTAGTGGGACTAGTTAGCAAGTACATGGCAAACCCTAGTAAGAAGTATTGGGAAGTAGTGAAAGGTATTATGAGATACCTCAAGGGTACAAAGGATTTGTGCATCTGCTTTGATAAGCAGAAGACATTTGTCATTGGCTTTATGGATGCAGACTACGTTGGTGGACATGTGGACTATAGGAAGTCCACTATAGGATACATGTTTAACTTCACAAGGGGATCTATCTCTTGGATATCTAGGCTGCAGAAGTGTATTACACTATCTACTACAGAGGAAAAGTATGTGTGCTAAGGCATGAAAGGAAACCTTATAACTATCACGTTTCTTTGCTGAGCTTGGGATTACTGAGGTTCCTGTTCTCCACTGTGATAGTCAGAGAACTATCATGTTAGCACGGAACCTTGTCTTTCATGCAAAGACAAAACACATACAGATGAAGTATCATTTCATCAGAGAGATACTTGACACCAAGAGCATTGAGCTGGTCAAGGTGCACACTGATGATAACCCTACACACCTCAAGAAAGGTCTTCCAGTAGAGGGGTTTGCCCATTTCTATAGTAGATGATGGGTATTGGATAGGTATAGTCTCTTCAGCTTTGTATGTACTTAGACTTAGCTAATTCTTTTCCACTACCTTTGGGCACATTGCCTTTAGGGGGGAGGTTGTTGGGATAAAGGGTAGTGCCTGTGTCTGCCTGTAAGGGCTAGGTTGTACATAGTACGTATACCTATCTAAAATCATTATTGAGGTACACTCTTGAGTACCACAAATCATGTGTCTCTGTCTCTTCTTTCTCTCTAACTGCATCTCTACACAGAAACTCCATTGCAGCTAACTCAACAAGGAGATCCATGATTACATCACCCATATCTGAAGACTCTTCCAAAGGATTTTGACACTTGAACAACCTACCCAGAAAGTAATCTCCATTGTATTTATTAATGGGATCAAGGATGAGGAACACCATAAGGTGCTAGCAAGAAATTTGAGTCTACAAAGAGACACACTAGCCAAAGTGTTGAAGGAAGAAATCCATGTGGATGACGTACTGAATGTAAGAAATGCCAAGGAAATTTAGCTTGCAAGCATCATCACCATTCACAATGAAAGATCCACAAATCATAGTGAGAAACCTATGACAAGCACACAAGGCAAAGGAAAGGGCCTAGACCTTACAGAAGAAATGACAAGTCTCAAGTTAGAGCTCACAAAGCTTCAAGGTATGTTGAGACAGCCTATGAGACCACATGTTTAGGGCATCAATTGTGTTTTGGGAAAGTATCTTCCATCAGAATGCCCCAGTTAACATCCATACACTTGCATGAATTGTGGAGGATTTGGACATGAGGCCATGCATTGCAGGCTTCTTAGGAGGCCACCTTACTTTCAACCCTAGATTGTACCCCCAACCATTCTATCCAATGAATAGAAAAAGAAACTATGGAAGGGGAGTCCCACTAGCACTACTCACACTCAATGAACGATGACCTATAGCTCTTAGGAAAGATATTAATCTAGCAAGAATACCCAAACCAACAAGACCCATCATCACTCACCCACCTAGTGACATTGTTGCTATTGGAAGAAGAATCCTATGTGAATCCTTACATCACTTATTATGAAGAGGAATATCCAATTTTGATAGATTTTAGGCCATTTCTAGTTATGGCTTTGGGTAGGGGACAAGGTTGAGGTATGGGGGGAAGCAATCCATAAGAACCTCTCATGTGTTGGACTTGTAGCCACCCAAGCAGCATCTCATTGACATGTCTTGAAAAGGAACATGCTAACAATGACAAAGCTAAGTTGACATGTCTAGAGTGTGGAGTCACATATCTATACATCAATTTCCCTATATGGAAATATTCAATTAGCACAACAATCATCCCCTGAGTAGTACCACTCAAACTTTTCATTGTCAAGGCATCCCTGACGATGATGCTACAATTCCCCTAACTGTGATGACTAGAGCCCAAGAAAAATAGGTGGAAATATCAATACATAGGGCCAAGCAACCTTGAGGCATCATACAAAGGTAAAAAGAACCAAAAGAAGATTGGGAAATAGACTAATTCTAAGTAACAAATGGACATAATGGACAAGGTTTTAAGCTAGGTAAGAGAGGCACAATTGCACCTTCAAGATGCAGAGTTGATTCTAGATAATGAGTTGCACAACTCTTCAAGCAACTTGAGCCAACCAATTTCGCCCACATATGTAGGAACAAAAGGAAATTGAGAACCACAAATGCCATCTCATGATCTAAACAATGAAACTATGGCCAATTAGCCAAGATCATGGGAGATGGAACTACAAATGATTTGCAAAGGGTAAACTAAGTGTATCGTATTAGCTACATTGACCTCAACCTCGATGTGTCTACCATTGGATAGTTTATTGAAGCAAAGTCCAATGCTCTGGAAATCTCTAAAGCAATGGTTAGAAGAATCAATGCAGTTATGAGAAGCAATTATGCAAGGCCATGATGCAGACACACATATACCTAGCCTAACCATAAACTCTACGACAAGAACCATATAGGTAAATTCCTTTTGGAAAGGGAGTAAGATACACGTAATTCTTCTTGTCATTGTATAGGAAAATTCAACCAAAAAGGGGATTGTGGACATAGGAGTAGGGGGTGAATGTCCTTAGTCATGAAATTTTGTAGTCTTGGGGTAATCCACCTATGGAAACGTTGTGCTTTAGCATCATGGTGGCCAATGGAATGAATATCAAACCATTTGGTTTATTGAAGGATTGGCCTATTAAGATTGCAAGCATCAAAATTTTAGTTAACTTTATCATCATGAAGGTAGTCATCTATGACATCCTACTTAGTCAACCTTGGATGAGAAATACACAAGCAATCAAGGATTGGGGAAATGACTTAATATAATTTGAAAATTTCACACAAGCTATTAGGATTTAGATGGACACTTGGAAAACCTCACCCATCAACTTGGAGGACATCTTTGCCTTCCTAAAGAGCAACACCAAGACCACATTAGACTACGGTCTCCTCACAAAATACATCCCCTATCCTGATGACTTGCCAAGTTCTATGAATAAAGCCTTACTCAATGTATCAAAAATCTCTTTCTAAAGCTAGAAGAATGTACACATTGATGCAATAAAACTTGATCTTTTAATGGTGTAATTAATCTTGTCTAAAATTTGAGTAAAATTTTTAAGTATCCCTACTACCAATCACTTTGGCAGATTAAGTAAGAAGTTTCTAATAAGGTAAGTAAAGCATCCAAAATTCAAGGGTGAGGGATTGAAGTAGAAACCAATGTGGAAATGTGGATTGAACAAATGGAAGATTATTTATTTATGGTTGGGATGAGTGTAGCCAATCAAGCTATGATCGCTCATCTACATCTCACCAGAGAAGCCTCTAGTGAAAGTAGTGATGCCATGACAAGGTTGTCATAGGAACCTCCCAAATCTAGGAGCAAATTAAAGTGGCCATCCAACAAAGGTACTTATCCCCAATGTACTAAATCCAAAAGATTAATGAATTCTTTAATTTGAAGAAACAAGATCTAATAATGGAGAGTTACTATTCCATCTTTGTTATCCTACTAAACTATGCTTCCAAGATGAAAATCCTATAATAAGTAGCTCATTTTTGTCAAGGTTTGAATTCACCACTAAGTGGGGAGCTGAAAGCCATGAAGCTCTCTAACCTTGAGGATGCTCTACTGCGAGCTTAGCCCTTGGTGTACTCCCTTCCTAGAATCCACCTTCAACCAAATGTTAATGTCATAAAAATAGAGGAGGTGGTCAGGGATAGAAGGCTCCAAGAAGAAATAGTGAGAGGTAAGATGAAGGTAGATGTAGTAGAGACCATGCCTATCAAGTGGGTACGTGTCCAAACTGAGACAAGCAAGAAATCAATCAATGAGGCAAGTACATGCGATTCCTAGGCTACCACACACTTTCCAAAACATGGATTTCCCTATCCAAAAATATCAAGATTCAACCTGCAAATGGGAAGTCCAAATTGGGTCATTTGAACCTTGCCAACAATGGCCCTACAACTAGCAACCAAAAAATAATAATCCTAATCTAGTAAATGCCAACCAAGCAACTCAACCCCATTGCTTCAAGTGCAATCAATAGGCCACTTTAGAGCCCAATGTCTTGCCTAGATGAACCATGCTAACAATAACCCTCCTTGTAACCCTCTAGCAAGGAATAATTCCAATAATCAAGCCCAGGGACAAGGAGCAAGATGAGGGATAGGTAGTTGAGTTTGCTTTTTTGGCTAGAAAAGAAGAAGAGAACAATGCCATTTATGAAGAAGAGGACCATGCCAATGTCTTGCCCAGGTGAACCATGCTAACACTAACCCTCCTTGTAACCCTCTAGCAAGCTCAACCACCTACCCCTCATCTTGCTCCTTGTCCTTGGCCTTGATTATTGGAATTATTATATATTACAATTGTCTCCTAGGTATGAATTGGCTAGTCCCTAATAAAAAAAGTATCCATTTTGGGGAAGGAAAGATTACCTAACATTATCAATGGAACATAAATGCTTAGGGAAAGATAGGAAGTCCTAGACTTTAGCTACTACTGAAAGCAAGCTAGCTAAGTAAGAGCCTAAGGAAAGGACCACCCATTTATTTGATCAAGCTAAATAAGGTAGAACAACCCACAAACCCTGAACAACCTTGATTATTAATTAAGAGTCTAAGAAAAGGAGCACCCATTTATTTGATCAAGCTAATTAAGGTAAAACAATCTACGAACCCTAAAGAACCTTCATGGCTTAGTGAATACACTGATGTGTTTCTTGAAGATCTAATAGAGTTACCTCTTAGGGTTGTGAAGTAAATCATGAGACTAAGTCAACCCAAAGAGTTGAACTAGTTGTAAAAAGGCACAACATCAAGGGAACATTAGTCTTGGTTTAGGGAAAGATAGGAAGTCCTAGACTTGAACTACCACAAGTGAGTCGACTAATTAGTGTCAAAAGATAAGGAGAGAGAGATGAGGCAATAGGGAGCAATGAACTCCCATATTCTTCATTATTCCATGTACTTCACACACATACTGAATGACTAGAAAGAACTAGGTCTAAGTGACTTGATGACAACTCACACTCACTAACTCTAATAGAGCTAAGTGTACCTGACTTATTGACTATGACTCACATGCTAGAGACATCTAGACACTAGATGTCATGTTAGTGCACATGAGTTGAGCTTGAAGTCTCAACACTCCCCCTCAAGCTCAAACTAGTTGATGTACTCCAAGTAGCTCCCTAGAATGAATGAATTTCTCTTTATCAAGTGATTTGGTAAAGATATCTACTACCTGGTCTTCTATCTTCACATGAAGTAGATCAATCTGTCATGCAAGTACCATTTCCCTAATGAAATGGTAATGAACCTCTATGTGTTTGGATCTAGCATGATAGACGAGGTTGCCAACCAACATCACACTATTGAGATTGTCACAATGCAATGTGACTTTGCTATCCAACTAGATACCCAAATCATGTAGCAGTTTTACAAGCCAAACTGCTTGGCATGCCGCTAAGGCTGCACCCTTGTATTCTGCCTCTATACAAGATAAAGCAATGGTGGGTTGCTTCTTACTACTCCAGCTAATCACACTATTGCCCAAACTAAAAGCATAGCCACCAGTTGACCTCCTGTGTCATAGATACAACCAACCTAATCAGCATCCATATAACCTATCAACTTGAATGATTTCCCATGATCATTGAACAACCCATAATTAGCAGTATCTTTCACATACTGCATAATCCTCCTAACGACATCTATGTGATATTCTGACTTTATTTTCAATCTTCCCAACTTCTGGCAAATAGATTTGAAGAATTCTAGACCATTAAATAGAGGAAGTCTCGAACAAAAATAGTCTGAAGTTTGTAACCTGACACTTTCCCCCAGGTTGATAGGGACTGTAGCCATCCTTCGCGGAAGTCACTACACAAATGCAAGTCATGGGTCATAAGTCATAATTGACCAAACCCATTTAAAACTTAGCAAAGCAAGGCAATTTTAAAAGCTTTAAGCTTTAAAGCTTTAAAGCTTAAGAAAAGAAGATGAAGATGATGATGATGATGATGATGATGATGAATAGGTAGCCCCCTCCTTTTTTGGTAAAAAAATGATGCACCAATTCTCCTAATTTGGAGATCCTAATTACATGAGAAAAAGCATGAATTCTCCTCCTACATAATAGTAGATAACTGCAGCGATCCCCCCTCTTCTTAGTTTGACGAGAGGCTTAGATTGAATCAGTCATGGTATCTCTGGCAGCCTCTCTAGACCTCAAAGATCAAATCGCCAGCATTAGATTGCATCTTGAAAGATTTCGAGTTGTGTTGATTTGCCAAGATACCCTCCATAAAGAGCTCCTCTTCTTAGCCACAACCCTTCTTCCTTCAATCTAGTAGCTGGTTCCCTCCGAAGTTTCCCTCAGGATAGCGGGAGCTCCTCGCAGTTTTATCAGGTAAAGCGAATGATTAGAGGCATCAATACAAGGCATGAGGAGCCATTGGAGGAGGGCAGCTTGAACAAGAGAGGAGAGGCTCTTCTCAAGAGTATAGAGCAAGAGGAAGTGGAACAAGAGAAGCACAATGACAGGAATTCTTGTCCACGAAGTCAAGGAGGATACTTCGCAACTCTTGGAATCGAATCCTCCATCCTTTCTGCGCCACTTCCATGTAGAATCAAGACTCTTCTCGATTTTTTCTAAATTCCTAGTGATCTCCATCCACTATCAATCAAATTCCTGTCAATCCAATTGTGATGACCCCAAGCTCTCTTGCCAAAAATCCCCTCTACAATCTTGCATTAAAGACGATGGCCTTGAAGACAAAAGTTATGAAGGTCATGGAGGTAGGAGCTACCAATAAAACTGTATACACAATCACTACAAACAGAATGACAAGTACTGGGATTACAAACGAAGCTGCGAATACCATCAACCAAGCACTCTTCATGGGTCCCCAAGTACAATATTTTGATAATAAAAGCAGCTAGCAGGCCATCAGTCTATGAAATGGCAACAAAAAGCTGCATTCGTAAAATATGATTTTTTTTGTTTCATGCATATAATCTTTTAAAGGAATTCTTAACTGCAAATTCCAAGGGGTAATTTGGGTTTGAATAAGATATACTAAGGAGAGAGTACAAGGAAGGTACTATGTCCCTAAGAATTAATATTTTTGATTTAACAAAACCTCTGATGGATAAACACAAACTCTAATTCTACCTTGAGATGGAATTGTCAAAAGAATACTTTTCGTAATAAAACTAACCAAGATAATTTTTTATCATAGATAAGGACCCACAAAACTCCATTGAGAAAAGTCCACCAAGGGAGTTATTCTCAAAAATAGAATTCTTGTTTAGATTCAATCCAAACTAGATCTCGAGGAAGGGGAAATCTGAGAAGACTATTGGTAGGTATTGCCACTTATGCTAAGTTTTTGCCTTGATTTTTTTTTTTGGAAAGAAAAAAATTGTCTTGGAAATAAATCTGTTAAAAGTTTATCTATAATGCATTTGAAATAAGATGTTTGTGATTGTAAGTTTGGTATTAATCTTTCCTAAAAATCATTAGGCTAAAAGATGGATGATCGAGTATAGATCACCATGACTAAGGTAGTATTCCCCGATGAGCACTGAATGACGACTGAGGTAGTGTTCTTGATAGTGCTAGACCTCCCAAAGGCCTGCGTGAATAAAACCTACACCAAGGGGTTTTCTTTTTTTGCTTCATGTTAGTGAGTATAGACTAATCATGATGCGAAAGGTCTTGTTATAGGGAAATCTAGGCAGGAGGAGGTGAGGATACCAGGGGGCTTTGGTCATAAACTCCTTAGGCTTTTACAAACTGCCAACTACCCTTCGAATTCAAGACAATATCTTGAAAGTTCCAATACTAGTTGAGGAAGTGAACTTGGAAAGAATAATACCTTAGGGTTGACATCATTCTAGTTAGAATAGAAAACATTGTAAAAAGTTATTTTTCTTAAAGGAACTATTGAGACGGGATTTCTTTACTCTATTTTTGTGTCATTAATTAAAGGCATATAACAAATTTGTATCAGGAGATAATTCAAAGAAACTATTTTTATATGTTGAACCTAAGGTGGCAGGTAATTAGGTAATTAAAAATACTCTCTCGAGGGAAGCAAGAGGATGGACCCCCGACAGATCGAGACCTATAGTTGGGTGGTCTCGGTAAGCGCCAAGAGCTTATTGCAAAACATCACTAGAAATTGTGCTTAGAGGTTCTCCCATATTGTATTTTCTTCTAACGACCTTTCACGTCGGGTTCACCAATGCTGGAGGGGTTTTAGTCGAAAGGTTGTATCCATCGGGGATCATAGATAGAAGAAAGTACAGAATAGGAGATAGAAGAGAAGAAAAATAATAGATAAAAGGTACACAAGATAAAGACAAAGCACAATGAATCAAATCACTATATATTGATAGAACTTGAAATTCCTTGTTTTGCACTACTCACACAGAAGCAATCTCCAAGCATTAGATCTCTTGGAGCTCCCTTATAGACCAAAAACGTACATCAAAACAATAGCTTCTTCTCTACTGCTCCCAGACCACAAATCTGATGGTTCTGTCTGCTCCAAAAGGGGGGTAAAACTACATGACACCTAGTCAGAAATCTTCCAAATCACTTCTTCTTCTCCCAGTTTAGAGTGATGCTTGCTACTTGTAAACTGCGATTGTGACGTGTGCGCTTTTTTCAATTCTTCTTTTGCATGAAATCTTTAAAACTAGTTGAAAAATCACTTTCTTTTTGCATGCCACCCTATTCTAGAAGTTTCTATAGTTTTTAAGGATATTTACAAGAAATAATATCCAAAATATCAATAATAGGTGAAACTTGTCCAAAAATCTAGTAATTTTGCAGAATAACAAGCTCTTGCAAGTTAGAAAATTGAATTGTTTCTACAAGCAGCAGATCTTGAGCTTCAAGAGAAGCTTGATGATTTGTTAGAGGATCAGACTACAGAGACATGGCTTAAAACAAAGTGGAGGTATATTAAGGAAGCTATTAACTGTTTGCTTATTCAGATCTCTAAAATCTACACACAGTCGGATCTGGTTGTTTTTCTTCTTCCTGATGACAACTCGTGAACACCATTCTATGTGTTGTACAAGGAAGATTAAACCATCTTTCCTTAACTTCTGTAACCCCTCAAACAGCCCGCCCCTCAATTCAAAAGGCATATGCCTTACCTTCTAATGCATAGGATGACTGCCTTCTTTTACAGGAATAGTATGAACAGCCAGGCTAGGAGGAATGCCTCTCAGCTCATCATAACTCCAAGCAAAGATGTCATGGAATTTCTGAATCAAGGACACATAGTCCTCCCTTTCTACTGAACTAAGCATGGAACCTAATTTAATTGGCCGCGAATCATTCGGAGTGCCAAGGTCTAACTCAATCACATCCGCGTCTCTTATCCTATCTTGCGGCTCTATTGGCTCATTTAGAGTTATCTGATAAATATCCTCTGTAGTGGACCCCTCTTTAGATTCATCACTGGATGATGTCTCACTACCAGATGGATCATCTATTGTTTCTAATTCAGTAGAGGATAAAGGAGCTCTCTCACTCTGAGGAGACTCAGGGTAAGCATCGACTATTACTCGATTAGCACCTCTACCTAAAACCACTCAACTGGCGGGTATATCGACTTGACAGTCTATTTGTAAGATCCAAGGCTTGCCTAGTAAGACTCGATAGCTAGGACGTCCCGCAAACCTTATCACCCTAAAGTCCAAGAAGCATTCTACACTTGCAACTGTAACATGAACTTTAGTAATGCAACCTTCTGGTTGTCTTAGACTATCGTCAGCCATTCTAAGAAGGGTGGAGCTATCTTTTTGGATGCCTAGACCCAACCTCTCCATCAACTCTGAACTCATGATATTGACAGAGGATCCACTTTCTACGATAGCATGCTCTACTAATATTCCATCCACGTATGCTGGAACCCTAGGGAAATTCTTTTCAGCATGATCAAACCAATCTTCCCCTACTCGTGTTATGCCCAAAGGTTCTACAATATACCCAATATGCAGGATCTTCTTGAATTCCTTGCATACTCCTGGAGATAATTTAATCAAGTGTAAGAGATTTACATTTGGTTTTACTTTGCAAAGAGAACTTGCTAAATCAAAATCATGATAGGTAGCCAAAGCTCTCTTTTCTCGCCAGACCATTCTTTCTTTTGGTCTCGGGACCGGCTTTAGTGCTTCTTTCTTAGCTCTTGCCTTCTTTCTTGGGACTTCCTCATCCTTCTTAGGATCAAATTTTTTGTCATCAGGCCTTAGAGGTCCACCTTCCACGCCAGGATTCAGGACTTCCGTCCCCTTATCCCCTTGCTTAGGGTTTCCCTCGACCGGTTTTGCATTATCTTTATCACCCTCTTTAGCCTTTTGGCCTCTTGTCACGGCTCGTAGGTTAGAGGTTTCAGTATCATTGACGCGTACAACCTTGATAAGGCTGACTCCATTGCCTTGTGGCAACTCTTCTATAGTGGTCTTTCCCCTTTGCAGTATTTGTCTTGGTCCATCATTTTACTGGAGGTTACTACCTTGCGCTCTATGATTAAATGGACCTGGCTGTTTACTCCCTTGTTGGAGGGAACTAATCTTACTCTAACAGGTAGCGGCTAAATGGCCCGACTTCCCACAAATATCACATTTAACATTTGGACAGTTTCTAGGGAAATGTTGTCTGCCACACCAATTACAACTGAATCTTGATGGGCCACCCTCTTCAGGGCGTCGACTCCCTATCAGATTCTACTGCTTCTTCAAGAAATCGACGTCAACAGCTATTTGCCGATATTGTTCAGAAATCATGTCAGTGTAGTGCTTCATCATATCCTTAACTTTGCCAAGGACATTAGATGCACTTGACTCATAGCCTTGATCGTCTATCTGTTGTTCCATGGGCTAACAATTTGATTGGGCATTGGTTGTTGACTCACAGGAACCACATTAGGGTTCAAAACTTGGCCTCCAACATG
Organism: Lygodium microphyllum; assembly: GCF_053477565.2. NCBI lineage: Eukaryota > Viridiplantae > Streptophyta > Polypodiopsida > Schizaeales > Lygodiaceae > Lygodium > Lygodium microphyllum. Next base: position 21,910,942 of record NC_141141.1, read on the forward strand.
TAATGGAGCCAACTGACTAGCCATAGGCATAGTCACACTGGGAGGAGCTGGCAATAAAGGCACATTTTGAACCATGCTTCCTCTCCCATTAGGGTTATTCATAGACATTCCTTGACTTCCATTTGTTAATGGTAAATTGCCTCCAGGTACTAAACCCACATTAAGATTTATTCGAGAGGAGTAGGCTGTTTGTAATCGTGACTCTACTCCTTCTGCCCACGTAATGGCGATATCTATATCAGCCAAAGCCACACTGCTCAATTGTATATGAATATTGAAATCCAATCCATGCAAGAAGTATTGCAATTGGACAGCCGATGGAATAGGAATGTAAGTTTGTAACTTACGAAACACTTCCTTAAGCTTCTTGGCATAGGCTTTCACATTCTCATGGGGGTCTTGGCGTGTTACATTCAAAACACGCAACCAGTATTGGCCACCTCTTTTAGGGGCATATTCTCCTCGAAAAGCTGCATAAAATTGGTCAATTGTGGTTATGGTTCCAGTCTCTATGCTATGATACCATACTGCAACCCTTCCTTTTAATGTCATGTCAAAGAACATCATAAGATGTCCCTCATCTTGGATGTAGTAATTAAACATTAATCTTTGGAATTCACAAATGTGAAACTCCACATCTTCTTCAGCTAATCCATTAAAAATGGGCAAAGGAACCCCTAAAGCTGGTAGATCCGACATCCCTGAAGGAATTGCAATGGGTTGTGCCATGACGATAATCGAATTAACAATAGAAGTTTGGACTGATGGAATCACACCCCACTCGAAGTGGGTTGACTTGGTGGAAGAGAGGAAGAACTTACGCTTCCTTCTGCACCTAAAGGACTATGTGCAGCAGTTGGGTTACTAAGACCACTGCCTCTTATGCATATCGGGCTACTCCTTTGAGGAGAATAGCGACTTACAATCTCCAACCGTCGTCTAGCCCTCTCAGCACATTCTGCTTTTTGTATTTCAGCTTGACAGTCATTGTCAAATGACATAAACCAACTTTCTTTTAGTCCCTAAAAACCTTAGATTCGAGAACCACCACTTGTTGGTAGCTCCCGGCAGACGCACCACTGATGGGACCTAAAATGGGTCGACACTGGCTATGGCACTAGCTGGACCTTATGCTCATAACAGACAAATACACCCTCATGGCCTCGCGGACTAAGAGCGTCAATCTGCTGCTAAAGGACTATCTTCTCTAAAGCCTAATCTATGTGTTTATAGTTTTATAATTTTGTAGTCCAACATTTCCCTTTCTATAAACTCCACAGAGGGAGAACCCATACACATTGGCAATGCCACGATAATCACATACATGGGGGGCAACCTCTCGGTAGAAACACCACGGCCCCACTGTAGCTCTCCCACATCGCAGGGATTAGCCCCTTGATGCGCTGCTCAACATATAAAACAAGCGAACAAACTCCACTCTTTCATTCTGAATCCAGGAGATATATCATGTTTCCTTTCCAAATAATCCCACAAGAGCCAACGTCTATCCTACAGCTTAGGATGCCTTACCACACTCAATGTGGGTCATTGTCATTGAAAACAAGTGCCATGCATCCAGGTTTTATATTCCTATACCATGATCATCATGCACATGCAAAGTGAATGATTTTAAGGTGCTCAAACATCATTTTAAAATCAGCAATGTGCTTGTGCACAATCAGGCTTTATAATGCATTTCACTAACCCATTGCACCGATGAAAGGATAGCCCCGAGATAACTCGTACTACTATCCTCTTAATTAACATAACTCGAAACTCTATGACATGATGTGCATCAGAAAATCAGCAATAATCAGCATGCAAATCACACCATCCGAACCTCCCAACCCCCTACGTTTAGGTATTGCTTCGTTGCATAGGTGTAGAGGTTCATTTTATGATTTTTTGATGTATAGAAAGTGATAAATCACTAACTTTAACAAAGAGATAGGGAAAACTGAGGCCAAACCTCATGCTTTGCCACTACCATACATCCACAAACAATTATCATATTTTTTCAAGTCGCATGTCTAATTTTCCACTCATTTTCCCCATTTTCTTGATTTATTTATTAATAAAATAGGCCATTTTCTGGTTTTTCTTATCCCACTCGCTTCAGCGTGTTAACATTCAATTTATCTTCCATATTCCCTCCATGGGAACATATTTTCCCCACCCAAAACCGAAAAACTAGCATTTTGCCACTTAAAACCCGCTTTTCGGGCTTACGGAAATTAAAGAAATCATGTAAATCATTGCAAACTCAGAATTTTCTGATATACTGCAATTATTCATAATGCAAACATCACTCACACAAATTTTCATCCAATAAAAACATAATTATCATCATAAACTATCAAAAATCCTTCATTTTCCTTCATAAAAATGCTCATACCGTGTTTTTCATAACCCGAGACGCCTTGAATGCATGCATAACTAGTAGACGGAGCCTCCATAGCTCTCAATCCAATGCTGCACTTCATTCTTCAGCATCTTTATCAATTTCTTCATTCTTCCACCCGGATTCCTTCTTCAAGATGGCACACATGAACAACCCATAGGGAAGAGAGAGAGGGAGGAGAGAGAAATACTAGATCTAGTTCTCTTCATTCAGTCCATCATTCCACGAGCGAAGGGCGGCAATAAGACCAGCAAAGGGAGAGAAGTCAAGCCCCATTGTTGGTTGCATAGGGTGTTCACAACCAGGAAATCCAAGATCCATGGATGGAGGCGAAAAATGCACCGTTCAGTTCACGCCATGTCTCTCCTTCTCTCTCCACGATTTGATGAAAAAATTGGGGGGGGGGGGGGTCAAAGCCTCCAAAAGGCACACCCAATTTTGGCCTCAAACTTGTCCACCTTTTTAAATCTTGACCGTTTGTTGGCCTCTTCCTCATTCGGCATCCGATTCGAGCTCTGAAAAATCTTGGGCGTCCGACTTGACATCCCGCATTGACTGGCAACTCCTGACAACCCGCATGGTAGTCTAAAAAATTATCAAAAATCCACAAGTGTCGCTCGGGCGCCTTTTAAAAGCCGTCTTTCACTTGGTGCTTAAAATCGTCCTAGTTGCAACCGCCACCTTCGATGTTAAATAATTTTCCCCTAAATTCTAGATTTTTTGGAAAATTTTAGGCACATCCCGGGCTCAAAACTCCGCTCTCATTCGTACATTGTTGAAGGCGTTTGACCTTAGCAGAAAAACCATCACACAACTTTGCCTTCTGCTGTAAATGGTCAAGCTCCTCGTTGGAAGATACTACATAAGAAACCATAGGAAGTGGAGGAATAGAAAGAGTAACAATCTTCTTATTAAGCTCCTCGTTGGAAGATACTACAGAAGAAACCATAGGAAGTGGAGGAATAGAAAGAGTAACAATCTTCTGATTAAGATCTGCAATCATCTTTTTTTGTAACTCACTAAGAAGACTGTAGCTAACCCTCACAAGTACCCAGCCTACTAGCTAAGTTGATCATCTTCTCAAGGGAAAAATTATTCTCTTTAGTCAAAGACGCATTCTCTGCTTCCAAGGTAACTACTTGAGCTTCTAATTTCTAAATGGTGGCCTTTTGGGAATCCATCAGGGTAGTAGCTTCAGTCATTTTTTTGTGAATACCCGTAAGGGTGGCTTTCTCAAATGCTAGATCCTCCAAAGTCTTGCTCAATTGACTAGTCAGGGAATCCACTTTGTCCTGCAAGGAAGTATACACCCCTGTGTAAATGGACTGAAGACAAGTCGTCAATGAAGTCTCCAATGTAGCCTAGACACCAGAAACTAGCTGAGGAAGCAAAGGTCCAGCTAACATTGTTTGTAAAGAAGCAGGAATATTTTTATCCAACTGCCCATCCCTTTGTGCTACAAATAGATTAGGACATGACAAGAATGAAGAGAGAGAACTGGTAGAAACAGGAGGAATGGAGTCCTATGTAGGAGAATCAGGAACTGAAATAGAAACAGGACTAAGGGGCCCTTTAGTACGTAATCTTTTACTACAAGAGAATCTGGCAGGGGGCTCATCCTCCGAATCAAAATTGGGCTGTAATGGAGGAGGAGTTGGAACAGAAGGTGGCGGCTACTTCGGAAGAGGAGCAGGATCAGGAACTGGCACACCACCAGGATGAGGTGCAAGGGAGATAATTGTGTGAAGAAAAACACCATAGGAGACATTATTGCCTTGAACTTTCCAAACTCTCTGAAAATGATGATCCATCTTTGCGAGCATGAATGCTACCCAATTGAACTTGGCTCCCTCCAGGATCCTAACAGAAGTAGTCAACAGCTCCTTGGATAGAAATTTGAAAGTAGGCTTCCCTGACATGAACCTGTCTTGCAAAAACTGGCAAAGTTGTTTCCATACCGGGGAGGAGATGTGAGCTACAGAAACCCCAGAATTGGTAATAACTTTGCTGGAGACCAAAGGGATAGAGGTCTCCTTATCTAGGAGCGAAAGGATCTCCTTAGCTGTCAATAATTGATTTCCACTAGGGACGAAAGACGCTGAAAGAGGCAAATACAACGCATCACTGATATTGGTTGTGGATAAACAAAAGCATTTGTTATAAACCAAGCCAGACTAGTCCTTGTAGGATACCAGGAAGGAGTAGCAAATCGTGTTGTCCACTAGCAGAAACTTCAAAGCCACAAAAGGACGAAGACCAGCATGGCGAATGCAATTTATCTCTAGGAGAAGAGCATAGTCATGCACCGACAACGGCACATGCTAGATGACAATAGGAGGAATAGAGGTAGATGCCATTCAGACTACACAGGAGACCCACACACACAACCAAGGAAAAAGATGAAAATTTTCACTTGCAATCATAAGGATAAGGTTAGAAAGACTTGGCCCGGTTCACGTATGGTCGAAGGAACTGTCACTACTATAGAAGGATTAGAGTTGGCTGCAGGAGGTACCACTTCTCACTCCAGTGTTCAACTAGCATGGCAGGGACCATGCAACAGCACCTAGGGAGGTAGCTGATTGATGAAGCCCATCGGGGGAGGTGTCGTTGATGAAGGATAGTCACTAAGCTCACTGGCACTCAGATGGGATGAGAGAACAGTCACTTGCCCCATAACTTGCATCACTCGAGTTAATAATGATGAAACCCAAATCTCACACCCGATTTAGGAATTGACAAGGGAATGAGGCAGAGGGAGTATGCCAAGGTGCACAGTTGATGGTGCATCAGTGCGTCCAACCCCATCTGGCATAGGTGCAAGCAGGAAGGCCAGGAAGCCTTGCAGTACCATGTACAAAACATAGTGACGTGTCCTCTGCTGATGGCAGAGACCCATCCCGTGGGTGCATAGGGAAACAAAAACGTACCTGACTCCAATTGTCGTAAGGTTCCTCAATCCTCACCTTTGATTGAAGAAACACGAGTCACACTCAACCTACCCTCTCTCTCACGCTCTGTTGAAAGATACAGTAGGGCAACCCGTTCCTAAAACCCATTGATGTAATCCTCACTGTCACTTGTGCAGAAGTTGTATGCCTTGTGCGCATTTGATGGTGCAACAGTGCATCCCACCCTATGCCAGCATACAGTGCGAGAAGGAAGGCCAAGGAGCCTTATGGTGCAGTGCACAGGAACTGATCGTGCGTTGTGCATTGAGAGGCCCAACCCGTGCATGCAACACTCAAGCCACACATCTCACCTCTCATTTGAATTGAAGGGAAAGGACTGGTCACTCACCTCACCCTCTGTCTCACGCTCACTGATAGATACAGAGGGCAGCCCATGCTCACATCCCCAATCTTGTTAGGATGAAAGATCACATCACTCAAGGGATTGGTGATGAAGATCGTGTCGTCTGTTTTTGTCATCAGGATATTGAAGACGAGGCGTACCCAGAGAGGCAACCAACAAGTCTCGTACTTCAATGATTTGTAAGAAAGGTCATCTATTAAGAAGGGCAGACAGATTGATATTGCAGAGGCAGCGCACCAAGGGAGGTGGCTTCAAATTACTTGCTGGAAAGGTTCTATTGATGAATCAGCTATCCTGAACTGTGGGGTGTTACCACCTTTTCCATAGTCAGCTTCTCGCCCAAGGTTGTTTCCATTTTTTCTTGGAACGAGGCCTGTTATGACACTGAATTTTTTCATTTTCTCCCATAACAGTTTTGTCTATTTTGTATCTTTTTTTTCTCTTTTTTTCTTTTTTTATTAATAAAGAGAATGGTAGAAATACCATGTGTCAGGACCAACCTCGCCACCGTTGCTGGATCAAACAAGAAGAGAACAAGGTAGGGTTGAGAGATATCTGTGAGGGGCTAGCAGAATGAGACCGCCTCATGAGGAAGATCATAAGAGCTATCAGAAGCACGAAGAGAAAGTGCGATGCCCAAAAGGGAGAGGGTAGGTTGATTGTGATTGTCAAGATCCCCAAGGAGGGAAGTACTTCTTCAAATGATAGTCATTGATCAGAAAAGGATCATCAGAGGCATCAACGGTCTGCACCTGAACCAAGCCATTAGGATTGACAACAAGTACCTTGTATGGGCCCATCCACTGTTGTTGAAGCTTTCCATGAAACTTGCCAAATCTCGAATCATAGGCTAGGACAATATCACCTTCTTTGAACTCGTTGTGCTTGATGAAAGTGTCATGATAGGCCTTTTGTCGCACTTGAGTTTTTTCCATACACTGTAGGGCCATCCGCTGAATCTCATCCAAACATTCCAAGTGTAGGAGGGGGTGTTGCATTGACTCATTGTCTCCCAAGCATTCTTTAACTGCCACTTGCAAAGAGGTCAATTCCAGTTCAACAGGGAAGACGACTTCTGTACCATATACTAGTTGGAAAGGGTCTGTCCTATAGCTGCCTTATGGGAGGTTTTGTATGCCCAGAGGGCCTCTATAAGTCGATCATCCCAGTCGCGATGATCTATAAGTCGATCAAGAAGAGGATGCGATTGGTGACTTCAACTTGGCCATTGGCTCTAGGGTAATAAGGAGTGGACTTGTGATGGCAGATCTTATATAGCTCCATCAGCTCCTCCATGATTTTGTTAAGGAAATGAGTACCTCTGTCACTTATCAACACAAGGGGACTACCTAAGTGGGTAATAATATTCTCGTACATAAACAGAGCTATGATGTTACCATCGTCCCGTTTTAGAGCTTTAGCTTCACACCACTTTGTGACATAATCCATACATACTAAGATGTATATGTTCTACTTCCATCTGGTAGGTGGATCAATGGGACCCACAAAATCAATCCCCCACTTCTTGAATGGCTTTAGGGGAAGAATAGGTTGTAGTGGCATGGTTCTTGTTTTGGTGGCTTTTCCCATTCATTGACAAGCATCACATCTCTTGTAGTAGTCATATGCATCCTTGTGGAGGGTCGGCCACCAATATCCTACTAACAGAGCCTTCCTGGCTATCGCTTCTCCTGTGAACTATCCACCACATGGTTCATCATGGCATGCTTTCAATACTATGCTAATTTCATTTCCTGCAACACATATTTGCAATACTTCATCTTTGTCTCTTTTGTACTGTGCACCGCCTAGCAAGGTGTAAGGGGTTGATTCTAACAGAAGCTTCTTCTTCTCATAGCTTGCAATTCTAGGAGGATACTGTTGAGTTTCCAAGAGGTTGGCTATGCCTGCATACCAAGGAGTAACTGTTTCAACTAGAAACAAGGAAGCATCGGAAAGGTTTGGATCATCCTGTTCCTCTCTTGCAGTTTGAGGGATCTGTGATAGATGATCGGCTAGGACATGGGAACAGCCAGGCTTAGTGACCACTTCAAAATCAAACTCTTGGAATAGGAGCAACCATCTCATCAGTTGCCCTTTGACATATGCTTTGTTCATCAAGAAGGACAGGGCTTCATGATCCACGTAGAACTTGAAATGCTTTGACGGTAGATAGTGTCAAAACTTCTCTAATGCAAACACCATTGCTAAGCACTCAAGCTCTATCACCGTGTAGTTTTGCTCACGGTTGGTTACTTTTTTACTTGCATAATAAATAGGTTGACCTAATTTAGAGGGGCCCTTTTGACATAGGACAACACCTAGCACTTCAACTAATATATCTATGTGCACATGAAACTCCTTCGTCCAGTCAGGAGGATGCAAGATAGGTGCTTGGATAAGGCACTATTTTAGGGTGTTAAAGGCTTCTTCATAGTCATCATTCCAAAGGAAATCCGCATCTTTCCTTAGGAGCTTGTGCAAAGGGGCTGCTTGGGTTGTAAAATGTGCAATAAATCTTCTGTAGTAGCCCACATGGCCAAGAAATCCTCTCAATTGCTTGAGGTTTGTTTGTGCTGCCAAGGCAGCAATCTTCTCAATCTTTGCCGAGTCTTCTCAATCTTTTCCGGGTCTGTTGCGATCCCTTGTGTAGAGACAATATGGCCCAAAAGAACTCTCGACGAGATTCCAAATACACATTTTTTGGGGTTGAGAGAAATCCCATACTCTCGGCATTTGTCAAAGCATTTCTCTAGGTGTCCGCAATGCTCTCATATTAAGCTATAGACACAGAAGTCATCAAGATACATCTCAATGAAATCATGCAGATGATTTTGGAAGGCAGCCATCATTACTCATTGGAAGGTAGCAGGAGCATTATAGAGCCCAAATGGCATCACTCTGTAAGCATAGATTCCCCATTCTGTGGCAAAGGTTGTTTTGGATTGGTCCTCTTCTTCCATTTGGACTTGGTTATATCCGCTGAATCCATCCAAGAGGGAATACAGCTCATGGCCTGCCACTGTGTCCAACACTTGGTATGTAAAAGGGATAGGGAAATGATTCTTCTTCGTCTTCGAGTCCAGCTTTTGAAAGTCCACACATATTTGAAGTTTCCCATTCTTCTTAAGTACTACCACAATGGGCAAAACCCATTCACTATTAGCCATGGGATAAATGAACTTGGCTTCAGGAAGTTTCAATAATTCAACCTTCACTAGAGTAGAATAATTAGGATTCATACGCCTTTGTCTTTGCCTGACAGGTTTGGCATCAAGCTCTGGGTCAATGTGATGTTGGCATATTAAGGGATCAATCCCCTTTAGGTCTTTGTATGACCAAGCAAACATGTCTAAGTTCTCCTTTAGTAGATCTCGCAAGACCACTAGTTCTTCTTCTCGAAGATTGAGACCCACTTTCAGGCGACATCCAATATCGTCAGTATCCAAGAACGTCACTTGCCTTTCACCTTTCACTTCGTGGATAAGTGCCCCACGGATTGCTTCTGGATAGAGGTCTGACTCTTTCAAGGGAATAGTGTCATCGTCTAATATTCCACTAGAACCAGTGTCCTCCTTTTGAACAGATGACTCATTTGTCTATTGAGATTGCAAGAAGGGTATCAGAGCTTTGTTTGCTTTTGTGTGAGTGGTGATTTCTTCTGGACTTAGGGATTCATCTTTAGAGGATGCATCCAGGAATGTCACATAGCACAGACCTTCTAGAAGCCGTGGCTTTGATAGCTTTGACTTCTGTTGACAAGAGGCATCATCATCATCTTTTCTCTAGAATGAATTATCAGGGCGATAGGAGCCACTGGTGAACTTAATTTTTATGCCTTTCATCCATTGCTTATGCAGATTCTGCATACTTTGTGGTCCATTGGTCAACCTAAAATGGAACCATGGTCATTCCATCCAACACCCTGAGATCTTCGGCCTCCTTTGAAATATCTATAGGGACATCAACAAGATCATCTGCTATTAGAGGAACTTTTTCATTTGCACTTTCATATCCTACTTCGTTTTCTTCCTCATCATTTTCATCCTCTTCTTCTAGAGGCTCTGTCTCTACTTCTGCAAAGGCTTTGTAGGAGAAGAATAGATCTTCCACCTCTACGTCTGCTTTTGCTTCTGCTTCTATCTCTGGCTCTGTCTCTACTTCTGACTTTGCGACTGCCATGTAACAGGAAGAACAGTACATCCATGCTTCTATTTCACAGTCATAGCTGATTTAGAAGTCAATTCTAGTTGAGGCATGAGGTATTTTCCCATGGACAATGACTTTGCTTCCTTTGGTAGTTGGCTTACAGTGCCCATTGTTAGGGACTGTGCCTATGTTTTCTTGGGAAAGATCTATTTAACAGCCTCTTCATCTCCTGATGTACCATCTGTTACTTCGTTGGAGGAGTCTGTTATGACTTCAATGGATGTGGATCCATAGCCTTTTTGTGATTCATACAATTTCAACAGCACTTTGTTGGATCCTTTGCCTAGGGTTAGGGTTCCTTTAAACCAGTCTGTCTTGGCTCTTGCTTCAAAAAGCCAAGGTCTTCCCAATAGTAGAGGGTATGAGGTTCCATAAGAATTTTGTTTAACCACCAGATAGGCCAGCCACAGTAATCGTTTCCTACAAGGGTTGTTTTTACGTATGGGAGGATGCCCAACAATTTAATTCTGCTTTGGTCTGCTAATATGATAAGCCATTGTGTAGGTTGAATTCCTTGCAACCCTAAGTCCTTCATTGTCACATCCGTCATTATGTTTACTGATGAGCCTCCATCAATCAACGTATCTGAAATAAAGCATCCTTTGATCCATACACTAATCTTTGGGGTTCCATGATCTATGAAGGCGTTAGCCACATCTACTTCCTTTACAGGCTCTAGGGCCTTATTGTTCTTGGTCGTTGTTGAAGGAGCAATCCTTAATCCACATCTTCAAGTCAAGATGCTTTTGAATTTCTTTCGGCAACTGGGAGATAGCATCAGCAATTGTCGGAAGGTTAGATTTGGTTTAAAGGTGGCTAAGTCTTTGACCAAGTCATAATCTTTGATAGGATCCACGAGCTTCTCCAGCTTGCTGGAGAAAGGGGCTACACCCATTTTCATCTTTTCTTTTTCTTCTAGCAATGGCAGCATCAGCTTTTCTTCTGTTTTTGGAGGTTCTTCTGTATCGTCTATCTCTTGGACCTATGGTCCTGTCTCAAGGACTGTCTCTGTGACTCTCTGTGGCACTGCAGTGCTCTGTACTACATTGTTTTATCTTGTATTGCTCTTTCCCTCTATTGGTAGGTTGAACTTCACCGTCTTGGAAGGGAAATTATTCTCATTCTAGACAACTGGTTCCTTCTTCTTGGCATGCATGATAGCGGCAACTTCCAACTCTACCAAATTGGAGGCAGACTCTTGTGCCTTCTGTTGGCTATTAGTGGCATTGGCCTTGATAGGGGCTGGACTTGGCTGCATAAGGGCTTGTGATTCATAGATCTTCTATGGTTTGGACGATTTGAGGAGTTATGACCCTTTTCTCCACACCTATAACATTCCACCTTTAATCTTTGACCACCGCCGACTATCGTCCTCTGTAACTTTAAGAGGGAAACCTCCTTGGACGAAATTAGGACCAAACTCCCTAGGATTTGGTCCAATATCATCTGTCGTCATTTTGGATTTTAGCAATTTGAATCTTGCATTTTCATCTTTCTGTCTTCGTTCATGCATCTCTTTCAGAGAGCAAATATCCTCTGTACGGTTTTTCTGCAAATAGTAGAAAAAAAAGGCTCCAATAATGGTTGGTTTTTTGTACGTTCAGTGGCTAAATGTCCCACTTGATGACACTTTCCGCACCATGTATTAGAATGCATCACATCTCTCCCAGCTCCTGCATGACTAGATATATTATCGGTATTCACCTTCAGCGTCTGTAGCTACTCTATAATCACATCCATAAGCTCTTTCTTGATACTTGCAACTGAGTTGGATAAGTAGTCCTTCAGATTTTTACCTCCTCAAGTACTTGTAGTAGGGTTTTCTGAAGCTTCTGTAATTATTGCGCATACATGGGTTGGGTTGATCCAGAGGGTCCTCTGTTCTAGTTTTGATTCAGAGCTCTTATTGAGACTCGGGGTTGTTGATTCTAGTTTGTAGGATTCCATTGTTGTTGAGTCACCATTGCAGGAACTTTTTGAGGCCACTGTTGTTATGGTTGAACCATCATTTGAGGCACTGTTGTCTATGGCAACCATAGTGGATTAGGTGCATTATACTGCAGCACTGTTTGCATCTAGGGATAGGGGTAGGGAACTATCCTTGGGACTGCATTTGGTGGGTATACCATTCCTGGCATGGGAGGAGGTAAGACTCCACTTCCTGGAGTCATTGACAACCTTGTTTCAACTTCATCATACAATTTTGCACCTTCCACTGCAGCTTGCAGATTGACAAGTCTTCTCAATTCCACGAACTTGCAAAATTCTGGTTGTAGGCCTCTGAGAAATACTCCTTTCTAGATACCTTCGTCCAAATGATGGTTAGTTCATCTCTTCAGGATGGATTCCATTCGCAAGACATAAGCTTCTACTCTTTCTCCAAAGGACAGACTTAGGTTCATGAACTCCTCTCCTATCTGCTCTTCAAAACCTTCACGCTTGAATTTAGTGAGGAAGGCCAACTTCAAGTCGTCCCATGTGCCAAAAATTCATGCTTCTTGTCTCTCATACCACTAAAACGTCGCATCCTTGAAAGTGGCGAGGAATATTGCTAACCAATGCTCAGGGATTCTGGCATTGTTAGCCACACATGCTACCATAAACTCTGCTACATGAAGATCAGGGTCTTCATTATACTCTCCCTTAAAAATTGGCAATGGGACTACATTTGTTGGCCTGTCATCAATATTTTGAGGACAAATCTGACTAGGAAGGGGACCTTGAGTCACCATGGAGACTTCTGCAAAGAGTGCTTTTAGGGCGTCAAAGGAGGCTTCTACTGCGAGTTTGTTCTCAGCCTTGATTCTTGTCTTCTCTCTTTTCACGTACCTCTGGACTCATTTTTGTTGAGATGACAAGCTCAACACATGCGGACATTGATGATGGACCGCCTGGTTAGATGGGTCCACACGTCTACACTTAGCACGTCAGTGGTCATTATGACTCTCACATAGCCACTGACTCATTACTTATTATATTCAGGTTGTTACACCTATTTACAACTGGCATAGTTATAGCGCCAGTCGACTAGTGTAGTCGGTTATGCATTGTTTGACTTAGTAGGCCACTTTCCTTTTATGTTGTATCTTATCTATACTTTGTGTACATTGTAAAGAGTGTGGAAGAAGAAGAAGAAATCAGCAAGAAAACGTTTTGGCCTCCATCTCTCTTCTTGTCTCTTGAGTGAGCTTCTCCTTGTGCATTCTGTGTGTGTTCGGCGCAGCATCTTGAGCAACCCCCTCCACCATGCGATTCTTGACAATTTTAACACTTGCCTCTTGATTGCGTCATTCATAAGGGCCTTGGCTCCAACCAGTTGTTCAGTAATCAACAGAATAGAATCAGAGAGGGGCTCCAATCTCTGGGGGATTCTCTGGCCAACATCTCTTCTACTTCCTTCTTTTCAACATCTCTGAATTCAGCTTTCAAATCACTACAAAGAGAGAGATATTGCATTTTGAAAGTATCAAAACTCATTCTTCTTAGGATCATTGTTGTGCCATTATAATAATTCCAGCTTCTGATGGTTTCAATAGTGTATGTTGTGAAAAACACTCTATCTACCAACTTCTAGTGGGTTGCTAATTGGACAAACAGAAGATTGTCAATGCACCAAGCATCCCACGTATCTTGCTGTTGAGCATCCACGAACAAATTCCAACTCTTTTCCTTCTTGTTTTTGTGAACCTCCACAGACCATGACTCGTGAAGCTTCTTCACGATCTCCCACTTGATGATGTCTAGAAACTTCTCAATGAATACCAAATCTTCCATGGATGGTCATTCTTTCTACCCTTCAGTTTGTTCCCAAACAATTTGCCACCAAGATGCAAGTTTCTGCTACTTCAACAGGAAGAGGAAAGAGTCCACCATATAGAGCTTGCATCATGATGGTAATATGTTTTCGCCATTGTGAGATAAACTTCTTGTGGAAAGTGGATTTGGCAATAAGAATCTCCAACTCTTCAGTGGAAGAAGAAACTTTTCAAACATCCATTGAATTCTCCTCTTCTTAGCGATGCCATTTCCTTCCTTTTCAGCCTCTTCTGATGCTTGTTGATGGCAAGTTTCCCCAGAAAGCTGCTCACCAAAAACATGGAGCCCCAAGAGAGAGACCAAGGAAAAAGGTTTTCTACTGCAAGAAAATCTATCTTGTAAGATCAACAAGCTTTTATTTCATTCTTTTGATGGTAGCCAAAACAAAGAAGACAGCAATTCTTTACGCAACATCATAGTAGATATCTCCCACGAATTTGATAGAATCAACCATAATCTTCAACTTATTCATAAAATCCATCAATAGAACAAGGAACATAAAAGAATACACCATTTTTTAATGGAAATAATTCACATATTATTCATCTTCATTGTCTTCATAGTTTTCTCTCTCAATCTCTCATACTAGATACATTATTTTGATAGAATTGGCTCTCTCTCTCTCTCTCTCTCTCTCTCTCTCTCTCTCTCTCTCTCTCTCTCTCTCTCCCCCTCAATAATACATCATCTCCTCACTAAAATACTCAATAATGACTCTCAATAATCCTTCTTAGTTCGTGGATGCACCTCCCAAGAGGTATGTCTGTGTCGAAGAGGCATCAGAGCCACTTCAGTGTCTCTTCATAGCTCACTACTGTCACTGTTACTTCAGTCTTCAGCAGCTACTTCTTCCATTTGTTTTAACTCTTTTGAACTTAGATTAATCCTTTCCAAAATTTAGAAAAATTTTCCAAAGTCACACATACATTCTACAGAACACTTACAGAAGATCTACAGAACAGAATAGAACAGGAACAGAGTAGAGACAGAGGCTCTACAAAAGGTTTACAAAGGGTTACAAAATGTCATCAGAGAACAACAGATCCTCCTACATCCTACTAAAACCATTACAAAATATAAAAAACTATTCAATAATCTTTCAAAAGATTTCAACCTTCATCAATCATGAATCCATGCTTCATACAGAAGAAAATCAGAACAAAACAGAAGCTATATAGAAGGTATAAGAACCAATGAGAACCTCAACAGAACTTATCAGAACATTATAGAGCCTCATATTTCTACTAAGAATCATCATGAACTTCCAAAAAATAATCAATATCATCCAAAAAACTCTCAAACACTTCCATTAACAACCATTCATCACTCTAAATCCATCAAAAATCAACCATTCAGACCTCAAAAACAAGAAAAATCAATCAAAATTTCAGTCTTTTTTCACTCTCAACACACCCTTTTATACTCACTCTCAAGCACAAGCTTAAGAAAGAAGAAGAAGAAGAAGAAGAAGAAGAAGAAGAAGAAGAAGAAGAAGAAGAAGAAGAAGAAGAGAGATACTTTTGGCCACACACAAGAATGAGCTTCTCGTTCACTTTTCAACTTTATATACAAAACCCTAAATCTCTTTTGGGCGGTCATCCCCTTAACCCCTTTTTTTCATGTGGCTGACCATGGCCTTTAGGCCCTTTTTTCCATTGTCCTCCTATCTTCCTAGCTCCCTTCCTTCTGCCCATCTACCTTTACAATTTGCACGAGTGAGAGCCCAGCGCTCTTAAAATAAATCATGGTGCGCCTTGCGCTCTTTTACAGAAGTATTGACTTGCACTTTTTCTTGTGCGCCTTTCTCCATTTAGGACTTTTCTGCACTTCTTGTATCTCCATATTTTTATTGGCATGTCTTTGTCTTCCGTTTCACTTTTGCCTTGGCCTTGTCTTCTAGTTTAGATTTTTTGGATTTTCCACCTTGTTTGTCTGAGGGTTAACATTACCCCCCTCCTAGATGAGTGCTAGTCCCATGGCACACACTATGGTAGGTAGTAGGATTTGGTATGCATCGAAGACATGGGTGGTAGGGATATCTGTTATTTTCCGTGGAGGAGTTTTGGTTTAACCGCCAAGACCCACGGACCGCTTATTGTTCAAACATTTCAAGCGAGCACTAATGGCTACCTCTCACATAGCCAATGATCCATCCATCTCTACGAGTGTAATGAGCTTACCTCCATGCCCAATCGAGTTGCCTCCTCTCTCGAGCACTTTGATAGCTCCACGATCCAAGTGCAAGATTCAAGCAAGCTCCATCCTCAAGCTCCACGCTCTAAGCTCCATTGCCCAATCGAGTTGCCTCCTCTCTCGAGCACTTTGATAGCTCAACAATCCAAGTACAAGATTCAAGCAAGCTCCATCCTCAAGCTCCACGCTCCAAGCTCCATTACCACGAGCAAGAGAAGAGAAGAGAAGAGAAGAGAAGAGAAGAGAAGAGAAGAGAATAGAAGAGAAGAGAAGAAGAGAGGAGAAGATGGAGAGCTTCTCCACCACAGTCCCTCACCCTCACACACTCACTCCCTCACACTCTCACACTCCCTCTCTCAAGCACAAGCTCAAGCAAGCAAGTGCCAAGAAGAAAAAGAAAATGAAGAAGAAGAAAAAGAAAAAGAGAGCTACTTTTGGCCATACATAAGAATGAGCTTCTCATTCACTTTTCAACTTTATATACAAAACCCTAAATCTCTCTTGGCCAATCATCCCCTTATCCCCTTTTTTACATGACTGTCTATGGCCTAGGCCCTTTTTCCCATTGTCCTCCTATCTTCCTAGCTTCCTTCCTACCGCCCATCTACCTTCACAAATTGCACGGTCAGCACTCGTAAAATAAATCATGGCGCGCCTTGCATTCTTTTACAAAAGTATTGACATGTGCTTTTTCTTATGCACCTTTTTCCTTGATTTAGGACTTTTCTGCACTTCTTGTGTTTCCAAATTCTTCTTGGCGTGCCTTTGTCTTCTATTTGACTTTTGCCTTGGCCTTGTCTTCTACTTTAGATTTTCTAGATTTTCCACCTTGTTCATCTGAGGGCTTGACGCCCCTTCGTCTTCCGTTTCACTTTTTCCTTGGCCTTGTCTTCTGCTTTAGGTTTTCTAGATTTTCCACCTTGATCGTCTGAGGGTTAACATCACCCCCCTCCTAGAGGAGAGCCAGTCCCATTGCACTCACCATCGTAGGTAATAGGCTTGGGCATGCACTAAAGACATGGGTGGAAGTGATTGTTGTGGTTTGCCTTGGAGGAGTTTTGGTGGTGGTGCGGATGAAGGTGGTTGGTGGCACTTGATTGGTTGGTGATAGGATTGTTGAAGTTGGTGATAGGACTAGTTTTTGTTGGGAGTTGCACTCATGGGTTGGCACAGGTGTTGATATTCTGGCGATTCTGCGGGCGATGGATTCTTTGGTGGGCTTGCATGATGATAAAGGACAAGCATTTAGATTTGAGTATTGATGAAGAGCTAATGGTACTTTCGTTGGAGTCTTCAATACCTGCAATTGAAAAACCTCTCATATGTGGTCTCTCCCTAGGGGTAGTGCTAGTCTTTTTATCATACACAAGACATAGTTTAATTAGTTTGGGAGACAGGTCGACAAACTCCAGGCGATGAGCCGAGAGTAATGTCATACACTTGAGGACCCAAACTGTGTATATATTGTGGTGCAGATATTATGTGAGTGCACATGCATATGTAGATATTACATAGTTAGAAGACAGTTGGTCTGGTTCCTCGTAGCAATGTGTGGATGAAGCAAGGGTTCGATGGGTTGGAAAAAACTATCGGTGTTGAGGAGAAGTACACACGAGGACTTCTTGAGATATCTTTTGCAATTTTAACAACATGATGTAGCATAATTGAGCTCATTGATGCCCTAGCTTTTCATAGATGTAGCTACTTGTATTGTTCGAAGAGTACGGTGTACTTTCCATAGTCTTTCATGCCTTGCTTACCACTATTGATTGCATGGTACTACTGAGATGGAGTGTGAAAAATAATTGTGCAAATAGTTAAGGGTGATAAGTCTAACCATAGGCAAGACAATATCCCTACGTATGTCTTGCCCTTGATGTGCCCTGAACCATTATGGGGGATGTGTAAAGGGCTAGGGAACTAGGGATGGAGCTAGCCAACCAAGGTTACTGGACTTACCTAATTTGAGAACCCCTAGGTGTTGTGCTATGAGTGTGAGTGCTTTCTTTCTTTCTTTCTTTCTTTCTTCCTTTCTTTTCTGTTCTATTCTTTTTTTTTTGGATAAAATGAATACAACCAATGCAACACATTGAGGCTATCAGCCTTTCATTTGGACTAAGAAATGTCAAAATCCACAGGCTATGAACAATGGATATTACAAGGATGATTGTGTAACTAGCCTTGATGCTAGAGGAAAAGATGAAGAGATACAGTTGTTAAGATGAAGAGATACAGTTGAGATTTTTCAAACCTCTTTGTAACTTGTGAGACATTGGAACAATCGAGGTAGCAACTGCAGTGAGCCGAATGTAGAGTCTGGCTAAGAAAGGGAGAGTAGCCAATGACTATGCTTTGGGCCATGCTCAAATGCAATGTGTGCTTTTTGCGGGGGTGATTTTCTCTTCTAGTAGTGGGGCTTTTGTCATGGCTCTTTGTTCTTGGTATTTCTGTTGCTTTTTTTGTAATGGATCTTGGTGGGGTTGGTGGTCTTGTGGTAACTTGAACATTGAACGCTTTCGTACAGAGACATGTGTCATCTTGTATCCACTTGACAACTCATGAGAGTACATGCAACTCATATGCTTCAACTATAATTAACAGGTGCAACTCAAAGAGACATCACTTATCTAAATCCCATGATGTTGATTTTGATGCATATCATCTATGCTTGATTATCTTTTCTGTTAAAGACGTGAAATGTATTAGAAGTAGGTAAGAAAAGTGTGTACACTTAGGGAACCTGCCCCTTTTAACCACCTAAAGACTAAAAGTCATGGCAAGATAGCCACTTGGTAAGCATCTTATACAAAATTGGGGCTATTCCACTTATATGAGACAGGGTGAGTTTAGATGACTGAGGTACTACATGCGAACCATCGTCATGATCCATCATGTGAGGGGCCAGAGTCTAAGCAATCGAGGAGAGCTACACATCTTGATTAAGGCTATCCTGAGAGCTATTGGAGATGATGTCATGAGGGTTACTATCTAGTTGACCCATTGTGTTAACCCTTATGGAGAGGTTGCGAGTGACTAGAGTTGTTCTTGGTGGTGAGCTCCAATCAGGCGAGGTAGAGAAGGTGTCTAGCTGGAATCCAAATGGTGTAGTCCCTGGTTGTTTCCGTATTAAGAATTCTCTAGAACAATTCATCAATTTCATTCTTGATTTTTTCTAATTTTTTGAGCATTTGGTTCCCGAGCATCTGTGGACGGGGTCGGCATGTCATGGGTTGCTACCCTCCGAGCATTCCTTTGAGCCTTCCTCTTCTTGGTTTAGGGGGGTGTACTTACATTTGGCCTACATCCTAGGCATTTCCGCTTTGGGCATCGTCTCGACAAATACTTCTTTAGGGTGGGCATGTAGCATTCCAGCGGCAAAGGTTGCGCCATGTGCTCCCTTCTATGGAGGAGAGCTTCCTTGCAAGCTAGCAGCATGGGGTACTCCATGATTGGCTACTGATGAGGAACTTGCAAAATGTGAACCAAAGGTTAGACCCTGAGGCAAGACAGAGCTACTTGCATGAGAGGGATGAAATAGGGGGTTAACATGCGCATATGATGAGGAGGGGTGATGTGAGGCATGCAGTATTTGCTATAGAGGGGATGACCCTTGTGATGATACCCGTCCTGCCTGAAGTGTGGGACGGATTCCAACTGGTAAAAGATCTTTTCTCATGCCAAGTTGTGTGGATTGGCTATGATTAAACGGAGTAGGGCTCATCCCCAAAGGAATAGACTGAAAAGGGGGAAAGCCTGTAGGAGGGGATAGTGCCCCATCCACACCCTTAGTGGTGTTGGCCAGGGCTTCCAATGGTGGCAATGAGGGCTATATGCCCTCCATTGGAGGTGGGAATAATCACACGACTTCTAGATATGTGGTGAGAGGAGGACTTCATTCCTTTGCTACACCCAATGCAATCATATTTTATCTTCATAATCTAAAGCATATTCCTGAGCATATCCTTTGGTGACCAACTTAGCCCTGTATCTCTGTATGCTACTACCACCCATCAGACTTGCATTTTACTTTATAAACCCATTCACTATTGGAAGAGAGGGAGAGAGATAGAATGGAGTGGAAGATGAGCCTCAGCTCATTATTGTTCTTCTTCCATCATACTAGCTGAAAGATACTTACACACATAGGTTTGACTAACCAAGACTAACTATGGTTAAGTCATTGACTACACCGACTTATTAAATGTCACACACATGTACAACTATATCCAGCTAATGTTGTTCACACACATAAAGATAGACTGACCGAAGAGTAATGAGAGCTTGGTATTCTAACACTCCCCCTCAAGCTCAAACCATTTAATAAACTCCAAGTAGCTATCTAAAGTATATGAATTTTTCTTTACCAAGAGACTTGATAAATATATCTGCCACCTGGTCTTTAGTATTCACATGAGTCACGTCGATCTGCCTTGTAAGAACCATTTCTTTGATGAAATGGTAGTGAACCTCAATATGTTTGGATCTAGCATGGTAAACATGATTGCTAGCCAACATAACACTACTGAGGTTATCACAATGCAATCTCACCCTGCTTTCTAGCTGCATTCCCAAGTCTTTTAGCAGTTTCATTAATCAAACTACTTCGCAAGCCGCTAAGGCAGCTCCTCTGTACTCAGCTTCTGTACTAGACAATGCAATAGTAGGTTGTTTCTTACTCTTCTAACTAATCATACTGTTGCCCAATCCAAATGCATAACCACTAGTTGACCTCTTGTCATAGGCACAACCAGCCCAATTAGCATCAATAAACCCTGTCAAGTCAAGAGATGTTCCATATGCATAAAACAACCCATAACCTATAGTACTTTTTATATATCTCATGATCCTCTGGACTGCATCTAAATGTGGTTTGCAAGGATTTTGCATGAACTGACTAATCATCCCCACTGCATAACATAAGTCAAGACGGGTAATAGTCAAGGTAATAGTCAACTATATCAAGCTACCCACCATCTGTCGATACATGGTCACATTCTCTATGTCATTCCCAACATCAATCTGTAGCTTGACATTCTGATCAAGGGGTGTCTCCATAGGCTTTCATTCAGCCATACCATACTTCTGTAACATGTCATGAGCATACTACTTTTGTAGCATCCATATACCTTGAGGAATAGAGACTACCTCAATCCCAAGAAAATACTTTAGTTCTGTAAGGTGCCCACCCATCGGTTGTCTAGGCACGCTTTTAGCAATCTATCAAGAAACGAATCTAAGCGTCATTGCCCAGCACTCCCATGGAATGTTTCGAGTTTTGCCACTTAGGGTTTCCCAAATCCGCCTCCAATGGAACGTTCATGGTCGAACCCACTAGGATCGACCTGAAATTTGGGCTCTTAGTGGCCAAGGTCTCCTAACAGCATTCTAGCGTCGAATCCTGGGCATCCTACTTTACGCAGATATACCCAAGCCGAAGCAAACCCATGTCTCACTTGGTTCAAAGAGAATGGGAAACGAGAGGGATGCACTGCTCAACCTCTCTGCCCGTAGGGCATAGTCCCATTCCGATCCCCTAAAATGACATGAATCAGGGTTCTAATCTAACAATTCCTAAGGGTTGTCAGACGTTGATAAAACCTTGTGAGAAGCCTCCCCGTTCTCTGGGACCACCCTCTCGTAGGACAGACTCGTCGTGGGTCTCACCACCTGCTTCCATTGATAGCTTTAGTTTTCTAATTAGGTCCTACCACATTTATGGGCGACATTTAAAATCAGCTTCATTAATTAAGCCTTTTAGGAACAAGGTTTATTTGCATAGCTTACAGCACATACACGAAAACAAAGCAAGCAATCATTTGGCAAACAAGTTCCTTAACTTATCTTCAAGTTAATATTTGTCTCCCGCCCATATAGGAGAAATTATGTATCCCTTCTGTCCAATAGAAGTAACTGGTGCAAATCACATGGCACCACAAATTCCGTATCTTTTCGACCCAGTGGAAGATACACAGAATTCCACGAGGGTATTCTTCCCACCAAGATTCCACCCTTGTTACTAGTATTTAGGGTTCCAGGATCCCATCCTGGGTCACGAAGGGGCTCGTTAAATTCTGGGAACAATGCAGGATTTACAGCCAAAGATCCCTTTGGCACCCACATTTCCTATTGCCTGAGACTATCCCTACTTGACAGACCTTTTGCCTACGGAGTCAGTCCAAGCCTCTCATAGCGATAATCATGACCCCCTTGGAGTAGGGTCTCGCCGCTAGCTTGGGGGTAGCCTGGCGCGATCCTTCCTTAACTAAATCCTTTAAGAATCAAGCACAAAAAAGGCATTCAGCCCTAATATCCTTTTCCAAGAAAATATTCCTTTATTCCCATGGCAACTTGTCATCACAGACCCTTGCCGTACTTTTACCATAAATCACAAGCACTTGGAATAATCATCGAAACAACAAACCAACAACCAGTTGAATGTAAAATCATTTTGGATATTGTTCGATCAACCAACAAAAAAACCAATTGTATTCTTTCCAAACAACGCAAGAATAGACGATATAACATTTCCATTGCATATTTGCTCTTCCCCTTGGGATCTAAGAGCGATACTATGCAAAATGTTTCTTAACACTTCCTTCCTTCAGCTAAGGCATATGTTAAGGGTTCAAACACTATTCATGATGTAAGTTATATAGGTCACTTACATTGATCAATGACCCAACCCTAAATTGGATTATAGTTATCCAATGGATCTCAAAACATCTTAGTTTTAATCCTTATGATTAATTTCTTGTAAATAGCTCTTAGTCAAGTCATGAGGAAAACATGAAATTATTCTCACATATCAAAACATGTTATAGGCATAACGTGTAAATACTTGATAAGATAAGTGTGAGATTAGCTCAAGTAATTAGACGCCAACAGGCTTTGCCTTGAGCTAGAATCTAGTTCTTCTTAATATTTGGGCTCTTAGGCTGAGTACTTTTGAAGTATCTAAACTAGTACTTTCTATTAATTATTCTTAATGTCATATTCTTTTAGAAATTATACTATTCATAACCCTTGACTAATTCTTCCTTGTAATTGCTGAATAAGCCATATGCAACTAGGTGCATTTAACTTTTCTTAATACATACACTTTGCAAGCTCCATCTTACGAATATGTGAGATGAAATGATCTATACTTGTGTATCATAGTATGGGCCTAACGTATCTCATGCGAGAATCAAAACAAGCATCTATCAATTTGGAAATACATTACTTATGACTGGTACTGCAGTTGGATTGACAGTGATGCCTTCACTCGAAGCTTCGTTGTTGGTTATGGTATTGCCATCCGCATGTGACATTCTTCGCTTGGGGGCCATTGCCCGCAAGTAGACTCAAGAGATTAAGAAGGTGGAATAGATTCAATATGGGAGAGCGTAAGAGAAGATGATTAAGTTGAGGATCGAGATAGAGGGAATTGTGCAGCCTCTCGGGGTGACTCCTCTCTCTCTCTCTCTCTCTCTCTCTCTCTCTCAAGAGCTCTCTCACAATCTCTTGGAGGTTATCCTTCTCTCTGCCTTACTCTTGTAGCCTCTCCCAGGTTTCCTTATGCTCCCTTGTGCCTGCCCATGCCTCATATTTATAGTGAATTAGAGAACAGGGCTTGTGGCTGGAAGTAGAGCTCTTTGTGGAGGGGGATCTTGGAAAGATTAGTGATCTGATGCTCAGATCATAAATTTTATGGTTCCATTGACTCTGAAAGGGGGGTAAAACCCCAAGACACTTGGAAAAGCTCTTAGTTCACTCCTTCTTTTCTCTGTTCGAAGTGTTGTTTTTTGTTTGTGGACTACGATTGTGGCGTGCGTGATTTTGCCAGTCATTTTTCTTTATTTTTATTTTTATAAAATCTCCAAAACTAACTAAAAAATCACTTATCTTTTCTTTTAAATGACATCTAGTTCTAGAAATCTCCATATCTTTTTTTTAAATAATATCTAAAATATCTAAAATAAACTAGTTTTGCCCAAAATCTAATATTTTTGGACCATCCAACCTATACCAAGTAATATTAGTGATTAATATAGCTCATAAGTTTCATTCACATTGTAACTTACGTGAGGGGTGGCTATGGTTTAATGTTAATTAGTTTTTACCTTAGTTAGTCTTTAGTTATTAACCGT
Source organism: Lygodium microphyllum (assembly GCF_053477565.2). Classification (NCBI taxonomy): domain Eukaryota; kingdom Viridiplantae; phylum Streptophyta; class Polypodiopsida; order Schizaeales; family Lygodiaceae; genus Lygodium; species Lygodium microphyllum. Next base: position 21,935,005 of record NC_141141.1, read on the forward strand.
ACTAGCTTATTAATTGACTAACTAACTTTCGAACTAACTAACTAACTTTTATTGTGTGAAAATATTACAAGCTCACCAAGGTCTTTGAATCTGAATTCAGCTTGTAAACATGATTTAATTTCAGTAATGCCCTCTTCGTCATCTCCAATGATGATAAGATCATCTACATAAACCACTAGAAACACATATCCATGATCCGTCTTCTTCGTGAACAGACTATGATCTGCATCACCCAATCTAAATCCATGTTGCTATAAATAATTGCTAATCCGAGCATTCCATGATCTAGGTGCCTGTTTCAGTCCATATAAAGTCTTTTTCAGCTTACATATATGCATAGGAAAGTTTGGGTTAGCATAGCCGTCAGGCTGCTCCATATATACTTCCTCAACCAAATCACTGTTCAAGAAAGCATTCTTGATGTCCATTTGCCATAATTTCCAACTTTTGCATGTTGCCAAAGCAATGAAAGTTCTGACTGCTTCCATTTTGGCCACCGGATTGAAGGTCTCCTCATAGTCAAGGCCATATTGCTTTGCATACTCTTTTGCAACCAGCTTGGCCTTATAGCGTTCTAACAAACCATCTGACTTGTACTTAACCTTGTACACCCATTCGTAGCCAATGGGGACTTTGCCTTCAAGCAACTCAACCAATTCCCATGTCTCATTTTCAACTAGGGTTGCATACTCCTCATCCATGATAGCACAACAGTTATCATCTGTAACCACATCATCAAACTTTGTAGGTTCTTTATAACCTATCACACTAGCCATATATGCATAATGGCAGGGTGAATAACTAGTGTATGGAAACCTGTCAACTAGTTTTCTAACTCTTCCACATCTTCGTAATTGTGGCTCACTCTGAGCTTGCCTCTCATGAGGCGGTACATAATGACTCTGCCTTGCTCTAGGTGTCATAATAGACGGAATGCCCAACTCACTATCCAAACTGACACTGTTAGATGACTCATAACCTACTATAAGTGGACATGTCACATCCTCAAGCATACTTTATTTTCCCTTATCCAATCTCCCCCTCACTAACATATCCATGTCAGTGGACGTAGGAGTACGATTCCGTAAGCGTCCTAACCAAGGACTTACTGTAGGTGACCCATCACCTATAGGACCACTCATAGATATACTCAATGTAGGTGTATTTTCAGCATTACTAGTGTTGGCTGATCCATCAATAGCCACTGCAACCGGATTACCATACCACGATGCCAGCTCATCAAGAACAACATCTCTACTAATCAATGTCTCATGTGTAGATGGTACATAACACTTGTAAGATTTCTGATCTTGTGCATAACCAAGGAACAAACTCTTGATAACTTTAGGATCCAATTTCTTCCTCTTTTCATCAGGAACATTCACATATGCAATGCTTCCAAATACCTTCAAGTGTGAAATGTTAGGCTTATGACCATACAACCTCTCATATGGAGTTACATCATGAATCCCTACTGTAGGGGTTCTATTCAGCACATAGACAGCAGTCACTACTGCTTTAGCCCAATAACCATTTGGCAAAATCTTCTCATTCAACATAGCTCTTGTCGATTCCATCAAGACCCTATTTTTCCTTTCTGCTACACCATTTTGCTGTGGTGCATAGCTGCAAGTTAACTGTCTTTTGATCCCATGTTTAGCAAGGTACCTATAAAAGGAATTACAGACATATTCTCCACCTCCATCTAATCTAAGACATGAAATTTTACAGCTCAACTCATTTTCAACATGCTTCTTGAAGTCCTTGAATGCATCAAACACATCATCCTTATGTTTCAGTATGTAAAGCCAAGTATATTTGCTGAAATCATCAATGAAGGATACATAGTAATGAGCACCACCAAACGAAGCATTATGAGATGGACCCCATACATTTGAATGTACCAACTGCAAGGGTCGTTAGCTATTCCATACATGTCTCATAAATGGAAATCGTGCTTGCTTTCCAAACTGACATGCATCACATATATGTCAAAAGTCATGATACTTGAACTTAGGTAATCCAAGCACAATCTCCTTCTGCTACATAGATTTTAGCTTTTGTACATTCACATGGCCAATTTGCTTATGCCATATCTCAACATCCCGTATAGCACCATCATCATGTGCAAACATGGCTGCTTTCAATTCTGGAATTGACACATCAAGAGTAAACATTTTTCCATCTCTTCGGCCTCTAGCAATCAATTTTCATCCATTACCATATTCATCAACAAAGCATCCATCTCTATTAAATCTCACATGTAAATTATGTTCTACCATCTGTCCAATTGACAAAAGATTCTTGGTTATTGTAGGTACATGTAGTACATCATGCAGGCTCTTTTTCTTACCATCAGGCATCAACAACGGAACAATTAATGTGTGTTGAATGTCATGTTGGGTGCCATCGCCAGTACACACATAACCATGTGAACTTGCAACCATCTCATCAAACCATTCTCCATGGGGTGTCATATGATTTGAAGCCCCTGAATCAATGTACCATCTCTCATCTCTGTTCTACCTAAATGTATTCTTAGACACATGATGCATGGCAAAAAATATGTCAACCTGCTCATCATGAGCACCATAGGAGATGCATAGTGCCCATGTTGTTTGCCCTTTGCCTTTATATCTCCCTGCTTCTTGTAACAATCCTTTGCAATGTGTCCATATCTGCCATAGTAATGACAGTCCTTATCTCTGTTTGACTGATCATTTGACTGCCATGAACTAGATCCACCACCTCTACCATGGGGTGATCTCCCCTTGCCTCTAAAGCTATTGTCAAGAATCGCGTGGTGGAGGGGGTTGCTCAAGATGCTGCGCCGAACACACACAGAATGCACAAGGAGAAGCTCACTCAAGAGACAAGAAGAGAGATGGAGGCCAAAAACGTTTTCTTGCTGATTTCTTCTTCTTCTTCCACACACTTTACAATGTACATAAAGTATAGATAAGATACAACATAAAAGGAAAGTGGCCTATTAAGTCAAACAATGCATAACCGACTACACTAGTCGACTGGCGCTATAACTATGCCAGCTGTAATTAGGTGTAACAACCTGAATATAATAAGTAATGAGTCAGTGGCCATGTGAGAGTCATAATGACCACCGACGTGCTAAGTGTAGACGTGTGGACCCATCTAACCAGGCGGTCCATCATCAATGTCCGCATGTGTTGAGCTTGTCATCTCAACACTCCCCCTCAAGCTCAACTCCATCTCTGTAACTCCAAGTAAGCTTCGAAACTTTTGAAGCTTCTCTGTACCCAATGCCTTCGTGAAGATGTCAGCTATCTGATCCTGTGTGCTGACATACACCAAGTCAATCTCACCTGCTAGTACCTTCTCTCTCACAAAGTGGTAGTGTACCTCAATATGTTTTGTCCTGGCATGGAACACAGGGTTCCTAGCCAACTGTATACTGCTCATGTTGTCACAATAAATGACAACTGGACCTTCCACCTGGACATCCAAATCAGTCAATAGCTTTTGCAGCCATACTACCTGACATGCTGCAACAGCAGCACCTCTATACTCAGCCTCTGTACTCGACAAAGCAACTGTAGATTGCTTTTTGTTGCTCCATGCAACTGCTGCACTACCAAGAGAGAACATGTATCCGCTGGTAGATCTTCTATCAGACATACTACCAGCCCAATCTGCATCTGTGTATCCAAACACCTGTACATCTGTACCTGCCTCATAGAAAAGTCCATAATCTCATGTGGACTTCACATATCTCAATATGCGTCTGACTGCATCCAAATGTGGCTTTCTAGGTACTTGCATAAACTGACTCACAAGACCAATAGCGTAGCTCAAGTCTGGCCTTGTAATGGTCATGTAGATCAAACTCCCCACTATCCTCCTGAACATAGTAGGGTCTTCTATCTCATCCCCAACATCAGCACTCAGCTTTACATTCTGCTCCAACGGGACTGAAAGTGGTTTGCATGCACTCATACCATACTTGGACAACATATCCAAGCCATACTGTCTTTGGGACAGCCATATACCATCATCACATCTGATCACCTCAATGCCAAGGAAGTACCTTAGCTCATCTAAATCCTTCATCTCAAACTTCATCTTCAAACAGCCCTTGACTTCAGCAATTCCACTATCACTATCACCTGTAATAATCAAGTCATCCACATAGATGACTATGATGACCAAACCTGCATCTCCCTTTCTCACATAAAGTGAGTGATCAGCATTAGAAACATAAAAGCCAATATTGACAAGATACTCTCTAATCTTGTCAGACCATGCGCTAGGTGCTTGCTTGAGCCCATAGAGTGCCTTCTTCAACCTGCACACATACGTGGAATGCTCTAAATCTTCATAACCTGCTGGCTGATCCATATACACTTCTTCCTGCAAATCACCATGCAAGAAGGCATTCTTTACATCCATTTGCTGCAACCTCCAACCTTTGGCTGCTGCCAAAGCAATCACACATCTGACAGTTGCCATCCTAGCAACTGGACTGAAGGTTTCATCATAATCTATGCCATATGTTTGGGCATAGCCTTTTGCAACCAGCCTAGCTTTGTACCTGCTAATAGAACCATCTGCATTGTGCTTAATCTTATAAACCCACTTACATCCAATAGCTTTCTTTCCCTTCGGCAATGATACTAGATCCCAAGTCTTATTGGCCTCTAATGCAGCCATCTCCTCATCCATTGCTGCATCCCAATGAGCATGACCAACAGCCTCCTCAAAACAAGTGGGCTCAACATCCTCAACTAGTTTCACCATATAAGCATAATGGTGAGCTGCATAACCTTCAAAACCAAATCTTTTAATAGGGTATCTCACCCTGCTAGACCTGCGTACCACTGGATCACTCAATGGAGTCTTTGCATTAACTCATGCTCTCTGCACACCTGGAGTCCTCACTGAAGGAATGCCAAGCTCATCATCCAAGCTCTTTGAGCCACTGGAGTCTCCATCAAGGACTGCATCAATGCCTTCTGGCACTTTATTCTTTCCTTTGTCTTTACCTGTAGTGCTACTAGATGCACTCGAAGATGTAGAGGTACTCCTTAGTCTCCCAGACCAAGGACTACCAGATGATGTCTCTGGTCCACTAAGAGTCCGTGATTCTTGCCTTTCAGCCTGCACATGAGTGTCATGATCATCATCAACATCCAATGCATCACCACTCGATGCATACCAACTGCTCATTTCATCAAAGATGACATCCCTGCTCACTCTGAACTTACATGTGACAGGGTTGTAACAGCGATACCCTTTCTGCTCTAAAGAGTATCCAATAAAGACACACTTTTCAGCCTTTAGATCCAGTTTCTTTCGCAACTCATCTGGCACATGAACATACGCAATGCAGCCAAATACTTTCAAGTGTGAAACATCAGGCTTCTTACCTGTAAAACATTCTTCGGGGGTCATACCATGAACTGCAGCTGTGGGAGTTCTATTCATAATATAAACAACAGTATGAACAGCCTTAGACCAAAAATGCTTAGGCATATTCTTTTCAGCCATCAAGGCGCGTGCAACTTCTGCAATATGCCTGTTTTTCCTTTCTGCAACCCCATTTTGATGTGGGGTATACCTGCATGTGAACTGTCTCTTTATCCCATGAGACCTTAGAAAATCACTGAACTCATTTGAGAGGTACTCTCCCCCTCCATCTGACCTCAGGCACTTTACTTTCAAGCATGTTTCTCTTTCAACTGCAGCCTTGAAAGTTCTAAAGTGCTCAAACGCTTCACTCTTTTTCTTCATAAAATATACCCACAACTTTCTAGAACAATCATCAATGAATGTGATGAAGTATGAACTACCTCCAAGAGATACATTTTGTGTAGGCCCCCAAATGTCTGTATGCACAACATCAAGGATATTTCTGCTTACATCTCTGTCATGTGAAAAGGGTTGTCTTGTCTGCTTACCAAACTGACATGCTTCACATACCTTCTGAAATTCTGCAACTTTAAATGTAGGCAAACCTGTAACCAACCCTTTGGACTGCATTAATTTCAGCCTTTGTACATTTGCATGTCCAATGCGTTTGTGCCAAATTTCAATGTCTGTAACAACACCTTTTCCTTTGGGATACATAGCCGCATTCATAGTAGGAATTCCGGCATCTAGAGTGAACATACGTCCAACTCTACTTCCCTTTGCTACCAACCTGCACTTGTCATTGAATTCTTCTACAAAGCAGCCCTTTGCATTAAATCTGACTTGCAGCCCTTGCTCTACCATTTGACCGACTGACACCAAGTTCTTTGTAATAGATGGCACATGCAATACATCTGAAAGACTCTTTGTCTTACCATCATGCAAGGACAAGGAAACTTTTCCAATGTGTGAAATTGGGTGGCATGAGTCATCACCTGTCTGCACATAACCTGCATTCTGCAAATCCTGCATCTCTCCAAACCATTCTGCATGGCTGGTCATATGATTGGATGCACCTGAATCAACATACCAAACATCTTCATGTGTTCCCTTTCCTGTAACAGCATTCAACATATGCTGCATAACGAACAAATGTTCATTTTTGTCTTCATTCTGTCGTGAAGACGATGCATAGTTTCCTTGCTGCAACTTACCACTACGGATATCATCTTTCTTAGCATAACATTGGGCTGCAATATGACCTATTTTGCCACAGTAGTGGCACACAATACCAGAGTTGTTAGAGCCTCTGTTCTGCCATCCACCTCTTCCTCTAAAGCTCCCCCTGCCTCTAAAATTACCACGACCTCCTAAAACCTGCATATCGCCAAATTGCTGATTCAATCTATTTTGCTGGTTATCACTATCACGTCCTGTACCACGGCCTCTTGAAGAGAACCTACCACGTCCCCTTCCTGAACTGGAGTAGAAAGCCTGGACCTGTTCACCACTTCTTTCAGATGTCTCACTCTGCATGTTGATTTCTTCAGTGATCATTAGAGAGACCAACTCATCGAAGTCTGGAAATGGTTTTCTGACATATATGGAAGTTGCAAAAGACTTCCAAGCCTTTTCATTGTTAAGTCCACCCAAGGTAGACGACACCAAATCATCATCATCGGGCATTGCATCAATCGCTGCCAATGCATCTACAATGCTTCTTACTTTCAGTGCATACTCATTGATAGACATCTTCCCTTTCTTCAATGTATTCAACTCTTGCTTGAGTTGAATCTTTCGTGCCTTTGTATATACAGAAAACATACTTTCAAGTATGGTCCAAGCTGCATATGCATTCTCTGCATTTCTAATGTGTCCCAGCATATTATTTTCAATTACTGCAGACAACCAATACATGACCTTCTTGTCTTTTGCATTCCATTCCTTTCGTGCCTTTGTCTCTTCCGCCAGTTGGAGGATCACTCACCTCCGGCTCCTTTTCTTCACCTGAAACGAACTCGTAGAGGCCTTTTCCAATAAGGAAGTTCGTGACACGAAACTTCCATGAAGGGTAGTTGTTCTTGTCGAGCTTCTCAATGATAGGGCTTCCACTATTCTCTGCCATTATCACAAAATTAATACCAACAGCAAGTAAATCTTCTGCAACCCTGGACCTGTAGTGCACAGCAATACACCAAACAGCCTTTTTAACTGTCTGCTCAACAATACATGCAATCTGCAACCTGTTTGCAGATAAACCTTGTGTTTACTCACTGGTAAACACCTTTGAACTTACAGACCTGAAATCTGTAACCTGCGCACCCACGTTCGGTCAATACAGTCGAAGTCACAGTGTACCCCGAAACTGCTGTCCGCAACCTTGCAGCTCTAAAACGGGCCCTGAAACGGCCTCAAATGCCCAAAATAACTGCGGCAAAACCCTAAAGGGCTTATCTGTAGAATATACAGCGCTCTTCGCGCACACCAAATCTCACTGCAATCTGAGATTTTTGCTCAACCCTGCTTCCGGTGCCTCCACAGGCACTATCCAAGAGAAACAGTGGAAGGATGGGAGAGCTTCTTACCCGTGGCTTCCTTGCTCGAACCTTGCTTCTTCTCCTTCACTTCAACCTTTGAAATCAGCCTCTCTCAGTGGTGCGACTCTGATACCATGTCAAGAATCGCGTGGTGGAGGGGGTTGCTCAAGATGTTGCGCCGAACACACACAGAATGCACAAGGAGAAGCTCACTCAAGAGACAAGAAGAGAGATGGAGGCCAAAAACGTTTTCTTGCTGATTTCTTCTTCTTCTTCCACACACTTTACAATGTACATAAAGTATAGATAAGATACAACATAAAAGGAAAGTGGCCTACTAAGTCAAACAATGCATAACCGACTACACTAGTCGACTGGCGCTATAACTATGCCAGCTGTAATTAGGTGTAACAACCTGAATATAATAAGTAATGAGTCAGTGGCCATGTGAGAGTCATAATGACCACCGACGTGCTAAGTGTAGACGTGTGGACCCATCTAACCAGGCGGTCCATCATCAATGTCCGCATGTGTTGAGCTTGTCATCTCAACATAGATCCACATTGGCCCTGTGTATTTGTGCCATGCCAGGCATTCTGCTGATGTTGTCCATAAGTGTTTCGAGTGTCTCCTCAACCTCAAAAAGAGCCACAATCTCTGTCGCCTCTACTACACTAGCTAGAGTAAAGAACAATGTCTCTACTCTGAGACGTACTAGAACCTGTATTCAAACCAAGCTTAACTTACTCGTGCAGTAGTAAAACAATTAGCTCATCCCAATCAAGGGATTCAACTCTCATGGAAATAGACGTATCAAATTCTTTATACTCTTTGCCAATTCCATTCAATGTCACTGCAAACATATCATCCTCAGACACTAAAGATCCAATGGTGGCAAGCTGATCTACTCTATTCTTGATCTCTGTAGTGTAGGCCTGAATGGTTCTACCATTCCTAGACATGTTATTAAACTGTTGTGATGGAACCTAGAACGGACCGGCACTGGCTCGTGCACTAGCCGAACCTCTATCTCATGTGCTCAGCAACCCCACGGCCTCGCGGCTAGGAGCATTGATGACACATACATTGCCTTCCTAAATATCTTGCATTTGTATTACGTCGTTTGTATTCCACTCTTCTCTCACCCACTACTCCTCAGAGGGAGTCCCTTACACATTGCCTAATGGCATGAAGCACAGACATAGGGGGTCCTCCAACGGCGGCTGAATGTTGCCACCCCTCTGCGACTCTCCTACACCTTGGGGATTGGCCCCTCGGTGCGTCGCTCAACATATAAACATTTCACACAAAATCCACTCAAGGTACCATTTAATCATATACAGGAATGTACCATTGTCCTTACTTCTCTTTCCCCTAGACCCCATGACTAGCCTATGGCTTAGGGCGTCCTGTCTCTCACTCAACATGGGTCAAAGTCCTAATAAAAGCAATTGCTATGCATCCAGGATTTCTGATACCTTTAAATATTTCCATGATTTATGCATATTGTGGATGCCAAGTGCTCAAACAATTATGAAATCAATATTGTGCACATGTGGAAAACATCCTTTCAATGATTTTCAACTACCGTTCTTATGCGGCGTTGCACGAACCTAGCACCGAGGAAACCCTCGTGCTACTAGGCCCTTATTTTATAATTATTCACTGACCTATATGGCATGCAAACAAAATCCAACAATCTTTTCATCATTTTACTCCACATTTAGACACATTTTAACCACTCTACCCTCCCATCGATCAAATGTTGCATTGTTGTATAGATTTATAAGGCATTTTGCCATCATTTTATGTGTAAAGAGCGGGAAAAACACACTAGAACAAGAAGGTGGGATTGAACTGAGGCAAACCCTCATGCTTTAGTCCCCATACACATTCACAAACATTGTTCTTAATTTTCATTAATTTTCCGCACCCAAAATGCATTTTTCCCTATTTTTAGTGATTTTTCTCTATTTTTCTTGTATTTTTCCTTATTTTCTACATTATTTAATTACTAAAAATTCAAAATAGGTTATGGGCTGTGGCCCTTAGTTCCTTCTTGCAACAAAAATGAAAATTTAGTTGGTGTTCCTATTTATTCCTCCATTTTTATGCCCAAAAACCATCATTTTCCCTTGATTTTCCATATTTTACGTGTTTTAGTGTATTATTTTGGGCCACAAGATGCATGTTTTTCTGATTTTCTGATTATGATCAACAAGTACTCATGGAAAACAACAACATAAACAAATTTTAGCCCACATGAACAACATTTTATCAATCAAAAGACATAAAATCTCAAATTTCCTTTGAACAAAATTGAATTACCGCTTATTTGCGTGTTTCGGGTTTCGTGTCCATGGCTGCAAATCTGAAAATCAGTAGCACTTCATGCTCATGACGATCACAAGTCACCATTTCCAGCCCGTGGAGCAATCCGATCGATGCCGGACAAGCCTCCATCATTCTTTCTTCTTCCTTTCTCTTCCCACATGAACTCCCCCTTAGAAGAGAGAGAGGGAGGAGAGAGAAAGACTGAAATCAGAGATCTTCAAAGAGACCATCATTTGACGGGTGAAGGGCGGCGATAGAGTCAGCATACAGAGAGTAGGCAAGGGCCATTGTCAAATGGGGGGGTTGTGTGCAGGCTGCATGATGGAGGCATCAACATCATGGCACAATTTTCGGCCGTTGACAGGCGCCCTCTTCCTCACATTTTTTTTCCCATCTTCTCTCTCCACGATTGCATGTTGCATAAAATGTTGGGGGCTCCCAAAAGTCATGCCCACTTTGGCCACTCTAATGTCCACCTCTTCAAATCTTGACCGGTTTCTTGGACATTTCCCCGTCCGGACTCGGAATTGAACTCTGAAAAATCCTGGGCGTCTGGCTTGGCATCCCGCATTGGCCGGTAACTCGTGTCAACCTGCACGACTGTCTGAAAAATTATGAAAAATCAACAAATGTTGCTCGGGCAGCTTTAAAGCACTTTGTTGCTTAAAATATCAAGCCGCCGCCTTTGGCATTGAATATTTTTCCCTTGATATTCATAATTTTTAGCTATTTTTAAGTAATTTCCGGCACCAAAATTCCACTCTCATTGGCAACCACGGGATAGGGCGACTCAGCCCGTCGAATCCACGAACATATTTGCACATAACAACCAAAGAAGCATCAAATTGATACAAAATAAATATATAATAAAACTCAGCACAATGCTCCCCCTACCCCTGGACAGAACCAAGGCATGACATCCCCAAGGAGTAGGCCTAGCATCATCTAATAGAAGATCCGAAGCGAGTCACTGCCCAACTGCTCCAACACAGCCAAACTAAAAACCCTATCAAAGAGGTTGCCCTAAGTGGTAGTCTGAACTACTTACCAACTAAAGACAACACAACTAGGAGCTCCTACAAGGCGAGGACTCCTATAGCCTGAGCAAGGAGTATTTTCTTTCAGTACATTGTTTCTTTTAGGGTGTTTGTTGTATGAACATACTTGGGCATGTAAAAAGGAGGGAGCTGAGCGTAGTGACCCAAGGAGAACAGGGCATCGGCCTCAGGACCTGTCTCGGCACCCAAGAACCTACCAAGCCCTCGCAAGGTGACACTTAATCTTTTTCTAACGCTCACTTTTATTTTCGCTCCAACCTTTCTTGTTTTGTTATTATTTTTCAGCAAAAAGCCACCCCTAGGAAGACAAGGCATCAGCCCTGGGTCTGACTCGTCCCTAGGAACCTACCAGGCCTCCGCAAGGTGATGATCAACTGCCTATACATTTTCATTTCATTTTTCTTTCTTTGATAGGGGTTAGAACCCCTTTTTACACACCTTCGTATTTATATTCATGCTTCAGGATGTTCAGGGTTTCTTGGCATCATCATTTTTATATTCTGGCAGGCTTCTCTAACTGCCTCACTACTAACAAGAACTCCTAGAACGACTGCCTAGCAGGCTAGCAGAATAGGGCCGCTAAGACTTCCTTCTAAAACAGGTCTTTCGATGCCTGACACTGTCTTTACAGGAGGCAATGACTACTCTGACCTCCCTCAAACATACTTAGCCTAAACCTGGGACTTCATGCCTTGGTTGCCGGTCCCCAACAAAAATGTATCCCCTCGACAAGTACAAAGACACATATAACAAGAATGAAAGGTACTCGTAAAGGAGAGATATCACCTAGATTGGCCACAAGAAGCTTCCATCGTAGCAAAGGCTCCTCCAGGCCCCACCAAATTCCACGAATCACGAAACCTGTCCAGCACAATACTCAAAACAAAAACCCAATTAAACGCACCCGCACTAGACAGGGAAATGGCCCTCTTGGCCTAATGAAATCAAACATGACTTTGCCAATAGAATGTCCCTCTTGGCCTAATGAAATCAAACAATACTACGCATAACATCCTCCTGGAAACAACTATGATAGACATCAAAGCATACCATTCCCAGGGGAACAGAGGCTCGTAGCCCTAAACTAGGTGCATTAAATTATGACCCATTCCTCCTGCGTATATCGCAGGAGATGTTCGCATCACATGTCGTCTAATCAGTCTGTGGGTCCAAGACAATAAAGGCAGATGAGTCTCGCTTACCCTCTGCATCACCTAGATCAACCATCGTCTGCCAAAGAGGGCATGTTCAGAAAGCATATCCCACAAACGACTAGGTCCTGTCTCACCATCAATAGATATATCGGGACAAGGGCCACAATTAAAGAAGAGGTCTTCTTCATACGCAAGGTTAGCCAATGAATCGAAAAACTGATTCCAATTTCGTGGAATCAGCTGAAAAGACACTCTATCAAATTCGTCTAGCAAGGCTATGGCAGTATGATGGTACATGCAAAGGATGGGGTTTCGTACCATGTACGTCCCATTGAGTTGATTTAAAACCAACTGAGAGTCCCCTTTCACCAATAACTGGCGGATACCACCTTTCTTTGGAATGTTCAAACCCATAATCAGGGCTTTGTATTCTGCCATATTATTGGTAAAATTCACCCCAAGATAAGCAGCTAACTTCATGACAATGTGTCGTCGGGGGTCTCGGATGACGACTCCTACACTTCCTTTTTTGCATGCACCCCTGGACGCCCCATCAAAGTACAAGGTGTACGTCCATAAAGGGTTTACATACCCCGCCATCCGGAACTCTACTTATAATTATGGTAATCAAAATTCAACATATTCAACGGGTGGACTGTAGGTTCCATCCCTCCATCATCATTGAATTCAACAGGGATGCTCGTCAAAATTTGTAGGCAGTGATGACAGAAGACCTTGATCTCCCAAATAAATGTCCCGCCTTCTTGCTCAATCACCTTGTATCCTTTGCTCCACCAAATGAGCTTTCCCTGATAATACCTCTGTTCTAAATATGGGTGTTCTAAATAAGGGATCAGAGGACCCATCAACGTCTATCACAATGTCCTTTGCAGATATTTGATCGATCTCTCCCAGACCTGCAAGGCAGTCATAGTATTAGTGCAATCAGAGATAATAAGGTTTAATCTTATTAAGATTAACCTTATTTTTAAATTCTATCCCCTCAAGGTCAGCTAACAAGACTATGGATTTATTCTTTCCTATTCTAACGATCCTATAGGGCCCATCCCATTTGGGCTCTAGCTTGCCTGGAAATAATTCACGTTGTGCGTCATAATATAGAACAAGCTGTCCTTTCTTGAAGGTGTATTTCTTGGCTTTGAGGTCGTGTAGCTACTTCATTCGGTGCTTCGCCACTTCTTGGTGCAATAAGCTCTGTAGCTTAAGCTCATCTAAATGTGCCAGTGTCGTCAAGCGCTCAAAAAGTGCATCTTCATCACTCAAAGAATGATTGATGGCAAACCGAATAGTCGGCAGCTCAATCTCTAAAGGCAAGACACACTCCTCCCCATATACTAACTTGAACGGGGTATGGCCAATGGCTCGTTTGAAAGTCGTATTATAGGCCCACACTGCCACGTATAACTTTTTATCCCAATCCCGTTTCTTTTCCGACACAATTTTGGACAGAATGCCCACAAGCTGCTTGTTGGTGCTTTCAACTTGCCCATTGGCTTGTGGGTTATATGGGGTTGTCTTGTTATGCTTGATTTGCCAAATTTCCGTCAAACCTTTGATCACCTTATTCAGGAAATGTGTTCCGCGGTCCGACACTAATTCTTTCGGCGGACCAAAACGGCATATTATCTGCTCTAAAAGGAAACTAGCAGTTTCTTTAGCATCATCTTTCCTTGTTGCGCGTGCTTCTGACCACTTTGTGAAGTAGTCACTTGCTACAATGATATACCTCTTCTGCGCAGTTGACGACAAAGTAATAAGACCCACAAAGTCTATTCCCCACTTCTCAAATGGAAGTGTCGCCATAATAGGGGTGAGTGGTCGTTTCCTATTCTCTCGACTATCATGTCGTTGATAAATATCTCATCTCTTAACATACGCAAACGCATCCTGGAAGATGGCAGGCCACCGATAACCTGCTCTCAAAGCCTTTTCTGCTATAAGCCGTCGAGCAAAATGGCCGCCGCAAGCAGAATCATGGCACTCTTCCAAAATGAATGGCACCTCGTCAGGCATCACACATCGGCGATAGATGTCATCAACCCCTTGCCGATATAATGTACCTACGATCAAGGTAAACTTTAACGCTTGCTGCTTAATTTTCCTTCTCTCAGCTTTAGATAATTCGGATCCCGTCTCTCCCTTCGATAAATAATGCGTTATTGCAGCGTACCAGGAGGGAATAGATGCCGTATCTATTTTAAATAACAAGTCCATGTCACTACCTTCAGCCACAGATTCTTTCGGCTCCCCAAAGTCCACAAGACATTCCACGATGCCTTGCAACCTTGGTGGCTTACTACGAATTTCATAATCAATCTCCTGCAAAGTGATCAACCACTTTGCTAGACGATCAGGCGGTTGTAGCTTATTCATCAATAATCGAAGTCCCTCCGCCTTCGTATAAAGCACGACTTTCTCATAGAGAATATAATGCCTGAATTTCTTGGTCCCAAAGACCATCGCTAGACACAACTTCTCCATGTAGGTATAATTGATTTTGGATACCCCCAGCTTCCGGCTAGCAAAAGCAATCGGGTGGTACCACTTCTCTTCCCAAATTTTGGCTAAACAGTAGCTGATACTATGCATGGTGGCTACTGAGAATATATAGAACACCTCACCTCTTTTAGGTGCTTTTAAAACCGGCGCTCTTGCTAGCTCTTGTTTCACATCCTCGAATGCTACCTTACAAGGGGCGCTTCATACAAATAAACAGCTAAAGGACAATAAATTTGTAAGTAGCAACGTTATTTCTGCCAAGGCATTTATGAATCTACGGTAATAACCAACCGAAGACAGAAAGCTATGAACTTCCTTCGGAGTGCGTGGTGGACCCATGGCCACTATAACTTTGACCTTCTCGGGGTCTGTCGCAATTCCTACCGAACTGACCACATGACCTAGCAATAGCCCATAAGGTACTCCAAAAACACACTTCTGTGGGTTTAGGGCGATGCAGAATTGTCTACAGCGCTCAAAGCATTTTCTTAAAATGATCAACTGCCTTTTTCTCACGGTGGCGGCTCCCAAGTCATCAATAAACACCTTCAACTCTTTAAGGGATATGTCACCGAATGTCTTATCTGCTATTCGTTGCCACAAACCAGGCGTATTGCATAAACCAAAGGCCATCACATGGTATGCAAAAGTACCAAATACAGTAATAAAAGTTGTTTTCAACTTGTCCTCTTCTGCAATTGCCATCTGGTTATATCCTGCAAAGCAATCCATAAACGAATATATCTCCCTACCCGCTAATTGATCCAAAATATGGTCAATAAATGGCAACGGGTAGTAGTCCTTGACTATCTGCTTATTCAGCTCCCTAAAGTCTACACATAATCGAATTTGATTATTTTTCTTCTTTTTGATCACAACCGGCGAACACCATTCCTTGTGTTGCACAAGAAAAATCAAACCCGCTTTTCGAAGCTTCTGTAACTCTTCAAACATACCGTCCCTCAGTTCGAAAGGCATACGCCTTACTTTTTGTTGTACAGGACAACTGCCCTCTTTCAACGGAATTGTATGAATAGGAAGACTAGGAGGAATGCCTCTCAACTCATCATAACTCCAGGCAAAGATATCACGGAATTCTTGGATCAAGGCCACATAGTCCTCCCTTTCTGTTGTGCTGAGCATAGAACCTAATTTGATTGGCCGTGAATCATCAGGCGTACCAAGGTCTAGCTCGATAACATCTGCATCTCTTATACGATCTTGGCCCTCTATCGGCTCATTCAAAGTGATCTGATAGATGTCTTCCGTGGTGGATCCCTCTTTGGACTCATCACTCAATGATGTCTCACTAGCCGATAAATCTTCTAATGTCTCCAATTCTGTAGAGGATAGAGGAGCTCTCTCACTCTGCGGGGACTCAGGATAAGCATCAACCACCACACGCTGGGAACCTCTGCCGAATATCAACTGACCGGCGAGTATATCTACTTGGCAGTCCGCTTGCAAGATCCAAGGTCGTCCGAGTAATACTTGGTAACTTGGACGCCCTGCAAAACGAATCACCCTAAAGTCCAACATGCATTCTACATTTGCAACAGTGACATGGACCTTAGTAATGCAGCCTTCCGGCTGTCTCAAACTATCATCTGCCATTCTGAGAATTGTGAAGGTATCTTTCTGGATCGCAAGACCCAACCTTTCCATCAGTTCAGAACTCATAATGTTAACAGATGATCCCGTATCGACAATGGCATAATCTACTAATATTGCATCGACATAGGCTGCAACCCTTGGGCAATACTTCTCAGCATGCTCGAACCAGTCATCACCAACTTGCGCAATACCCAAAGGTTCTACAATATACCCGGTACATAGGATCTTTCTAAATTCCTTGCGTACTCCTCGGGAAAGCTTAATAAGCTGTAAAGGATTCACATCCGGCTTGACTTCGCAAAGAGAGCTCGCCAAATCGAATTCATGATAGTTCGATAGAGCTCGCTTTTCATGCCAAACCATCTGCTCTTTAGGTCGCTGAACCAGCTTTATTGCCTCTTTCTTAACTTTCACCTTCTTCTTTGGCGGTGCCTTATCGGCTTTACTTTCCACGGGCTTCAAAGGTCCCCGTTCCATTGCAGGATCCAAAACTTGCGTTTCTTTGTCGCCTTATTTAGGGTTTCCGTCGACAAGCTTATCCTTGTCGGCTTCTCTACCCTTTTGACCTCTTGTAAGAACACCTCGCAGATTAGAGGTTTCAGCATCATTAACGTGTATAGCCTCAATCAAACTAACCCCACTACCACTGGGTAGCTCCTCCACTACAATCTTTGGCCGTTGAAGTATTTGTTTAGGCCCGTCTTCTCATTGGGAATCATTTCCTTGCACACGATGATTAACAGGCCCTGGTTGCCGACTACCTCACTAGAGGGAACTGATCTTACTCCAACAAGTAGCTGCTAAATGGCCAGATTTTCCACAGATGTCGCACTTAACATTTGGGCAATTTCTTGGATAGTGCTACCCATCACACCATTTGTAACTAAACCTCGAAGGTGCACCCTCATCTGGGTATCTACTTCCTATCAAATTTTGTTGTTTTTTAAGGAAGTTGACATCAACGGCTATTTTCCGATATTGCTCTGTAATCATATCGGTATAATGCTTCATCATGTCCTTAACTTCGCCAAGAACATTGGAAGCACTCGACTCATAGCCTTGGTCATTACCATGTCGTTCCATCGGCCTAACAATTCGATTAGGCACTGGTTGTTGAGCCATAGGCATGGTATTAGAATTGACCACCTGGCCTCCACCATTTGGAGCCATTTGACTGCCCGTAGGCATCGACATGCTAGGGGGAGCTGGTAATAAAGGGACATTCTGCATCATGTTCCCTCTCCCATTAGGGTTAGCCATCGCTATCCCTTGGCCACTACTGCCATTCGCCATCGCCATATTGTTTCCCAATACTAAACCCATATTCGAATTGCCTCGAGAAGCATAGGCTGCTTGTAGTCGGGATTCCACCTCTTGTGCTCGTGTAATGGCAGTATCTATATTCCCCAAGGGGACACTACTCAACTGCAATTGGATGTTAAAGTCCAAACCATGTAGGAAATATTGCAATTGGGCAGCTGCGGGGATAGGAATAGAGGTGTCCAACTTACAAAAAACCTCTTTTATTTTCTTCGCATAAGCATGAATATCCTCGTGTGGTTCTTGGCGGGTCACGTTAAGTACACACAACCAATATTGCCCACCCCTTTCAGGGGCAAACTCCCTTCGAAAAGCTCCATAAAATGAATCAATATTCAATATGGTTCTGGCTTCTAAACCATGATACCATATAGCGGCTCTTCCTTTAAGCGTCATGTTGAAGAACATCATTAAATGTCCTTCTTCTTGGATGCAACAGTTAAACATCAGCTTTTGAAACTCCCTAATGTGGAGTTCCGCATCTTCCTCAACTAGCCCATTAAAAATGGGTAGCGGGTAACCTAGAGCTGGCAAATCCGTCGTTCCTGCATGAATTGCAATAGGCTGCGCCATAACGAAAATTGGATTTGCACTAGGAATAAGGGACCGTGGGGTTACACCTCCCGCACTTGACATAGACTGGCTTATGGAAGAAAGGGGAGCACTCGAGCTTCCACCTTCTCCTGACTTACTGCTTGTGGCCCCTAGACCACTAGATCCACTCCCTCGTAAGGGTTCAGCACCGCTACGCTTAGGGGAATATCTCCTAAAATTTTCAGCATGTCCCCTAGCTCTTTCGTCTCTCTCTTGCTTTTGGATTTCTGCTAGACGATGCTTATCGATAAATAACGGATCAATCACAGTATCCTTTGGCATAAACTGCTAGTTGGTCCCTAGATAACCAGGATTCGAGGACCGCCACTTTTAAGCGGCTCCCAGAAAATGCACCACTAATGGAACCTAGAACGAGTGAGCATTGTCTTGTGCACTAGTCGGACCTCTATCTCACGCGCTCAACAACCCCACGGCCTCGCGGCCAGGAGCGTTGATGACACATACATTGCCTTCCTAAATATCTTGCGTTTGTATTACGTCGTTTTTAGTCCACTCTTCTCTCACCCACTACTCCTCAGAGCAACGGTTGAATGTTGCAACCCCTCTGCGACTCTCCTACACCTTGGGGATTGGCCCCTCGGTGCGTCGCTCAACATATAAACATTTCTCACAAAATCCACTCAAGGTACCATTTAATCATATACAGGAATGTACCATTGTCCTTACTTCTCTTTCCCCTAGACCCCACGACTAGCCTATGGCTTAGGGTGTTCTGTCTCTCACTCAACGTGGGTCAAAGTCCTAATAAAAGCAATTGCTGTGCATCCAGGATTTCTGATACCTTTAAATATTTCCATGATTTATGCATATTGTGGATGCCAAGTGCTCAAAAAATTATGAAATCAATATTGTGCACATGTGGAAAACATCCTTTCAATGATTTTCAACTACCATTCTTATGCGGCATTGCACGAACTTAGCACCGAGGAAACCCTCGTGCTACTAGGCTCTTATTTTATAATTATTCACAAACCTATATGGCATGCAAACAAAATCCAGCAATCTTTTCATCATTTTACTCCACATTTAGACACATTTTAACCACTCTACCCTCCCATCGATCAAATGTTGCATTGTTGGATAGATTTATAAGGCATTTTGCCATCATTTTATGTGTAAAGAGCGGGAAAAACACACTAGAACAAGAAGGTGGGGTTGAAATGAGGAAAACCCTCATGCTTCAGTCCCCACACACATTCACAAACATTGTTCTTAATTTTCATTAATTTTCCGCACCCAAAATGCATTTTCCCCCTATTTTTAGTGATTTACTCTATTTTCCTTGTATTTTCCCTTATTTTTTTCATTATTTAATTACTAAAAATTCAAAATAGGTTATGGGCTGTGGCCCTTAGTTCCTTCTTGCAACAAAAATGAAAATTTAGTTGGTGTTCCTATTTATTCCTCCATTTTTATGCCCAAAAACCATCATTTTCCCTTGATTTTCCATATTTTACGTGTTTTAGTGTATTATTTTGGGCCACAAGATGCATGTTTTTCTGATTTTTTGATTATGATCAACAAGTGCTCATGGAAAACAGCAACATAAACAAATTTTAGCCCACATGAACAACATTTTATCAATCAAAAGACATAAAATCTCAAATTTCCTTTGAACAAAATTGAATTACCGCTTATTTGCGTGTTTCGGGTTTCGTGTCCATGGCTGAAAATCTGAAAATCAGCAGCACTTCATGCTCATGACGATCACAAGTCACCATTTCCAGCCCGTGGAGCAATCCGATCAATGCCGGACAAGCCTCCATCATTCTTTCTTCTTCCTTTCTCTTCCCACATGAACTCCCCCTTAGAAGAGAGAGGGAGGAGAGAGAAAGACTGAAATCAGAGATCTTCAAAGAGACCATCATTTGATGGGCGAAGGGCGGCGATAGAGTCAGCATACAGAGGGTAGGCAAGGGCCATTGTCAAATGGGGGGGTTGTGTGCAGGCTGCATGATGGAGGCATCAACATCATGGCACAATTTTCGGCCGTTGACAGGCGCCCTCTTCCTCACGTTTTTTTTCCCATATTCTCTCTCCACGATTGCATGTTGCATAAAATGTTGGGGGCTCCCAAAAGTCATGCCCACTTTGGCCACTCTAAT
This sequence comes from Lygodium microphyllum, assembly GCF_053477565.2. NCBI lineage: Eukaryota > Viridiplantae > Streptophyta > Polypodiopsida > Schizaeales > Lygodiaceae > Lygodium > Lygodium microphyllum. The sequence goes on from NC_141141.1 coordinate 21,955,647, forward strand.
GTCCACCTCTTCAAATCTTGACCGGTTTCTTGGCCATTTCCCCGTCCGGACTCGGAATTGAACTTTGAAAAATCCTGGGCGTCCGGCTTGGCATTCCGCATTGGCGAGTAACTCGTGTCAACCCGCACGACTGTCTAAAAAATTATGAAAAATCAACAAGTGTCGCTCGGGCACCTTTAAAGCACTTTGTTGCTTAAAATCGCCGCCGTCTTTGGCGTTGAATATTTTTCCCTTGATATTCATAATTTTTAGCTATTTTTAAGCAATTTTCGACACCAAAATTCCACTCTCATGTTGCTTTAGGTAAATCTTTCTTGCATGTGTTACATTTCCATAATTCTTCATGAGTATGTCCCATGCATCCTTTGGGGAACTGCATCCAGTAATTTGTATAACCATAGCATCTAATATACATAAGGAAAACCGATGTAACACCTTGCATGCTCTCTCAGTCCATAGCTTATGAGCCATTTTCTAATCATTTATCAGATTCATTTCATGTATTTTAGGTTCACCCTCATCACCTATACATAAGTCCCAATAACCTCTGCCAACCAAAAAATTCTTCATACAGAACTTTCATAAAGCCAATTTTTTGTTGTCTAGCTTTTCTCCCACAATTTGAGTGATATTGTCAGTTCATTGAGTATTTGCCATAGTTGCAGCTTAGGTATTCAGTGATGTATACAACCTATAAGTATCTGACTTCTTTTCTTACAGTTTAGGACCAGTTTTCTACTATTCAGGACAGTTTTCTACAATTCAAGATAGTTTTCCTGACAGCCTGCTCGCTATAAACTATATTCCAACAATGAAAAAACACAGTCAACTGAGCATAAACCAAGCTCAAATAAGTTCAAAACATTCTATGGTAGTGGCAAAACATCCCAACAACAAACTATGTCCATACAAGTATCAATGTTTGTACTGTATGCAAGTAGCAATACCAAATATAGCCAGCCCACTACTATAACTAGTAGTATTTTCTCTGTTAAAACAAGAGTATTGAGACCTCAATATATTGCATATATGTCAAGTGAAGATGATATGTATCCTTCCTGCAGACAACAACCAATCAATACCCTAGTATAACCAGCAACAAATCAGTCCAAACTTTGGACTTTTAGCACTCACAATATAGTCTTCTTGCCTTTAGTCAATGGAATAAGCTTCCAAGTCTGATTTTCAGCCAACATGGCCATTTCTTCATCCATGGCTTTGCACTAGTTTTTATCCAAGACAACTTCAACAAATGTAGCACGTTCTTTGTATTCCATGACCTTAGTCATGTATGCATAATGCTTTGCAAAATATCCAATGCATGTGAGTCAATCAACTAGGTATCTCGCCCTCTGTGAACATCTCAACTGCATTACAGTGCTTGATTTCCCTCTTTTATGAGGAGAAACATACTTGCTTTGCTTAACACCTAGAATATACATAGATGGAATTTCAAGTTTGCTATTGAGGGCTATTAGTCAAATCATAACTAGAAGTCATCATACTGGGAGTCATCATTCTAGAAATATAATCAAAAATAGTTTCCTTTTCTCTACTTTCTACCTCATTTCTCCCCCTCACTGACATAGTGCTATCAGTGGATGGTGATGCAGAACATCTAAATTTGCCAGTCCATGGAGATACATTGGAAGATACATCACCTATAGGCCAAGACAAAGAAGCACTCAACTACTATGAACCGACATTAGGACCATGTTTTGAAGGAATATTAGTAGGGTTTTGAAGGCATATTAGTAGGCACAATAGTAGATGATGCATACCAAGAAGCCATTTCATCAAATGTGATATCTCTACAGAAAAGTGTCTCTCTAGTAGATGGATCATAACATTTATATGCCTTCCTCTCTTATGCATAACTTATGAACACACACTTGTGTGCTTTGGGATCCAATTTCTTTCTCTTATCATTAGGGATATGAACATAGCCAATGCAACCAAAAACTTTCATGTGACTAATATTTGTCTTATATCCATAGAGTTTCTCGTATAGGGTTATGTCACGTATACTTGCAATGGGATTTCAATTCACCACATACATGGTTGTCCTAACAACTTCAACCTAGTAGTATAGTGGCATGTTCTTTTCATTTAGCATTGCACAAGCAATCTCCATAAGCACCCTATTCTTTCTTTCAGCCACTCCATTTTGTTGTGGAATGTAACTACATGTGAGCTTCCTACAAATGCCTTTTTTGGCTAAGTATCTGTCAAACTCATTAGATACATATTCCCCACCACTGTGTCGGATCTCAATTATGATATAAATCAATCAAACTCCTTCTCAACTTGTCTATTGAAATCTTTAAAAATAGCAAACACTTCATCCTTGTGTTTCAGGATATACACCCAAGTATACATGTGCTAAAATCATATATGAAAGTTATGTAATACTTGGATCCACCAAGGGATGCATTATGTGTTGATCCCCATTCATCAAAATGTATCAACTGTAATGGCCTTAAGCTATTCTAGACATGCTTTACAAATGGAAAGAAAGATTGTTTGCCAAACTTGCATGCATCATAGACATGATTGATCTCACTATATGCAAACTTTGGCAAACCCTGCATTCTTGGCATAGTTTGCAGGTACTGAATAGTTACATGTCCAATCCTTTGTGCCATATTTCCAAGACTCTAATAGTGCCCTAACCATGTGCAAACATGGCTGATTTTAGATGAGGTAATATATCATCCAATGTGAACATTCTACCATGTATGTTGCCTTGAGCAATGAGTTTGTAGCCATTACCAAACTCTTCTATAAAAAGCATCCATGCTTATTAAAGAGAACTTGCAAGTGTTGCTCTGTCATCTGTCCCATTAACAACAAATTTTTTGTAATAGAGGGCACATGTAATATCATGCACAGCTTTCTTCTGCCCATCATAAATGACCAAGGGTGCTATGCCCTTATTCTTAATATTGTGCTAAGTATAATCTCTTATGCACACATATCCATTCTTTTTAGGAACCATTTCTATAAAATAATCACCATGATGTGTCACATGATTTGAAGCTCCATAATCAATATAATAGACATTATCTATTTTAGTCTCCTTGGCTGCACAGTTTTGAACATACGTAATGGAAAATAGTCTATTAGTGGAACACCCTCTATAACTCGATGATGCATAGTGTCCCTATTGTTTACATTTTTTATTAGCTTGCTTCTTCTAGGACTCTTTGGCAATATGGCCATACTTACCACAATTGTGAAAATATTTATCTTTATTCAAATTATTAGAAGTGTGCTACGGCTGCCAATATCCTTTTCCCCTAGGGCTAGATCTCCCCCTCGCTCTAAAATGTTCATCACCTCTTTCATTTTGGCCCTACTAGGTATTACCACTTTGAGATGCATTCTATTGTGTTCCTCTTCCATAGCTACTACATCCTCGTTGATTAGAATACAACGCTAAATATTTAGTTTTAGAGCTACTTGATCTTATAGCTAACCCCAAATTGACTTCATGTATAAGCAATGACACAAGCTCATTGAAATCTTGCATCTCAACTCACACTAATATAGAGGTGTCAAAAGATTTGTACTCAGGTCCTAGACCATTGGTAACAATCACTAAATCCTCATCATTAACATGAGCTCCTACTAGAGCTAACTGATCTGTAATGGTCTTGATTTTAGTTGCATAATCCTATATGCATCAACCTTTCCTATTCATAGTGTTGAAATTATGCTTTAGTTGGATTTTGCAAGCACTACTGATCGTGCCATAATATCGCATCAAAATATTCCAATCATCCTCTGGTCATTTGCATTTCATTATCTGCATGACCATTGCATCATAGGTACACAAAGGCAATCAATTCAACACCCTTCTAGCTCTTTCCATCCATGCTCGATGTGCCCATCTTTGTTTAGCAGTAGTAGGATTTCTATCTAGAAGCTCGAGTTCAACTTCAACACCTGTGACTAAATCCCAATATCCCCTTCCAATCAAGAAGTTCTATATCCCAAACTTCCAAATAGCATAATTATTGTTGTCTAATTTCTCACCCACTATTTGTGTAATGTTGTAGTCTTCTCAAGATTTTCCATATGTGCAATTAAAGATATTTATTGCAATGTACCTCCTATAAGTGCATGGACTCCCAACAAACCCTTAACAAAGGCTCTAAAGCAAACAAATCATGGCCCTTACATACACATCCACAAGGAGCCAAAAGTTCACAATAATCCCTTCACCCCTAGGAATCCTTTCAAATAGAACAAGGATCTACGACCAAAATTACTTTCAATTGCTACAACTTCCAAATCCATTGATTCAATTGTTATTACTTCCCATGAAGAAGTTGAACTATAATAGTCACACTTCCAAGTCATGACTGAACCCACCAACTCCGCTAAGGAAGATATGCCTACTACCTCAAAAAAGAGTGCTACTAGCACTAACCTAATGAGACCTTCAGAGTCAACATGTCTCAATTCAAGCTCAACTTGCCCAAAATCTCTAGCTTAGTTAAAACCTAACTTGAAGCTCAAAAAATTAAAAGATGTTACAAATATAAATTGTCCAAAATGAGAATTGACTAGTGACTATCTACTTTCAGGAATTGTGTGATAAAATCATGTTCCTTGCTTGTGTTTATGGCCACTCTGATGTTGGAATCCTCCCTGAGGAATTTGAGGATTACATGACATGGCCACTATCTTGGGAAGAGCAAGAACATCTTAGCGAGAAATATAGATAAATTAGATAACCTTGTGCAACTCATTCTAGAAGAAGAAGCTAAAGAACACCATTTTTTCCCAACATTTGGCAATCCATTATGCCCTCCACCCATCAAGGAATCAGTAGCCCTCAAAGAGGTGGTAGAGACCGGTAACTCATTTGAGAAAGTCTAGTACACTATGATAGCCTCAACGAATAAACTCGAAAGTCATCTCATGACCAATTTAGAGCAGAGATGAGCTACCTAGACCAAACAACTAAACTCAAGAGGTCATCTTATCACCATTTTAGAGCAAAGATGACTAAATCTCAAACAAACTCCACGTATGTAGCTCCAACATTGAGTACTTGCCATTGTACAAGGAGTTATGCTAACTGGACCTCTTTTAGGTCTTCCCCTACTTGACAAAATCCTCATAGAAGAAGAGTTCCATATTGTGAGAAAATTAAACCAAGTAGGTGTTGTACTTGACATTGCAACCTAACTAACCCTACTAGCAAAGTTTCCACAACTTCTTGATAAATACACTACACTCCATTATAATCCCGATTTTTATCAATGGCCCACATCTTGGGAGAGTGATCTTGAAATATGAAATCTTGTACATTACAATCTGATACACAAAAAAGTTAATTTTTTTAATCCAAAAAATAAAAACATTAAAAAATCCACACATACCACACTATTAGTACCCTCTCAATGCTTAGAAGCAATAGTAACTTTGTTCATGTAGGGAGGGAGCAAGTGGAAGCAATCGAGATGATGGTTAACAATAGGAATCAGTAAATGATATAAATGAATTTTTTTTAAAAAAATGAGTCCTTGTTGAACTTGATTGCATATGCTCTCAAGTTGTATTAAGTGAATATAGACAAAACGGGTGGTGAAGGATATGCTTAAGTAGCAACAAAGAAGCAACAAGTCAACTAGCTATGGAAGACCTAAATGCACACGTAAGATTGAAAACTTCAACATGTAGGATTCTCAACAAACTCCAAGGGAATGCAATAAGAAAATCCCTTGGTAAGGAGGCAATTTTGTTAAGAAAATATCATCTACTATCTCAAGATCTCTACCATTCTAGCATGAAGCAAAATGGCTACTTAAGAATTTCAACCATCACTCAAACTTCAAACTCTTCATTTAACAACATGTTCTTCACAACCTTGAATCAAGGCTTAAAGATCGAGCAAATCTATCTTCTCAACAAGTAATCATTTTCAACCTACCAAGTCTTAAAGAAATTGTTATTTCTTTGCAAGGCTAAAAGCTTCATTTTATGGTATTGTTGTATTATTCCGAAAAAAAGAGAAAATAAAATAAAATTAAAATACAAACATATGCACAATCACTACACTGCACCTAGGGGTCCTCAAATTAGGTATGCTTGGTGACCTTGGTTGGTGGCCTACTCCATCCCTAATCCCCTAGCCCTTTTATTCATTTTCTCACATATACTCAGGACACATCAAGGGTAGGACATACCTAGGAATCATGCCCTTTATGGTTAAGACTTTTCATCTTGAGTCACTTGCACATTTCCTTTCTTATACCACATCAATATCCCTAAGAAAGAAAGATGGAAAATTGCTAGAAGAAGAGTCCATTCTCTTTAGCCTCACTAAATGAAGCTTCAGCTACTAAAGACCCCTATTCTTAGGCCATCCATCTATGACACATCTTATCCAGCCAATAATGACATCTTCATAATCTCCTTAAAGTATAATTTCAACCAGCCACAATGTTTTTTCCACCTATTTGTTAGCAACATAGCTACGAGGAACCATAATGGATATCTTCTAACTAAGTAATACCTAAGTATTCACGTGCACTCACGTAATATCTACTATATAACCTATGCATGGTTTGGGTCCTTAAGTGTGAGGCAACACTTTAGGTTTGCTTAGATTTTGACCCATCTCCCTAACCAACACAATATGTCCTATGAACAAAAAGAATACTAGCATTGTCCCCTAAGAAGAGACTACGCAAAAGGTTTTCGATTGCAGGTACTAAAGATTTCAAGGATCAGCGTGTTATTAGTTGTTATTCAAAGACTTCCATTCTAATATTTTTTATCTTTGACTCACCATATAAGCTTACTAGGAGAATAATCACTGTCAGACCCACTGAGAGACTTCCAAAGAATGGCCATAAACTTCACTAATCAAGATACCTACCACCATTCCAACAACTTACCTTACAACTACAAGCTTCTACACCATCAACAATTTGAAGGACTCCTCCAATGATAACACATAGTGGTCACTACTCTCCACATCCTCGAGGCAAGCTAAAGCATCCACCTAAAATGGAGAGTTCCATGGGACTTGCATTCATTTAGGAGGGGCATAATGTTAATTGCAAGAAGCATGTGGCATGCAAGTGGAAGCAAGCATGAGAAGGAGCCTAAATTTTCAAATATAGTCTTCAGATTATTAACCATAATATAATGTGCATGAAGCACATGGACATTTGAATTGCCAAATGGTTGCAACAATTGTATTGAGTACTCATGTAAATCTACAAGTCAGGCATTATCTTGTGTAATTTGTAATGATATCATAGACTCCCATGGAAAAACCACAAATTTTCTAGTTCATTCTCACCATTGGAAAGGCATGCAATAATGGTCTTGAGGCCCTAAAATGGGCTGGATGCCCAAGAGCGATGGAAAAACCCTAACCCTAGAAATCATGTATAAAAAGGATGAGAATGAATAGAACAAGCTATTCATGTGTGTGCAAACTTTATGCACTTACCTTCTTGCTTTCTTATGAGAGAGTGAGTGAGGGTGAGAATGAGAGCTTGAGAGTGAGAGAGTGAGGGTGAGGGACCGTGATATGCGAATCAGATGCTAGATATGTATGTAGCGAGCACTGGAAGGTCCCCAAGAACAAAAGAACTCTACTTAAGCTCGAAACAGCAAGATGGTAGATTTGCACGACATGAAAAAAAGAGACAAATTGGGTACAATCTCCCCCCATGCCTTGTGTGAGCGCTTCACAAGGCATGTATTTATAAATTTATTCCTCTCAAAGCTCAAAAATGGCCCAATTTTACAATTAGCATGCTTTGGCTTTTGTGTTTGCTTTTGTCCAAATAAAGAATAAAGTAGTTGGGCAGCCCAAAAGTCAGAATGTGCCCAAATACAATGTCCAATAATGAAATGTTTAAACCAAGTGCCCATGTGCATACAAAATAATAAATATTTGTCAAGTGCTTCAATAAATAAGCGTGCCTAAATAAATATTAGCACCACGCCTTTAATGATAAGATGCATGCCCATCAAAAATGATAATTTCTTCTAAGTAATCTGAATATACGCTATCACCTAGTGCTTCCCAATGCCACCGTCACCTGCTCTACACATCAACTGAAGCATTCACAATTGTTAGAAAATAATAAAATTAAACAGACAAAAGTGAATACCTAGCATTCTTCAGCTACAAAATAAATAAATAGGTTGGAACTCTGTCCTAATCTTAATTTAATACGAGTGCATTCTAAACTCATAAATATCCATTAATTTAAATATGTATTTTGTGAAATCGCCCACCATGGAATCACCCATGTGCACATTAAATTAACATGATGCTTCAAAAGGACAGGCATCCTTGTCAACTTCTTGCACAAGGAGTCCACCTTGTGTACGAGCCCTGGCAAATAAATATAGTTTTACGGAATCCACCACAAAACCTCATGGAATCCACCATGAAATAAAAAACTCAGCGAATCCATCCTGGTCTCATAGAATCCACCGTGGAATATGCCTCCTAGCATCATACCCCTTCCGTAGCCCAAAAGTTGGACTGTGACCAAATACGATGTCCAATAATGAAATATTTAAACTGAGTGCCCATGCACATAAAAAATAATAAATATTTGTCAAGTGCTTCAATAAGTAAGCGCACCTAAATAAATATTAGTACCACGCCTTTAATGATAAGATGTGTACCCATCAAAAATGATAGTTTCTTCTAAGTAATCTGAATATACACTATTGCCCAGTGCTTCCCAATGCCACCACCACCTGCTCTACATATCAATTGAAGCATTCACAATTGTTAGAAAATAATAAAATTAAACTGACAAAAGTGAATACCTAGCAATCTTCAGCTACAAAATAAATAAATAGGCTGGAACTCTGTCCTAACCTTAATTTAATACGAGTGCACTCTAAACTCATAAATGTCCATTAATTTAAATATGTATTTTGTGAAATCACCCATGTGCACATTAAATTAATATGACACATGAAAAGGACAAGCATCCTCGTCAACTTCTCACACAAGGAATCCACCTTGTGTACGAACCCCGATAAATAAATATACTTTTACAGAATCCACCACAAAACTTCACAGAATCCACCGTGGTCTCATGGAATCCACCATGGAATATGCCTCCTAGCATCAGACCGAGAGAGGGTAAAGCTCTACTTATATTCTCTCCAAGCATTCTCTCTTGCCATGCCTATGCTTCTCTTTTGCATACAAATGTTGTGGAGGGTTGAGAGTCAAAGGAGCACTTGCTTGGATCATGAAGTGTACAAAGCACATCCTTCATGGGATTGAAGGAAGGCCATGCCCCTCACTACAAATGAACAATTGCATTTGTGTACAAGAGACTATGTCAGAGGTACTCATTCGATTCTTGTGCATCAAAGCTCTTGAAGGAATAAGATTGTGTCTCCCACTATGCTGCTCATGTAGCACAAAACCCTGAGACTTAAAGCTATTAAGCCTTAGTCACAATTTTTTTTTCACATTGGTAGACAAGAAAAATGGTTTAAGATGTGTTCACATACAAACACTAAACTAGATACTTTGAAAACTTTTCCACATTGATCTTGACTTGAACTGTGGTTAGTTCTATCTAAATTGTTTCACAAACCTATGTGTTCACATTGTAGGGAATTGAACTAGCTATTTTGAAGGGAAAAAATGTAGTTTTTATGCAACTTTTGGGCGCCATTTTGAAGGGGAAATTTTTTAAAAAGGTTCTAAAATTTTTCACATCATCATGATGGTATTCACTAACTCTTCCATAAGCCTCTCAGGCATCACCATTCTCTGTATGACTGAAGCATATGAGGCTGAAGTCACCATTGCATGGACTACATCAACCCCTAAGTGTTGTATATTCATGGACCCTGCATTCTTAGTAATGTCCAAGCATTTAAACTACATGTCTGTGGGGACTGACGGGGCTCTCGCATGGGGTCATGATCATCCAAATCCACATGCTGCCCATGATCTGCTTTCTTGAACTGAGGTTCTTGTTGTGGACCCATACCAAAATGGTCTTCAACAAGATCTTCTCCATCCTTTACATCATAATATTCAAATACCAAGAGTATTTTGGCAATCTTTGCCCTGCATGTGGCTTGATGATTACAAGATATTGTCTTAGCACATCGATAGCATAAGCCCGTAGCATGCAGTTCTCGTATCGTATCACTAGTAAGGTGTCTAATGCGTTTAGCCTTAGATAGCAATTTACACACCTGCTCATCACCATTGGTCAACTCAACAATAGTTCTGACATGCTGCTCATAGTCATCTTGCTGCTCATCTACAACAGATGGCTTTCCATGCTCATGACCATAATGCTCATGCTGTCCATACTGCATATGGTGATAATAGCCCTATTGCGCATCAGAGGGACAGTTTGGTTGAGCATATGCATTTGCTTCCACTGATGTTTGCTGCTCACATACATAAGCATGCTGCCTTTGATCATTGATTCCACAGCATTGGTCATGCTGTCCATAATCTCCATGAGAATACATATCACAAAAATGTTCATGCTGCTGTCCAAATACATCTATTTGATGTTGCCTACTACCAAAACTTTGGTCATATTGTTGACCATAAACATGCTGCCCAAGATTGCATGATGACTGTCCAACATGATTACAATGATGTCCTTGCATCCTAGGCTGTCCATAAGTATGATGATTGGCAAGTCCATGAGTATAGGTATTGGCATGATGTCGGTCATAATCACTTTCTTGCTACTGATCAAAGCTAGAAGGGTACTGATAAGCATAACCATTACTGTCACATCCATAAGAACTTGGCTGGTCAACCAAAAGAGCTTCACAAGTATAATCATAACTATGTTGCTGAAGAGGTGGATGCTCATAAGCATAAGCGTGTTGTCCATAATAGCCATTCTGCTGCCAAGGTTCAATGGAATGATACTCATCATCATATACATGTTGGCCATAAGCATAAGCATTTGATTTAGGTCTTGCTCTTTTTTCCATAACCGCCTTCACAAGAGCAATACACTGATCAGCTAAAACTCCAAGTTTGTCAATATTAGCCTGTGTTTGAAGCCAACCTTGTTCACTAGAGCTGGAGCTATTCGCAAGAGCAATACACTGATCAGCTAAAACTCCAAATTTGTCAATATTAGCCTGGGTTTGAGTAGTTGAATTCAGTAACTTATCAACCGAAGACTTCGTTTGATCAACATATAAAACCATCTGCTCCATTATTGACAAAAGGGCCTCATGTCGTTCCCTATGTCTTTGTTCATGGGCACACAAAGTATTATTGAGTATACTGACTTCTCCTTGTTGTTGAAGCTCTTCAGGGCTCTCTTGAAGTGTACTATCCATCATAGAATCCCTGATTTGTTGAGCATAATCTTCTTGGACCTTATTTTTGCCTTTATGTCCTGCCATATTAGTGCAGTCTTGCAGTATCCCCTGTCAGTAAAACGGCTATAACTTTTGCTAGGGAGCTCCGATTTCAGAACTTTTTAGTACAAATCAAAGCTAAGAATGCCCTCTTCGAGATAGCTATAGCACAATATAATAGGTTTAGGACAGAAAATTCTGTAGCTGGATTTCAGAGTCTGAACTGTCCAGTCCTGCACCCTATCTAGACCTATAAGTGCCTTGTTTTGACCCTGTAATGCAAGATAGTAACCCCAAATGGCTACCAAACCCTGCAAAAGGGTATGTAGGACCTGTGGGTACCCTGTAGTACCTGCACCTGTGCTTCAGTAATGAAGAGTGTACCTGTAACCACCTGTAAGTACCCTATAAGTGCCCTGTAAATTCCCTGTTTTACCCTGTCTTGGTCCTGTAGGTACTTGAGCCCTTGGAAAGTCTTCAATCTTCAATTCTCCACTCATTGTACTTGTGTGAGGGATAAAATGGCATGACAGGCTCTGAATCACCGAGAGGTGGGCAAAGTTCCCCCCGGGTCAGTTGGTTGCACCCCTTCCGGATCTTCGATAGTGAGAGAGGGTCACCTCTCTTTTGTCCCACTATCTCCCCCGGCATCCACCTTTTTCCTCAGCGGGAATATCAACATGGCAGAGGCTAGTATTCTAATCAATCAGCATGATATGCATTTCTGAAATATTCATTCATCCTTTCATGAGATGCAATTGAATGAGATTTTGAAAATTTGGGATAGGAGAAGGGTCTTGCCAATGCAATTTAGTGACTCACTGATTGCTAGTGAGGGCTGAAATGATGAACGGGTTGCCTCTTACCCATCCAACCTCCAATCCTCACTAAGAGAACTAAAGAGGGGCACCACCTAGCCAAAGGAAGGATGGGCTAGGACATCCCTTTTCTCAAAGAGAATCAAGAGAACCAAGACACAAATTTACAAGAGAGAATATATGTGCTAGACACCATATTGGAATATAAGAGAGAGAGATGAGAGGAGAGGGAGACAAGAGGAGAAGAGGTAGAAGAAGCTTGCCATTATGCTACATGGAATGAGAAGATGAGAAGAGAGGGAGATAATAGGAGAAGAGGTAGAGGAAGCTTGCCATTATGCTACATAATAAAAGAACTCACTCATAGCTTACCTCAAAGAGATTAGGATATTCTAGAGTGCTCTCATGGACTTGTCATTGTCCTCCTTTTTTCTCTTCATTCTCCATGGGCTCTTTATATAGCCTCCATAAGGGATTAGATTAAGCTAATCTTCTTGATTAACATAATCCTAGATGATGTATGGCATCTTTGAAAATATGGAGCATAGTGAATGGGACAAGTCCCCACCTTGGTCATCATGCAAGAAGCCAAGGGTGGTGGTAGACAAAATAGAGAAATTGAGCTAGATTACAAGAGGTGGGTGCCCAAAGCACATTATTATAATATATTTAGAAGAAGGATAGAGTGGAAAGTTGGTGTGGTGAAAGAGAGAAGAAAATTGCATGTAGCCAGCAGTCTGCGCCTTTGTAACTTCAAATCTGTGAGGAATTTGAAAAAAGTTTCTTCTGCAACTTTGTAGACCAGGTCGAAACCAATTGGCCTTAGCCGGAATTTTCTTGAAACTCGCTTTTTCTTGGGAGTTATTGATATTATAAAAAACGGATTCTAAAAGCTGCTTTGACTTTAGTCCCCCATATGTTTATAAATACATATAAGCATGTGACAAAAGGGGTCCATGCTTGTAAGCTTTTGTGCAAGATCCAAATGACACCATGATGTGGATATTGACTTGTGTGCTAGGGTGAGGTGTCCTCTAATGATGGTGATAGATTCCAAATATTAGTGATGCAGATGGAGCCCATGTGTAGTTGGAGGCTAGTCCTTTGAAAAATCTATGCATTCACTCAACTCCTAGGTGTAATCCATTTTCATCTTCACTAAGATAACCATCCCTTTGACCCTTTACATTGACATGCCTTCGAAGAACTTGTTCCCCCCATTTGCTAGAGTTATCGTAATCGAGAAGCAATGTAGCATACCTAGTGCTTGAAGAGTAAACCCAAAGTGATATGGTAAGCTCTTGATAGGGGCTTTGGCTAAATTTTTGTGGTAATAATCCGGGTTGTAAAAAACCCGGATCATTAGCCCTCCCCTTGTCAAGATTATGGGAGAGAAGGAAGGAGTCTCACTTGTAGCTATCTTGCTTGCACAATGGGGGAATACACACAAGGGTGGAGGCTGAAAACAGTTTTCCTCTTCTTAGTTGTGTAAGCCAAATGAACTCTCTTACAAAGAAATAGAAGAACCCTGTATATATGGGTCTCAAACCAAACTCAACTAACTAAGGTGGCATACTAACTGAGCCACAAACTAGAGTAGATAAGGATAGCTATCATGTAGCTATTATTCAAGGGCGGTGTACCAACTGCGTCCGCAACTAACACGTCGGTGACATAAATGCACAACGGTCACCCTGGCGTATCACGAGTGGAGCTCGATATGTCAACACTCCCCCTCGAGCTCAATCCCAATTCCTGCACACCAAGCAGGTCTCTGAACTTGCGCAGCTTCTCTGCGCCCAATGCCTTCGTGAATATGTCAGCTACCTGATCCTCTGTGCTGACATAAACTAGATCAATAAGACCTAGTAAAACCCTCTCTCGCACATAGTGATAATGCACCTCAATGTGCTTTGTTCTAGCATGATAGACTGGGTTATTTGCCAAGTGTATACTACTCATGTTGTCACAATAAATGACAACTGGCCCATTTGTAGACTGATGCATATCATAAAGTAGCTTATGCAACCAAGCTACCTCACATGCAGCCATTGCTGCACCCCTGTACTCAGCCTCTGTGCTCGACAAGGCAACTGTAGGCTGTTTCTTGCGGCTCCAAGTGACTGCAGCACTCCCAAAAGAGAACACATATCCAGTGGTAGATCGTCTATCAGAAATACTACCAGCCCAATCAGCATCAGTGTATCCATGCAACTGTATCTGAACCCCAGTCTCATAAAATAGTCCATACTGCAATGTGGACTTCACATACCTGAGTATGCGTCTAGCCGCATCCAAATGTGGTTTCCTTGGAGCCTGCATAAACTGACTTACCAATCCAACAGCATAGCTCAAATCTGGCCTGGTAATAGTCATATAAATCAAGCTTCCTACTATGTGTCTGTACATAGTAGGGTCTTCTAGAAGCTCACCTGCATCTGCGCTCAGCTTCACATTCTGCTCCAAAGAAACTGAAATAGGCTTACAGCCTGTCATCCCATATTTGGACAGCATGTCCAATCCATACTGCCTCTGCAAGAGCTATATCCCACTTGGTGATCTAATCACCTCAATGCCCAAGAAATAACGCAGCTCTCCCAAATCCTTCATCTCAAACTTCTGCTTCAATAGCATTTTCACATGAAGGATATCTTCATCACTGTCACCTGTCATAATCAAATCATCAACATAAATGACAAGTAGCATAATACCTTTCTCTGTTTTTCTCACATAAAGTGAGAAATCTGCCTTGGAAATCTAAAAGCCAATAGTGACAAGATACTGTCCTATCTTGTCAGACCATGCTCTAGGTGCTTGCTTCAAGCCAGACAAGGCTTTCTTCAACCTGCAAACAAACTCAGGATGAACAGCATGCACATAACCTGGTGGCTGCTCCATATAGACCTCTTCTTGCAAATCACCATGCAAGAAGGCATTCTTTACATCCATCTGATGTAAAGACCATCCCTTTGATGCAGCCATAGCAATGACTGCTCTTACGGTTGCCATTCTTGCAACCGGACTGAATGTTTCTTCATAGTCAATGCCATATGTTTGTGCATACCCCTTGACTACTAATCTTGCCTTGTATCTGTTCACAGAACCATCTGCATTGTGCTTCACCTTATAAACCCACTTACAGCCAATTGCATTCTTACCTTTAGGCAAAGGTACCAATTCCCATGTAGCGTTTGCTTCCAAGGCATCCATTTCTTCATCCATGGCTTTCTCCCATTTTTCTTTTCCCATGGCTTGCTCAAAAGAAGTGGGTTCTGGTTCCTGTATCACCTTGACCATATATGCATAGTGAATGGCTGTAAATCCATCATATTTCAGCCTATCCACAGGATACCTAACTCTGGTAGACCTGCGCAAAGTGGGTTCACTCCCAGGTGCCCTCAAAACATCCCTGGTCTTCCTTACTCCAGGTGTAACAATAGAAGGAATACCCAACTCATCATCAATGCTCTATTCTGAGCCACTGGATTCACCATCCACATAAGAGTGACCTGCATTCACATCAAACATGGGCTGATCAACCTTCTCTTTTCCTTTTCGTGATACCTGCATACCACTATCTGCATTACTTTGAGAAGATTCTCCTGATCTCAATCTGCCTGTCCATGGCGAAGAATGTGAACCACTGCTAGAAGACGCTCCAGGTCCACTAATATTTTGTGATTGCTGCTGTGAATTCTGTGCAGCATTACCATTTTGTGCATCTACATCATCAATCACATTTACTGGTTTATACCAGCTACTCATCTCATCAAAAACAACATCTCTGCTCACTGTAAACTTACGAGTAGAAGGGTTATAGCATCTATACCCTTTTTGCTGCAGAGAGTAACCAATAAAGATGCACTTCTCAGCTTTTGGATCCAACTTGGATCTCAACTCATCTGGCACATGTACATAGGCAATGCAACCAAAAAATTTCAAATGAGAAATATCTGGTTTCCTACCAGTATACCTCTCCTCTGGAGTCATTCCATGTATTGCTGCAGTGGGAGTCCTGTTCATTATGTAGACTACTGTAACAACTGCTTCAGCCCAATAAAAATCTGGCAGGTCTTTTTCATTGAGCATGGCACGAGACACCTCTCCAATATGTCTGTTTTTTCTTTCTGCAATTCCATTTTGCTGTGGGGTATGACTGCATGAATATTGCTGCTTTATGCCATGCTCCTGCAAGAACCTTGCAAACTCATTTGAGAGGTACTCTCCCCCTCCATCTGACCTCAGGCATTTTATCTGCAGACCTGTTTCTTTTTCAACCATAGCTTTAAGAGTTTTGAAATGCCCAAAAACTTCACTTTTCTTTTTCATAAAATACACCCAAAATTTTTTGCTATAGTCATCAATAAAAGTGACAAAATAATGACAGCCTCCAAGGGATGCAGCTTTAGTAGTCCACACATCAGAGTGGATTAATTCCAATGGCTTCTCACTCTCTTGAACATGTCTAGGAAATGGTTTCCTTGCCTGTTTTCCAAACTGACAGGCTTCACATACCTTATGCATTTCTGCAACCTTGAACTTAGGCAATCCTGCAACAATGTTTTGGGCCTGCATTGATTTAAGTCGTTGTACATTAACATGACCAATGCGTTTATGCCAGATATCAATATCTGCAACTACACCGGTCCCATGTGCAAACATTGCTGCACTCAATTCAGGCATGTCTGCATCCAATGTAAACATTCTACCCTTCTTCTTTCCTTTTGCTATCAAGCGACCTTTATTTTTCATATCCTCAACAAAGCATCCATGAGGATTAAATCTGACCTGCAAGCCCTGCTCAACCATTTGACCGACAGAAACCAGATTCTTGGTGATATTCGGGACATGAAATACATCGGACAGGTATTTCTTTTTCCCATCCTGCATAGATAAGGGAATTTTTCCAATCTGCACAATAGGATGTGCAGTATCATCACCAGTCTCCACAAATCCTGGTTTTTCCATTTTCCTTGCATCCTCCATCCATTCTGCATGACCTGTCATATGGTTTGATGCACCTGAATCAACATACCATACATCGTTGCTTTCTTCTCCACTTGTCACAGAATTGTTCATGTGCTGCACCATGAACAAATGCTCATTTCTGTCATCACCCTGTCTACTAGAAGATGCATAACTCCCTTGTTGCAGTTTTTCATTCATGATGTCATTCTGCTTTTTATAGCAGTCTTTAGCCATATGACCCATTTTACCACAGTAGTAGCATTCAACATTACTGTTTGCATTTTGGCCTCTTTGCCATCCACCACGACCTCTTTGGCTCCCCCTGCCTCTAGAGTTACCACGTCCTCCTCCGTAGGACTGGTTTTCTTGAGTTTGCTGCATATTTTGATTTCTACCACGGCCTCCAAATCGGCCTCCTCTACCTCTGCCTCTACCTCTTCCAGCATTTGAGTAGAAGACAGCTTCTTTTGAAGTTCCTCCCGAAGAAGATGCACCACCATTTCTCTGCTCCTCAGAAATTAGAAGAGCAACCAACTCTTCAAAATCAGGAAATCTTTCACGGACGGAAATGGATGTCCGAAACTGCGCATAATCCTTTCCTAGACCATTGAAGGTCACAGAAACTAAATCATCATCTTCCACTGGCGACCCAATGGAAGCAAGTGCATCTGCAATCTTCTTCACCTTCATGTGGTAGTCATTGATGCTCATATTTTCTCTTTGCACATTATGCAACTCTTGCTTGAGCTGCATTTTCCTCGCTTGCGTATTTGTGCTATACATTTTTGACAGAGTATCCCATGCCTCCTTTGGCGTACTTGCATCCTGAATATGCACAATCATAGAGTCTGAAATGTTGATAGACAGCCAATACATAACTTTCCTGGCTCTCTCATGCCATGCTTTAAATGCCTGCATTTGCTGTTGATTGGGGACATCAGGAAGAACTGGTTCTTCTTCATTTCCTGCAACAAATTCCCAATATCCTTTTCCCATAAGGAAATTCGTCATTCTAAACTTCCATGCTTGGAAGTTGTTCTTGTCAAGCTTTTCAGTGACAATCTGTGAAAGAGAATCAGATGCCATTACAGAAGACTGCAAAAAATTCTGTCACTGCAAAAACCACAGCTTCACCCTCACAAGGGAAAATCTGCAAAACTGGCGAAAGTGGTATTTGACCACACAGTCACTTCCTAGTGACGATTTTGCATCAACAGGCAACAGGGATGATTCTGTAGCTCCCAATGTCTCTGCGCACAAGCATACAATGCAATGTTTACAGTAACTATTCACCGACCTGTAGAACAGTGGCTGCACAACATAAAACTGGGCTTTTTCTTGAGTGCGTGCAGAAAACTTCCGCCTCCAAAACAGGCCCCGAAATGGCCTCAAATTTTTAAAAAAAGGTCGCCAAGGGCTAAAGCCCTTACCCGCAGCATATACTGCCCTCTTGCTTCACCGCGAAGGGCGTCTCAACCTGAGACAATGCAAACCTGCAATTTCCGGCTGTGCTACCTGCAGAGATCTGCTCCCAAAACAGAAAATGAAAGCAACACTGCTCCTCTTACCAGAACACCGCGAGCTTGGCTTGCTTTCTTGAGCTCCTTACCACGAACAAGGCTCTGATACCATGTCAAGATTGTGGGAGAGAAGGAAGGAGTCTCACTTGTAGCTATCTTGCTTGCACAATGGGGGAATACACACAAGGGTGGAGGCTGAAAACAGTTTTCCTCTTCTTAGTTGTGTAAGCCAAATGAACTCTCTTACAAAGAAATAGAAGAACCCTGTATATATGGGTCTCAAACCAAACTCAACTAACTAAGGTGGCATACTAACTGAGCCACAAACTAGAGTAGATAAGGATAGCTATCATGTAGCTATTATTCAGGGGCGGTGTACCAACCGCGTCCACAACTAACACGTCGGTGACATAAATGCACAACGGTCACCCTGGCGTATCACGAGTGGAGCTCGATATGTCAACACCCCTTAGGCTAGAGGTATTCATGCCTCTAGCTTGATAATGATGGTCCAATAGAGCAAGGAGGACTGCACCCCCTCATTGGTCGCTCTTCATTGAATGATGGCTCCAAAGTGTTCATATTTCTTTGAAAATAAGGCTTCAATCGCCATCCATTTACCCTTGTCTTGTGAACCTTCCCATCCATGTCACCTAACTTATAGCTGCCATTTGGATATCTCCTTATGACCATGAATGGCCCTTCCCACTTGAACACAAGTTTAGCATCCTTTCTATTATCAAAGCGATTATCATAGCGTAGCACAAGTGATCCTTCCCTTATGTGTTTGCTAGCCATCTTCTTATTAAAGGTCTTCCTCCTCTCTTCAGCCTGCATGGAATAGTGTTGGACTGCTGCTTCTCTATCTAACTCCAGCCTCTCCAGATCCAAGATCCTTTCCTCTAACTTCTTATCTTGATTCTTCTCTTGATTGGCTACTAAAACACGCAAACTGGCCAGTTCCACCTCTATAGGAAGCAAAGCTTCTTGGTCATAGACGAGATGAAATGGAGTATAGCCAAGTGAGGTTCTAAATGAAGTCCTGTAGGCCCAAAGAGCCGCATTCAATTTTTTATCCCAGTGCTTGGGGTGCATGTGTACCTGCTTGGTGATTATCTTACAAATCAGCCCATTCACTTTTTTGACCAAACCATTACACTGTGGATAGAAGGGAGTAGAATGCCTGTGTTTGATTTTTAGCCTTTCCATTAGCTCCCTTACTAGGTTCGCCCTAAAACTAGGACCCCGATCAGAGATAATTTCCAAAGGTGTGCCAAACCTGCAACAAATATTTTCAAACACAAATTTTCCCACTTCTTGGGCTGTGATCCTACTAGTTGCTGAAGCCTCTGCCCACCTCGTCATGTAGTCCACTCCCATTATGATTTATTCCTTGCCAGATTGAGTTCGTGGGAGTGATCCTATTGCATCAATCCCTCATTTCTCAAATGGGCCATATGTAGTTATGGGATTTTGTTCCTCATGCACTAGCTTCCTTGGTCTGGCCTTTTGGCAATCGTCACAAGTGCGGCACCAATGTTGCACATCTCGATGTAGATTAGGCCACACAAAACCGGCTTGGAGAATCTTCCTGCTGGTTATTTCTTGAGCAAAATGTCCGCCACAAACCCCCTCATGGCAGCTCTTAATCACATCTATAATCTCCTTTGCTGTTGGAACCCTTCTAAGCACTGCATCCTTTCCTTTGCAATACAACACATCATTTATCAAGCGGTATTTAGTGGCCTTAGTAGTTAGCCACCTTTTCTCACTTTTACTCATATGTGTAGGTGCCTCACCATGCTCAAGAAAATAAAGCACATCTTGTAGTTGAAACTTACCCTGAAACAAGGGAAGCTTTACTGCAATGATGCCCACCATTACCTCTTTCAAATTTTCAGCTGCTAGAGCATCTGCATCGCCATTTGTGCGCCTTGGCACAAAATAGATTTGGGCTTTCTGTAGCTTTCTCATGAGAGTTTTAGCTTCCCTCATTTTCACTACTAAGTTATCATTTTTACAAGCCCAGATTCCTTTCATTTGCTTAACAATTAGCATAGAATCCCCAAAAACATTCAGTCGAGTGACACCATGTGAGAGACACCACCTCAAACCTAAAAGCAAGGCTTGATATTCTGCCTCATTGTTAGAATGGACATCCTCCAAGCTGATACCTTCTCCATAAAATTTGTCACCTTCGGGACTGAACACCACTATTCTTGCTACCGCTTTGTCTTTAATACGCTTGTAGGCTCCGTCAAAGTAGAGGGCATGGGCATTCTCCACCCGTGGCAGCTCCTCAAGAGGAGGTGTCTCCTCTTTTACCTTTTCCTTCTCCTTTTCCTTCTTTTGATGGCATCTATGGGTCAACAAATCAGCTAGGCAAGCTCGAGTAGAATCCTCCACCTTGAAGGTGTAGTCAAACTCTTGGAGTTGTATCACCCACTTAGCGATTCTAGCTGAAACATCCATGTGCTGTAAGGCATAGGGAAAATGCTCTTCCGTCGTGATCACTGTGAATGGCCTAGGGAGAAGATAAGGACGAAACTTTCTTACAGCAAACATTAGAGATAAAACCATCACCTCGACCATCTTGTACCCTCGTTCTGATGCTGTCATTACTCTACTAGAAAAGTAAACCGGTCTCATTAGTCCAGTTTTAGCATCCTTTTGTATTAGTGCTGCCCCTAGAGCATCTTCCCCAAAACTTGGATTGACAAAAAACTCCTGATCCCAACAAGGCTGTAAAATTATAGGAAGGGTGCTAAGAGCCTTCTTCACCTCGTGAAAGCACCTTTCGCTTTCGTCACTCCACAGGAGCTCCTCAGAGTGGGTTAACTGTTGCAGTGGAAATATTAATTGGGAGAGGAGATGAATGAACCGCCCCATATATCACACCTTCTGAATGAAAGAGGTTAGTTGCTTCACAGAAGATGGTGATGGCACCGCCAATAGGGCCTTAACTTTGTTTGGATCTGCTTCAATGCCCCTCTCACTTGCGACATGCCCTAACAAAGTTACACTGCTTTCGCCAATGCGACACTTCTCATGGTTTAACTGCCCCCCCATTTGTGCAAGGCGGTTGAAAGCTTCATCCACCTTTCCTAGATGTAAAGCCTTAGAACTATAAATACAAAAGTCATCAATAAAGACCCTGATGGATTTTCCAAAATATGGTTGGAAGACATAATTCATGAAGCGCTGGAAGGTAGCTGGGGCATTTGTTAATCCAAATGGCATTACTTTGTAAGCAAAACAACCCCAAGGTGTAATGAAGGTGGTCTTCTGTTGGATCCTCCTCAGCTATTCGAATCTGGAAATAACTTGAATACCCATCACAAACAGTGTATCTCTCATGCCCGGCCACCTCGTTGAGTATTTCATCCTGAAAGGGAAGAGGAAAGTGATCTCTCTTAGTTGCAGCATTTAGCGGCTTGTAATCCACACAAATCCTCCATTTTCCATTCTTCTTGGGTATCACCACCACAGGTGAAACCCACTCTGAATCCCCTATTGGATAGATAAAGCCTGCCTTTAAAAGTCGTTGCACCTCAGTGAGTAGAGCGTTTTGTTGAACTACTCCCAACTGTCGTAGTCGCTGCACCACCGGCCTTGCTTCCTCTTTAAGATTAATGTGATGTTGTACTGCTGTCACACCTGTGATGTGTTCATAATCAGAAATAAAAAGTGCAGAGTGTTTTATCACCACTTCCATGTAGGCTGCCTTCTCCTCAACTGATAGATCCTTAGCCAACATTTTTTCTAACCCCTCCTTCTCGACCTTTGGAAGCTGCTGCGGAATTGCACTACTAGAAGGCCCTTTTAATGTAATCCCCATCAATTCTAGAGAGCTTTCTTTCTCCTCATTAGAAGACTCTCCCTCTGTCATAGATGACCAACCCTCGCTAGAACTCCATTCATCAGCGGTGGTCTCTAACACAAGATCCTCCTATCTGCCCTCCTTCATGTTGTAGATAGTGCTCTTCCATTTTTTATGCAGCCCCTTTTGTGGCCTTAGCTCTAAAGCCCCTGTCTCCCAATCTTATCTGGCTTTCATTCCCATTAGCCATGGTTGCCCAAGAATGAGCGGATAGCCGTCCCCCTTCACTGGCATCACATACATGACAAGCTCCAATTGCACTCCACACACCTTTATCTTGACTTTCTTTATAACTCCCAAACAATTTACTACTACATTGTTAGCCATTTTGGCCCCAAATTTAGTAGTTTCATTTACCTCTAATCCCAAACGATGCATCAACTTTTCCGTCATGACACAAATCTCTGCACCTCCATCCACATATGTATTTGATACTCTCTGTCCATTGATTTCAGCTTCCACTAGAGGCACAATATCTTTCATCTTTCTAGCCCGGATTGCATTCACATGTCTATTCTTCATGGGTCTAATGCTTACCATCTTTGACCATTGTCGCCGCACTGTTGGAGATAGATGTAGTAATTGTGGCCATGAAATTTTTGGCCCTTGATTCTTCACATCAGCAAGCAAATCATAAGCTTTAGTACCTTTACCCAGGGAAAAATCATCTGGCTCAATGTGTCGGCGTGAGCGAGCCCTCCTCTTTTTACTGTTGCGTGTCTTTGCAGCCATTGATGACTCTGCCTCCTCTTCCATGTTTTCAACCTCCTTTGGTGGTGTAGGTTCCATTTTCTCAATTCTCCGGGCTTTCTTCAGCAGCATTGCTTCAACCTCTACTACTTTGTCCTTCCCTTTGACATCACTCTCATCTAAACTAATTATCCTAACATCATGATTCTCTGGCGGTTGAACAGGCAAGGGCAGCACCTCTACAAGTGGTCGAGGATGCTAGAGAATTTGAACTGGTGGTGGAGGCCCTGGATTTGGTGGAACAAACCTTTCCCTAGGTGGTGTCACTTGTTGTCCTCTCCTTCTTGGTTGGAACCCATTTCCTGGAAAACGCCTAGGATGCGGGCAAAAGTACATACCATGGCCAATCTCCCCACAATTATAGCAAACATACTCTCTTTCTTGTCTTCTTGGACCTCGATTGTCTTCATTTATGAGGGGAGGGGGCTGCACTCCTTGCACCAAATTTAATGAAAGGATTTCAAGTTGATTAGTAATGCGTTGTAGGAGCTCTTGCTGTGGTATCTCCGGTTCAAGTGGGGCCTCTGCTATTTCTCTAGGCCTTGGCACGGTTGGTAAAACCTACATGGGCTCAACTCCCCCCTTCATCTGGGTTTGATACTTCAATTTTCTATCTTTCTCCCTCGCATAAGTGACTGATTCTTCATAGGATGTGGGAAACTTTCCTTTGACCTTATCCCTTAGTAGAGGATGGAGTCCGGCCAGAAAACAATCTTTCTTAAGGCAATCAGGTACTCTTTCTCCCTCGGCTAAAGATGCTGTCCATTTATCCCACAATTTTATAAACATGCCTTCATAGGTTTGGTATTCCCTTGCTATAGTTTGACGAAGATCTAAGAGTTGTCTCCAAATATCTTCAGGTGGCTCTATATCTTGGTACTTGTGCATGAATGCGGTCTTGAGATCCTCCCAATTACCCCTTGTAGCCTCTGAGAGAGCTTGATACCACACTCGAGCATCACCCTTTAGAACTAAACGAAAGGCCCGTACTTTGGTTGCTTCATCATCCTGGCCTGTGACTAGGAATGCCATTTCTAAGTCATCCAAAAAGTCTAGAGCTTTCTCCCCTTTGTGCCCAAAAAAACTTGGAAATGCCATGTTGCCTTAGTAGAGTATGAAGATGAAAACGTCTAGACTTAAGTTGTATTTTATAAGGGGAAGGATGAATGGGTTCACAGATGCATTGATTTCAGCAAGACGTCTAGGCCCCAGTATGCTTCTAATAATGCCTTGAAATCTAAGTTTTGTGCTAGCTACAATATGCACAGTTTGCATAGCAAGTGCACGGATAGGTCCATACAACTCGTTCTGATTCATGAGAAACTATTATAATAGGATAAATACATGTACATTGAAGGATGTATTGTAGTCTAGCATTAGGAAGATAATAGGTTCTGGTGATACAAGAATCTCCCTTAATCTTTCAGCCCCAAAGTACATGACAAGATGCTGTTGGAAGAAAATCTTCCTACTGATACATACATTAACTTGGATGTTTTGTACAGAGTGAAATGTGTAGAAATTTGGGCCATTATTATTATTCATGATGAGTGGAGACTACTTAAGGGAGTAGAGGGAATGCACTTTCTTGAATTATGAAGGATTTTTCCCAGAGTGTTTCTTTTTGGAACCCACCAACTTTGCTATATGGAGAATTTGCTCACCAGTGATTGTTCTTGCCTTGGTGTGTCCATCCTCGGCAACATATATTTCATAAGGTGTGATGGCCACCTTTTCAACCACACCCAACCTTCGAGCTAACAACAGTTGAAGGTAGTCTCCATACTTTGCACTTCTACAAAATTCCACACCGTTCATGCATAGTTGTCCTCCTTTGATGTGAATTAGGCCAGAGAGAGAGAGGGATTTGATGATTTGGAGACGAGGACCTCTCGGAAGGGCCTTCACTTTTTTTGCAAAACACTCACCACAATTATGAGAACCTAGCAATTGATGGCAACATATTTTTTTCCCTTGTGAAATAATGGAATTTCTAAAGTGAACACCTTTTACCCGCATGCGTGCCGTCATCCGATAGGCATACTTTCTTTCTTGAGCTTCTTTAGGAGACAATTCTGGGAGTCGTGGACTTCAACCAATTTCAAAAATAGTTGGTGAAGGCATTGAGGAAGACCCACTTGGGAAACTTGTTGTAGAGGATGCACCACCATGTATTGTATCATTCCACATAAGGAGGTAGAGAATTGTGGTTGAGAATGTCCTCAGTGGGGGCACCAAAAATGAGGGATGAAATGATGAACGGGTTGCCTCTTACCCATCCAACCTCCAATCCTCACTAAGAGAACTAAAGAGGGGCACCACCTAGCCAAAGGAAGGATGGGCTAGGACATCCCTTTTCTCAAAGAGAATCACGAGAACCAAGACACAAATTTACAAGAGAGAATATATGTGCTAGACACCATATTGGAATATAAGAGAGAGAGATGAGAGGAGAGGGAGACAAGAGGAGAAGAGGTAGAAGAAGCTTTCCATTATGCTACATGGAATGAGAAGATGAGAAGAGAGGGAGATAATAGGAGAAGAGGTAGAGGAAGCTTGCCATTATGCTACATAATAAAAGAACTCACTCATAGCTTACCTCAAAGAGATGAGGATATTCTAGAGTGATCTCATGGACTTGTCATTGTCCTCCTTTTTTCTCTTCATTCTCCATGGGCTCTTTATATAGCCTCCATAAGGGATTAGATTAAGCTAATCTTCTTGATTAACATAATCCTAGATGATGTATGGCATCTTTGAAAATATGGAGCATAGTGAATGGGACAAGTCCCCACCTTGGTCATCATGCAAGAAGCCAAGGGTGGTGGTAGACAAAATAGAGAAATTGAGCTAGATTACAAGAGGTGGGTGCCCAAAGCACATTATTATAATAAATTCAGAAGAAGGATAGAGTGGAAAGTTGGTGTGGTGAAAGAGAGAAGAAAATTGCATGTAGCCAGCAGTCTATGCCTTCGTAACTTCAAATCTATGAGGAATTTGAAAAAAGTTTCTTCTGCAACTTTGTAGACCAGGTCGAAACCAATCGGCCTTAGCCAGAATTTTCTTGAAACTCGCTTTTTCTTGGGAGTTATTGATATTATAAAAAACGGATTCTAAAAGCTGCTTTGACTTTAGTCCCCCATATGTTTATAAATACATATAAGCATGTGACAAAAGGGGTCCATGCTTGTAAGCTTTTGTGCAAGATCCAAATGACACCATGATGTGGATATTGACTTGTGTGCTAGGGTGAGGTGTCCTCTAATGATGGTGATAGATTCCAAATCTTAGTGATGCAGATGGAGCCCATGTGTAGTTGGAGGCTAGTCCTTTGAAAAATCTATGCATTCACTCAACTCCTAGGTGTAATCCATTTTCATCTTCACTAAGATAACCATCCCTTTGACCCTTTACATTGACATGCCTTCTAAGAACTTGTTCCCCCCATTTGCTAGAGTTATCGTAATCGAGAAGCAATGTAGCATACCTAGTGCTTGAAGAGTAAACCCAAAGTGATATGGTAAGCTCTTGATAGGGGCTTTGGCCAAATTTTTGTGGTAATAATCCGGGTTGTAAAAAACCCGGATCACTAGTACTTACCCTTTTACAATATTTCAACTTGGGTAAAAGAAATTCAACAAAACAAATCAAGGTTATGCATCAAGATGATCAAATGATACCTATGATGAAGTAATGATTGAATCAAAATGAAATTCAATGGAATAGGCTGGAATCAATGAGAATTAACACTAATCTCTAATTTATTGATCAATCCAGTGAATTAATTGATCAATAATCTCCCATCAACAAGTGGAAAAGCCATTAGAAATTGGATTATTGAGAGATTTCAGAGATTAGTAAAAGAGAATACCTCCATTAAGCTTGTAGAGTATGATGAATGTCAGCTTCAATCCCATTGATGCAAAAGTTCCTCATAATCCATCATAAATCCATAATAAGGCTTGAAGTCTCCATAGAATCAGCCCATACAAGCTCCAATATGATGAAATCCTTCAAGAATCAATGCTCCAACTTGCTTGAACACTTGAACATCAAAGATTCAAGCCCCTTGATGAAAAGCCCCAAAATAATCCTTCCATTTGAGCTCTAATGTCATGCACGGGCTCAAATCTCTTCAATGTCTTCAATCTTGAAGTCTATTTGGCTTGTACTTAGCATTAGAGAAGCCTTGAAGGTCGGGGAAGTCCAAATTTTAGAGAAATTTGAGCTTCCAGGTCTGTGGCTATGGCTGCCCTGGTGTATTAGGGTTTTGAGCAATAAATGACTGATCAGAGTTCCTTTGTGGATGAAGATGATTGTAAACAAATGTCTGATGAAGCCTTCAAAGTCTTTGATCAATGAGCGGAAGGTTTGGAGCAGACTGAGCAGGGAGAAAGAGCAAGAAACTCAACGCAAATTTCGGGCTGATGTTTGGCTGGTAATCTGCAGCATGCATCAAGTATGGTACTCCTCCTGAAGCTCATGCAACAAAGAACCTTTGCCCCATGCTTTGACAGTAAGAAATGTTCAGCAGAGAGAGGTATTTAGGAATTTCTTGACAGCCACCATGGAAGCTTCAGCCAGAAGCTTGAAAGCGAGAGAAGAGAAGCTCTCTTTTGAAAAGTAACTATAGTTTAGCCTCTAACTAAACTCGGTTAACCATCCTTTACCCTAGTTACCTCCATTTTTACATGAAGCTTGATGAAGTCCTGCCATTTAAGCCATTATCCACCATATCTGACCTTGGATATCTCCAGATGTAGTCTCTTACTAATTGTAGATGATCTGCAGCACTCCACTAGTCACTATCTTGTACCATTTTTGTCTGAAATTGATTTTGAAATAGGAAAATGGGACTGAAAATGGAAGAAAAGAATGCATCAAAGACTCAAGCTCTGATACCACTTGTCAGAGAGAACTAGGGAGAGAGAAAGAGGAGAGAGAAGACTACAGAAGAGAGAGAAAGACTACAGGAAGAGAGAGAAGAAGAGTGACGAGGAGAGAGAAATACTAGATTTAGAGAGAGAAAGACAAGAAAGAAGGGGAAGCCATAGAAGCTGTGAACAAGAAGGGAGAGAAAGTTTGTAATTGTATTATTGTGTCAAAAAGATCTGTAAAATTACATGTCCTCTCCTTTTATACCAATGTCAGTGTGACATGGCATAATATCAATATTATTTACACTAATTCCTTATTCTCAGCTTCTTACAATTGCAAAAAAATATCCATATTGGAAGTGTTTGATTGGTCACTAGAGATGGGATTGAAAACAAGCTTGGAGATATATTGCATGTGCCTATGATAACTAAAAATTTTTCTTTTGTTGGACAAATGGCTACTACTGACCAAGGCTTGCAAGTAGGCTTAACAAATTTGGTGGTTGTTTTGTTGAGGAGTTTAAAAATGAGAAACTTGAATATTGTTTGCATTGGATGCTCACACTCTTGTTGTACATAGTTCTATGTATGTAGATGCAAGAGGTGGACAAGATAAGGGTGTGGATCCATAGCATTGATATATTGAACATGTAAATTTGCAAACTTAGTTGAAGCAAACATAGTTTAGACATATAAGATGTGGCATTAGGAGAAATATGGACTCTCTTTTTTAACCCTTAAGGAGTGAATAAACAAAAATAGTCTTAACCAATGAGAGAGCTAGGATTCTAGATTCATGTAGCATGAATCTTTTAGCCATATCTTAGACCAAATATTCACTTGACAATGAAATAAGATAAGGGGAAATGTCGGGAATACAAGGTTGTCACTTCTTGAAACTTAGTGACTCAAATTTTGATTTTCTTATTTTTTTTGTGTTTGACTTTTCATACCTCCCCTTCTCAGTTTCCCCCTCTTTCTTAGGCGGAACTCAAATTTATTATTTCTCTTTCCCTGCTTCTTCTTTCCTAATGAAATTTTACAACCTCACTGTTGCTTGTCGTGTATGTAGCCCTATGAAATTTCATTGCATCTACACAAACACATAGTGAGTTTCTCATGTTTTATGCGAGCAAAGCTTATTCTACAAAAGGCTTAAGAGTTTCTTAACAAAAATTTATAGGTATATTTTTATCTTGCATGGATGTTCTATGGTAAAGTTTTATCTTGTTTGGAGAAAACCTGTGTAAGTTATGTGTATGCTCTAACATGAACTTTCTTTTGTTTTGGTACTCTAGGAGCCTCTCATAGTCAAGAACAATTATCTTTTAAATACTCAACTTCTACTTTAACATCTTTGGGTTTCTCTGTAAACAAGGTTACAAGTACGTTGCCTTGCATTTTATTGCTCCATAGTTAAATTTTATCTTGTTTGGACAAAATATATGCAAGTTATATGCATACTAATATTTCATTTGCTTTTGTACTCCAAGAATCTCCCACATTGAAAGAACAATGATTTTCCAAAAACTCAACTTCTTCAACATCCTACAAAGAGAGCCACATGCATATTGTCATTTTTTTCTATTGCTCCATGGTTAAATTTCAACTCATTTTTGGACAAAGCCTATGCAAGTTATATGCATGCTTTGACATGAGATTTGTTTGTTTTTGTACTCCAAGAATCTCACAGTGAAGAAACAATGATCTTGTAATAACTAAACTTCTTATTCAACATCTTTGGGCTTCTTTGTGAAAAAAATTACAGGTACATGACCCTATTTTAAAACTGCTTCATGGTTCAATATCATTGCATTTGGAGAAAACATTTGCAAATTATGCATATTTTGAGTTAAATTACCTTTTGTTATTGTATCTTGGGCCTCCATCTCAACGAGATACACCTATTGTCCATAAATCAACTTCTTTTTTAACATCCTTAGGATTGATGGCTACAAAGTTTCTCAATTGTGTTGCTCTCTATAGTGACTAAATGTAAAATTTTGTTTCAGCTATAAGTATTTTTTATGAATTATTGTTGTTGACATCTTGTTAGGATCAATGGGAAGAAATATCTAGTATAGATTTGAACATTAAGTTTGCAACATTAATAATTTCTATATTTAGAAGTCCACAAGTAAAATGTTATAAATAAAAAATAAATTTTTAAGTTTTTAATCTCATTAGGAAAATTTTATTTAGATTCTAAAACCATGGAATAGAATGAGATAGCATCAGTGGTGCAGTCTCATATCATTGCATAATATTAGATTTGTATATGGAAAATGACAAAGGGATGCTTATGCATGAAAATATTATTATAAAAATGATTTTATATATGGATAAATTCACTTACATGTAATAATAAAAACACATAAATACTTGTTGCTAGGTAACTTTTGTATTTGGTTAATATTGATATCTTCATAGAGGAAAAACATCAATAACATACTTGCAATGGAGGTCTTCAATAGGAAAGATAGCAGCAGGAATTGGATTTGTGATAAATACTATAAGTTGGATTGGATTTTGATGTATCCAAGTACTCGAGGAAGTTTCAAGATCAAGCATAAGGATGTTGCAGACCCCAACAAACATTGGAAACGTAGAATTTTAGAGTTCAAAAAAGTGATTAATGGGACAAGGACAGTAACATAAGTGTTGATCCAACATGTTTATATGCATAAACAAATATGTGTGCACGACGAGAACTATATTGCAAAATATAAACAAAACAATAAGTTTCTAAATTTTATCATTTTTAATTCTTTTTCATCAGAGTTGTTTTGTATAATCTTTGCAGTGTTCTAATTCAAATGTGTTTTACTGATAGCTCTATATCCATCGACTATGCATGAATAGCAAAATATGGAATGCTTGAGTAGCAAGATACATGTTTGGCATGAAGACATAGGTTCTTTGATCTATGATAATAACTTTGCAAGTCAACTTGCAACTCAAAGTATCTTTTTTTATAATTCATTGTACGTAGTAGAAAGTCATAGATTGCAACATGTCCCATTGCCGCCATTATCTAGTTTTGTGAATGGTTGATTGATAACTTGGAGTTGTCAAGAGTATATAATCTGACATCAATAGTGCTATGAAACCTACCACATGCTCCAAATATGTGCATCTTAGTTGGTTTATTTCATTATCATTTTTTACACATTTGTTTGGTTCATGTAAGGTTTTGAAGAAAACAAAGATTCCTTATCAATGCAAGTGTTCTTCTAAGGAATGGATGAGTCTACTATTGGGCGAGTCATGGCAGGTCAAAAGAACACATTCTGATGAGACAATCGAGTGCAGGGTTAACCAATCACATCTTACATTTAGGTAAACCTTTTTTACTTAATTGTATGCCTTGATTTAATTGATATAGATATTGCTTAGATGAATTGTTGTGTTAGTCACTTTTACCTACTATATATATTTTTTAAATTACAGATATTTCATTGCTAGAAAAACTTTGTCCATTCACTTTCGATATAGAAGATTGCAACTTTTGCAAGGGGAGTGGATGAGCTTGGATGAAGTATTGTTTTCATATCTTACTTTCCTCACTTCATATATTGCCCTACTTATTATAGTTTTTGCTTGAGAGGTTTTGGACTTCTTTTTTTCCTCATGTCGTATCTCTAATCTCCTATACCACCATTGGAATAATTGCCTCATAGAATTGGAATCATTGATGCCACCTCCATGATCAGTTGCCTTTTGAAAAGCACAAGGATCTTGCTAGTGAGATCGTTCCATGCCTTGAGTTGACCATACTACTAAACTCCCTTGATCAGCAAAGCATGTGCCTTAAGTATATGCTACATAAGAAAGAGAGATTAGAAACACAAACTCATTTGCAATGATGATATATTTTTGAAATGGTGACAATACTGACGATGTCATGTGTTATGATGTTTGAAGTCCATGTCTCCACCATAGAGTTGTAAAATTTAGCAACTGTCTCTTTAAATGTATTGGCATCGCCATCCCTAAACCTCAACTTTTGTAAGAGAGCTACTAATCTATCTAGGTGTTTTGCGATCCTCATTTTTCCCTCATTGCTCCGATCTGGAATAGAAAGGTACAACTTTTTCCATGCTTCATACTTCTCTGGTTGTTTCACAAGTATATTTTCTTCCTCATCTCGAGCCTCATCTCAAGGTGGAGATACAAACTTCCTAGTCCTGGGTCCTCCAAAGCATGGTTTGCAAGGGATATTTCCACTCTTGCATGATTTTTTCTCATCCTTTTTTATTTCTACTTGGCCCGCATGCAATAGGGGGGAGGGGGTTGTCATGTGAAGAAGGGAGTTGAAGAGAGAGAAAGAAGACAAGAAAAATGGGCACCATCATTTTGTGAGTTTTTTGCTAATTTTGTTGCAGATGTTGTCTCATTTTTCTATATGGATTGGCTACATTTGATCC
Source organism: Lygodium microphyllum (assembly GCF_053477565.2). Lineage (NCBI taxonomy): Eukaryota > Viridiplantae > Streptophyta > Polypodiopsida > Schizaeales > Lygodiaceae > Lygodium > Lygodium microphyllum. Next base: position 21,988,251 of record NC_141141.1, read on the forward strand.
TCTCTTACATCTTCTTCAGCATCATACCATTCTTGATCATGATTCTTGAGTGTAGAGAAAGAAAATTTTTGAAAAATTAAGGAGAGATTAGTTTGTATTAGTAGGAGAAGCAAAAGATTAAGAATTTTGAAGATTACTCAAACTGAAGGGAAAGGAGGAGCAAGCAACACTCTTAAATATGGTGGATCATCCTCATGTATGAAAGTTTTCATTGAAAAGTGAATAAGAAATGGATGGAATGTATGATTTAGTATTGTATTCATTCACTTTATGATCTCTAAAGGTAAAATGGAAGATAAGAATTAAAGTTCTTGCATAAGCTGCACTGAAATGGTTGGCATTAGGGTAAAAACTACATTTTAAAACTATAATTAGGAAAAAAAAGAGAGTTATGTATAATGTTGATAATAAGTAAATTAAAAGAGATATGGAACACATTGAAAGGAACCTAAAAATGGAGTTTTACATGCTAGAGATTAATCTACTAAAAGATATATGCATTTTAGTATTAAAAATGACGGTTTTTTACTCTAATTAGCTATAATTAAGAGTATTAGTAAAAGATTAAGGATGAGGACCCAAAATAGAGTTAAATTATGTCATGATGGATTTATCTATTTAATATTATTTTAAATATACTTTTGACATTAAAATTATTGAATTTTAATGGTGAAAATAATTATTTTTAGATGTTTTTGGGTAGTAATTAGTAAATATTAAGAGTAAATGAAAAAATTTATGGATGAAAATTGGTATTCAAGCTACATTTAGTATAAGGAATGTCCAATTAATAGGTTTTGATGTATTATGATCAGATGTAATTATTATAAATATTTTTATTTTTCTAGGTACTAGTAATGAAAAATCAAATAATAATGAGTGAGTTAGAAGAAATGTTGAAAAAAGAGAATATAGTTTATTTATTGTTAAAAATTTGCTCATAAAATTTTGTTAAGAATGGACTTCATTTGTAAGTACTTCCGTTGTTAAATATAGTTTAGGGCTGAAACAGTAAATAGTAAATATTAGTTATAGTATTAAGGTATTAGTAGAAATTAAATATAGATTAAGAGTTTTTAAGTAAGTTCTTTCTCTGGTAGAAATCTTGAAGATAATGGAATTTATATATTATAGGTTGTAGTTCAAAATGGAAGCTAAATAGTTATGTTTAGTGAATTGTAAGTATTCAAAGAAGGTTATTAGTTGGACTACTAAGAAAGAGGATAGTATGACTTTTATGCTAATGATTTAAAGATGAATAATATATAAATATCCACCTTAAACCTTAATTAATACAATAGCTTTACACATAGCCATTTTGCCTACGTATCTGGGGGCTTTCTAGGGGGCCATCATTTTTTGTGTGTTTGTCAAGAGAGGCATGCATGTTAATTAAGGAGAAGCGGGGGTGATCTTGACTGGTTTTAAAACTAAACATAAGCTAAAAAAGAAATACATTATAATTCAGAGATAAGATATTAACAAGGAGTAGAAACGGGGAGGAAAGATCTAATAGATCTTTCAATCACTTGAAAACCACACTCTCTTCAAAAGTTCAACATCGTGAAAGGGGCACATAATAAACCGCCACACATATGGTAGGAGAAACATATAAGGAGTCTTCCTTGAGAGATGGGAAGAAGATATAGAGCCTAGGATTAGAATCCTACGCCTATTTGACCTTGCTGTGGAATTTAACTTGTGATCATGAGACCTACCCAATGAATTATTGATCTAAGTCAACAAGATTCTAATGAGCTGCTATAACAAAGCTTTCTTATGAAGCTTCTTTCCTGAATTGCCAAAGGATATACATTGCGTTATCATTAATAAGGCACGGGACACCGATTTAGTGGATGGGGGTAAACATTTTGGACTTCAATTGTGGGTTGGTGTCGAGAAATTATGCACTTGGAATTGGATGTTTCAAGATGAAGCAAAGGGGATTGTCCTGTTAGTAGCATTACATTTTAAGTTAGTCAATGAAATTCAACCTAATACCATTAGTGTGAACCACCATTACGGTTGGTTTTCTAGAGAGTCGTATAAGACTTTTAGGAGAATATACTGGGGCTCAAGTGTCTCAATGGGTAGTAATAAAGAAGGGAGTCAACGTAACATTTGATACAAAGGAAGTGCGGAAAGTGGCTGAAATTTTAGGTTTAGTAGAAAAGCTTAGTGAGGACATACCCTATGGGGCTGAGAATAAGGAACTACCTAACATTCTTTGGAAGTTGAGTTTACACAAACAAGGTCTCTTACAATAGAGACTGATAGAAGGATGTGTTTGATAGAGAAAATCATCACATGCCAGAGTGAATGAGTGAAAGCCAAAAGTTAGCACTAGAAGAGAGAGCCATAAGAAGATTGGAAAACAAAACTAAGTGAATAGTGGAGCAATTAGAACAATTGAATGTTGAATTGCAAAATACCTTGCAAGGTGGGCTAGATGTGGGCCGGATTTGTCATTAGAAATAGGAGAAGTCACTGGAGAGACATCTTCTGTTGGAACTGAGTTAGATTACGATTGGGAGAGGCAAGCAAGAAGCTCCGAGGGAATGAGTGGTACCAATAAGGGTAGCTCGAAGAAGGGGTCAATTTCTAGTAAGAAGAAAGAAGTGGATACAAAAGAAGAGGGTCAAAATAGTGAAGATTTTGTGGGTTCTGATAACACTTCCATGGTAACGGTAGGACATAGAACAGAGGACACTCCTATTGATCATACGATAGAAGATAACAATGTAGACATTTTAAGTCTTAAGAATATTCTATATGGCTGTGAGAGCACCTATGTGACTTATAGATTTCACGCCATACTCTGGTTGTTGGGATGATGATCCTAGCATGCATATCCAACGGTTCGAGGTTACATGCATAGCAAATGAGATCATTGATGATGATAAAAAATTTCACATATTTCAACAAATTTGAAGGATGAAGCAGCCTTGTGGTATGGGAACTTCCAACTACCACACAAGGGCAACTTATATAGTTTTAAGAGAGGCATTTTTAACTAAGTTTAGGTGGCAAGGGTTCCAAGGCCATTTAGGATTGGAATTTAACTATTTAGCGTAGAGCCTAGGAGAAATCTCGGGGGGGGGGGGGGGGGGGGGAGTTTCACTCATGAATATATGTATATATAACGTGAGTTCAAAATAAGGGATTTTTAAAACACCAATTTTATACTTTTTTTTACATAAGGGTGTCATATAAAGGGGTTACTTATAGATTGAATAGAAAAGGGCTGTGTTTTATTCAAGAAAAATTCACAGATTAGGATATTTATAAATAGGCCATGAATGCACGTTATATAGAGAATATATATATAGTGAACCCCCCGAGGGAGAAATTGTGGAACATTATATTGAGAAGATGGAGACATTAATTAGGAAGATGGGACAAAGTGCTCCCTCAGAGGATATGCAAAAATGAAAATTTATTGAAGGATTGGAGGAAATAGTGAGGGAACATGTGAGCCTAAATCGACTAGCTAATTTAGCACATGCAAAGACAGAAGCATGATGGTGGGAGGAAGACCAATTAGGACAGCTGAGGAGAAAGCGGTTATACAGTAACTCTAGATTAGTTCCCTCAAGTATGTCACCATCCATGGTGTTCTAGTACTCCATATGTAGGAGGCCCAGTAGCTCCTCAGGTTGCTTACATGACAAATATAGATGTAGCACCATCATCAATGCCATACTCTCAGGATTAAATCCATATATGGTACTGCCTATATATCCACCACCATCGACAATAACTGCATCTATAGTACACAGTTTAGATGAGTTTAAGGTGGCTGAGCTAATAGCCAAATCCCTCGCAAATATGAAGAAAGAAATTCTCGCTGAAGTGAACCCCAATGTGAAGGGTGTTTATAATGTTAGCCATCATACTAGTACAACATGACCAACTCTAGTATCTGGTCAAAATAATCCCACACCACCAAGGTCTAATACCTGGTGCCAAAAATGCCATGGTTTCGACCATTTAGCAATAGAATGCCCCACACCAAGTAGAGTAGTTCTTGATCAACCAAGAAATTTGTTTTGTAGGTATTGTCTAAGAAACAATCATGTGGAGGATCAATGTTAGGTTAAGCAAACTCATCTACGATGGCAAGCAGCCCAAATGCAAAAAAATTATAATTATATGGATAGTCAAAATGTGACTTATCTATTAGGACCTCCTAACATGCCATTTATGCCAAGAGGCATGTCGACCCAAGGGACACCTCCTATGCCAAGGAATCAAGGATAGGGAGGATATTTATGGAATGAGAGGATGCCCTCATTGTATAGAAATCTTAATTTCAGAAGGAATACTAATGCAAGAACAAGTGTAGTTTGTTGGAGATGTGAGCAACCTGGACAGGTGGCTATATTTTACCCAAATAAGCAAAAGAGGAAGGATTATGTCCCTTTTTATTCCAAGTGTGGCCGTGAGGGTCATTAATAAAATGATTTTCCAAGAGGAAGTACATCTTCACAAAAGCTAAGAAAAGGGTAAAGGCATTGCTGACTCAATAGTGAACTTAGTAGAAATCGTAGAGGATTTGGAGGTGAGACCAATTAAGAAAAAACATATCACTTTTAACTCGAATGTAATGATTAGAGAATTCATGCATTCACAATCAAATCCAAAAATTATTTTGGAGAATGAACATGGTCTTGGGTTGAATAAAACTATTAGTGCCAAGGCTGAGACTTCAGAAGAAGGAACATATTTATTGAAACATTCAAAAGATCATGATGTAGGAAAAGATGCGACAAATTCACCACCCAATTTCGAAGATCAGCCTATTATGCCCATTCCTTTAAGTTCTCCAAAGATAAAGGAAGAAGTGGCTTCATTTCCTCAAAGATTGAGAGGATCGAAAGTGACTAAAGACAATGAGAAGGATAGAGGAAAATATTTTGATGTATGGGATGAACTGGAAAGTTTACACTTGTCTATTAATTTGAGGCAATAGCTTGAAATTGCTCCTATTTGTAGAAGAGAGATATATCGTAGATTAGTATGGCGAAGGGCTAAAAGGAGAAATCCCATGATTGTCTTGCCTAATGCAATAAGTGATACTAAAAATACATGTGTTAGATCTATAAGAATCGTTGATTTATTCTTGGAGCCCAAAGCTCCAGTGGTAGACATGGAGGTGATGAAGCAAATGATATTTGGGGCTTAGTTGGATGGTGGAGCAGCAGTGAATTTAATGAGACGGAAGAGACAATGCTTAAATTGGGTTTTCATGATAAGAAGGAGATTACAAGTATTGTTCTACGATTAGGCAATCAACGAAAAGTGACTCCTTTAGGTCTATTCGTCAAATTTCAACTGTGATTGCAGCATTGGACTTTAGCATTAATTTTTTGGTAGTGTGACCTATCCAAGGAGCTACTTCATATCCACTTCTTTTGGGTAGACTTTGGTTGTTGCAATCACGGTGCAACCACACCTAGCACTAAGGCATTATAACGATAGGACCCAAGCATGATAGGGTACATTTGAGAGTTTTGGCTAGGGAGTTTTTGCATGAGCCTATGGAGGAAAGCACGGATACGAATTGGTTTGAAGGCCTTGGAATAGAGGATGAATTTAATGAGAGCTCAAAGACTCAACAAAACTATGCTTGGTTATATAGAGTTTTGTGTCATCGTGCCTCATTAGATGTGGATAAGACAACAATCAATATGGTGCATCAAAAGAATATGGCAAAACCCTTGGGTATGGGGGAATATTTTGTGCACTATTCTTCTAAAGATGATAGTGATAGTGATATAGCTAATTGGTTGACCACCTCTAATAGTGGTTTATCTGATCTATTGGCATTTTCTGTGGATGAGGAAAATGCTAGAGACAAATGGGGGATTACTAGTTTAGGTGCTAGAAGCTTAGTGAGGGAGAGCCCAAGGTTAAATGTCAATGGAACACAAGAGCATGATCATCTTCAGGATTTCTTCTTTGAGTTTAATTCTCAAGTCAATACGTATGAAGAAGAATTAGAGGATGGAAAAGAGGAGATGAGTGATGAACTCGACATTGAAGAATTTACACCAGAGTTGGAGGTTAATGAAAGGGAAACAGAGAACCTACCTATTACATTTTCTTCTCTAAGGATGGATAAGATTCCATTTGGGCTTGACCAATTACCTTTGTCTATTCAACAGTTTTACTTCCATTATTAGAGAAAAATAATACGAGAATCTCATGGTAATGGGAGTTGTAGATCTTTCCAGTCTCTCTTGTAAAGAAGATGACGATGATTCTCCTGATGGTGGAGTTATCTCCTATTATGTTACCATGATAGATTGGGAAGAGAAGTGTGGAGATGAGCTCAGTTATCACAGTAACTCTATGGAGATGCCTCAAGGGAATATTTTTTACTTAGTGGATACATTGGAGGAGGAAATTTTATGTAATAAAGATGGGTTAGCATGTGATACTGATCTCATTCAACCGTTGCTGAATAAAATCACTCAACCACAAATAGATAAAGCTACTGCAAAGCGTGAAGCATTAAAGAATAAAAAATTGGCTCAATTGGCTCAATATTTAAAATTATATTATAGAGAGGAGATAAATCATCTAGAGGATATTGTAAGTCAAATTGAGAATTTTTCCAAGTAAGTGATACAGGGAGAAGTGACATATAGAACAAGTACAATTTCAATTGATAGAACAATTAACTATGAGGGATGCAACCATCAGTGTTTCGCAAGTAGAGGCAATCTCGAGATCTCGTAACAACTTGTCTTTAGAGAGAAAAAGTGAAAGGATCCTAGTGTCTCCTACGGGCCAGGGGGCTACAAATGTCCCTTGGCTCTATCACCAACTACATCGAATAGATCATCAAAAAGGAGGAGTGCCTTTTTGAGATCTGGGATGGGAAATTTGTTTTCATGTGTAAGTGATGAGTGTGGCAAGAGAAAGATTTTACCACATCCCGCCAAAAAGATTATGGACTTAACAGTTTATGGTGATGGGATTGAACCACACCTCTTTGGGCATGAACCAGTGGCTCCAATAAATTTTACAAAGCCAAAGAGAATTATTCACTATTTAGGCTGTCGCATGGAAGGAGAAGAAAATGAAAATCTTCACTTGTTGATTCTTAAGTTGAAATGTAAGAGATGGAAGTGGACTTTTTAGGATCAACGATGTCTTAATTTTCATAATCGGATTTTGTGATGTTGTCGCTAAGGTTTACATTATCAAAGTAAGAATAAAAACAAAAGTACAGGGTATTATTCAAGGGACTTGCAAGCATTAATGGGGAAGCAAGATGTGTCGGATCATTATATGGTTGAGATCACTAAGTTTTCTCCACTAGAGGAACCTTCTAGTGCAATAGTTGTGTATCAAACATCTCGCAAATCACCATCTCACGATTCACAATCTAAAGTTAATGATGGGCAAAATGTGGGAGTGGATAATCAGCTATGCCATGCACCCATGATGACATCCATTGATGTACCAATTATTAAAACTAATAGGGTTCAAATAGCTTATGTGCGCAATTCAAAAATTGAAACAACATGTTTTGAAGTGGTACCTAATAAATTTTTATTATTGGGTAGTTAGCTGCAAGATGTTGCTTTGGAGAAGTTATAGAATGTTCTAAAGAAATATTCTCATGTGTTTGCTTAGAGCTATGCGGATTTGAAAGGCATGAAACCTGAATTGTGCCAACATTAGATTGATATTGAACCAGGTGTTAGACCTATACGCCATCATCCATGGCATACAAATCCTAATTATGTAGATAAAGTACCTAAATTATTAGATGTGGATTTTATCTATCCTATTGCGTATAGTGATTGTTTCACCTATAGTCATTGTTCCTAAGAATAATTCCAATAAAATTTGCATGTGTGTGGATTATCGTGCACCCTGGGGAGGTCAATCATAAATATATGTATGTGTCACGTGAGTTTAATGTAAATGACTTTTTAAATAGAATTTTTATATTTTTCTTATATACAGAAGGGTCCCATACAAAGGGGTTACTTGCAGATTGAATAGAAAAGGTTTATGTTTTATTAAGGAAATTTTCACAGATAAGGATATTTACAAATAGGTCTTGAACGCACGTGATATAGAGGGTATATATATAGTGAACTACCTGGGTCGTGCACTGAATAAGCACACTTGTAAGGATCATTTTTCTTTTCCTTTCTCTGATCAATTATTAGACTGTGTGGTAGGACATCAACTATATTCTTTTACAGATGGTTTAGTAGCGACTATAATCAAATTCTAATTAACCCTAAAGATCAGCCTAAAACTACTTTCATTACAGAGTGGGGGACCTTTGCCTATAAAGTAATCCCATTTGGTTTGTGTAATGCCCCAGCTACTTTTCAAAGAACAATGATGGTAATCTTTCAAGATTTTTGATTGAATGGATGGAAGTCTTCTTAGATGAATTTTGTGTGTGTGGTGATGAGGATAATATGGTTGATCGATTAGAAGAGGTATTCCAACGTTGTGAGAGTACAATTATTTCTTTAAACCCTGAGAAGTGTGTTTTTGGAGTACCACGTGGAATATTATTAGGCCACGTAGTTTTAGGTGATGGTATTGCAATGAATATGGCAAAAGTATAGAAAATTGATGATTTACCTTTACCATAAATTTGAAGCAATTACGAGGGTTTCTCTGTGTACTAAATGCAACTTGGCAATTTCAATTATGAGGGTTTCTTGGACTAAAAAGTTTCATATTCATGTTCATGCTGATGCTTCTATGGATACAGTGGGAGTTGTTCTATGTCAAGTAGATGATAAGAATATAGATAATTTGATTTATTATGTTAGTCGAAATTTAAGTGATGCTAAGAAAAATTATACAACAATTGAGAAGGAGTGTTTATCGATGGTGTTTGCTATTACTAAGTTTAGGCATTATTTGTTGAGCAACAAGTTTAATTTTTATGTGGATCATGAAGCATTAAAATATTTATTAAATAAACCCAAACTTAGATTGAGTTATCAGATGGATGTTACTTTTTCAAGAATTTGATTTTAAAGTAAGTACTCGTGTCGGTCACGATCACATGTTCTTGCGGACCATATGTCTCGATTAATTACTAATGATACAAAGAAAGGTGTAGATGATGACCTACCTGACGCTCAATTGTTTGAAGTGTCTATCACAATACCATGGTATGCTGATATTGCTAATTTTCTTAGCCCAGCTAAATATCCACCAACTGCACCAAAGCATGAACACCATCATATTTTATTGAAGTCACGGTCTTATGTTTTGATGCTAGGTTATTTATATAAGTATTTTCCTCGTGAAGAAATTTATCAAAGGTGTGTTTGAGAATATGAGGTACCATGGAACTTAAATGTGCTAAGTAATGAACCTTGTGGTGGTCATTTTGCAGGAGATTTGATAGAAAAGAAAGTATCATTTGCTGGTTATTGGTGGCCTACTTTATACAAGGATGCATATGAACATTGTAGAAGGTGTGACAAATACCAATGTTTTGTTGGTCCCATTGATCCACCTACATGGTATTGTTCTAATAGATATATTTTAGTGTATATAGATTATGTAACTAAATAGGTAGAGGTTAAAGTGCTTAAAACTGATCAAGGCAAGGATATTGATTTATTCCTTTATGAGAGCTACCCCCTAGAGTTGGTTAGCAATTGTCGGTCTCATTTCTTGAATAATTTAATTTCAAAATAGATGGATCTTTATAAAATTAAACATAATAAGTCTACTTTATTATCCATGAGTTAACGGTATTGTAGAAGTTACTAATCATATTGTGATGACAATTCTAACCAAGACATAAGTTGAGAATAGATGTGACTGGGATGAACGTTTGCCAGAGGCACTCCGAGCGTATCAGATTGCCTACAAGGTGACAACTAATAATACACCTTTTAGTTTGGTTTATGGGATTGAGGTTGTATTTCCTATTGCATTGTCTAATCACTTTGGAGAGTGGGAATCTCTTACCAGTCTCTTGACAATGTGTAAGTTAGTTAAGCTTGATGAAGATTGTATGTTTACTTTACAACCTATTGAAGCCTATTATAATCAATGCAAAGCTTGGCATGAAAGATGTTTGAAGCTTAAGGATTTCCGAAAGAATGATTTAGTTTTGTTGTATGATAGCCATTATTATAAATTTCCAAGAAAACTTCGTATTTGATAGTTGGTCCATTTCAAGTTAAAGAGGTTTATGATAATGGTTTTGTGGAAATTCAAGACTTAGAGGCAATGCATGAATCTTTTCGAGTCAATGGTCTTCACTTGAAATCTTTTGTGAATTAATTGAGAAGTATGAGTGGATGATGTGGATATAGTAGTTAAAATGTTTCTTTTTTTAATTTTGGTATTTTATTTTGTTCTGTTGGGGGACATTTTTCATGGGATGCAGGTATGGAGATTCTCTGGATGGATGCTATTACCCCTTGTCTTCACGCTGATAGTTGTGATCTTGCTCATGCTAATATATTTTAATGTTGAAAATTCATAAGGGTACTAATGAGTCAACTTCTCAATGATTGGCTCCATTTTTGGAGAAAATAGAATTGTATTTTTTTAGTTGTGAGGATTTCGAGAAAAAGTGACCTTATCCTACAATTTGGGGATAAAATAATAGGTGAATTCTATTTAAAATACAAATATGAGATTTACTTGATTGTAGAAGATCTCTTATTATAACATTACTTTGGAATCTCTTTTAGAGAGAGAGAGGTGAGAGAAACCCCTTAAGGGGCAAAAAAAGAGAGTCCATATTTCTCCTAATGCCATCCACATTTTGGATATGTGATTTATGAGCATATATGCAAGGCATATCAATTTGGTAAACAATCTAGACTCCCATTTTTAAAGAGGGGAAGAATTAGTGCATATTCTTTGGATATTTTTCATATTGATATATGGATGAAGAAAATGCTTTCTTAAATGGTACTTTCGAAGAAGAGGTGTACATGGAGTAGTCAAAGGGTATGTACATCCTGAGTTTTTGCATTATGTGTGAAAGTTAAAGAAGGTAATGTATGGGTTAAAGCAAGCACCTGCTTTGAGATGATTAGTAGATATTTATGTAGCATGGATTTTCAATAGAGAATGAATAATTTAATCTCTTTATTATCTTACTTTTTATTATGTTATGACAGTTATGGTCATCTATATTGATGATCTCATCATACTCTTAAAAAAGAGATTGTGAAAGTAAAGCATGTCTGACATAAGGAGTTTGACATTGTAGAGGCAAACCGCCAAGATCCATGGACCATTTATTTTTTCAAGCGTTTCAAGCCAAGCACTAATGGCTACCTCTCACATAGCCAATGTGCTATCTATCTCTACGAGTATAGTGAGCTTACCTTGATCCGGGTTTTTTACAACCCGGATTATTACCACAAAATTTTGGCCAAAGCCCCTATCAAGAGCTTACCATATCACTTTGGGTTTACTCTTCAAGCACTAGGTATGCTACATTGCTTCTCGATTATGATAACTCTAGCAAATGGGGGGAACAAGTTCTTAGAAGGCATGTCAATGTAAAGGGTCAAAGGGATGGTTATCTTAGTGAAGATGAAAATAGATTACACCTAGGAGTTGAGTGAATGCATAGATTTTTTCAAAGGACTAGCCTCCAACTACACATGGGCTCCGTCTGCATCACTAAGATTTGGAATCTATTACCATCATTAGAGGACACCTCACCCTTGCACACAAGTCAATATCCACATCATGGTGTCATTTGGATCTTGCACAAAAGCTTACAAGCATGGACCCCTTTTGTCACATGCTTATATGTATTTATATACATATGGGATACTAAAGTCAAAGCAGCTTTTGGAAGCCCTTTTTTATAATCTCAATAACTCCCAAGAAAAAGCAAATTTCAAGAAAATTCTCACGAAGGCCGATTGCTTTTGACCTGATCTACAAAGTTGCAGAAGAAACTTTTTTCAAATTCCTCACGGATTTGAAGTTACGAAGGCGCAGACTGCTGGCTACATGCAATTTTCTTCTCTCTTTCACCACACCAACTTTCCACTCTATCCTTCTTGTAAATATATTATAATAATGTGCTTTGGGCACCCACCTCTTGTAATCTAGCTCAATTTCTCTATTTTGTCTACCACCACCCTTGGCTTCTTGCATGATGACCAAGGTGGGGACTTGTCCCATCCACTATGCTCCATATTTTCAAAGATGCCATACATCATCTAGGATTATGTTAATCAAGAAGATTAGCTTAATCTAATCCCTCATGGAGGCTATATAAAGAGCCCATGGAGGGAAGGAAAGGGGGAGAATGACAAGTCCATGAGAGCATTTTAGAATACCCTCATCTCTTTGAGGGAAGCTATGAGTGAGTTCTTTTATTATGTAGCATAATGGCAAGCTTCCTCTACCTCTTCTCCTATTATCTCCCTCTCTTCTCATCTTCTCATTCCATTTAGCATAATGGGATGTCCTAGCCCATCCTCCCTTTGGCTAGGTGGTGCCCCTCTTTAGTTCTCTTAGTGAGGATTGGAGGTTGGATGGGTAAGAGGCAACCCGTTCATCATTTCAGCCCTCATTTTTGGTGCCCCCACTGAGGAGTTCTCAAGCTATGCTCTACAACTTCCATGAAGAAAGAAACATCTAAGGAGTTGTCCTCTTCTTCAACGAGTGTTTGTCAAGAAATCACTAAGGAGGAATCTTCATCAAACCCTATTCAAGGGATTCGCCGCTCAAGAGTACCGCAATGGTCTCCAAAAGAAGCTCAAGAGAAGAAGGATCTTTATCAACAAACGGCATGTATGCGGGTAAAGCAAGTTAATTATACACATCCTTCTTTGCTTCATGAGAAATCTTGCTCTCATCAAGTCTCTACGTCAAGGCATTGTGTTGAGTGCTTGGTGTCTAGTGTAAAGACACTCCCTACGGAGCTTCGTCTTCAAGTGGTGAAGACGCTTTCAAATTCGGGGATTAACAAGTTTTTGGAGGGTGAGTTACACATCAATGGTGTGCGGTATTGGCGAGAGGCTACATATGGTGATGCGCTTCAACTACTACTAGCAAGAAGACTCAAAGTAATTGAAAAGATAGCTATCGAAGCCTATGAACTTTACAAGGCTGATGATGGTCACACAAAAGCTAAGCTAATTAATGGTGAGCAAATCCTTCGCATCTCTCGAATGGTGGGATCTAAGAGGCCATAGCTTCAACGACACGCTTCATGAAAGTTTGTAGTGTAAATTTGTAGTTAATGCATAAATGACTACTCCTACTTTCTACAACTTTCAATCGGTTCAAAACATTCGGGTGGATGTGTGCATTAGTAGAAAGATACATTTCCAGCAAAGGTTGGTCTTCTATTTTGGAGCTAAGAGGTTGAGAGAGATCTTGTTGTCTCTTGATCCCATAATACTCCCTATTTTGGATTATAACATCTCCTTTAATGTGCACATATTCATTCTACTCTAAGTGTATCCCATGAACCATAGGGACTTGTACAGACCTATCCGTCCACTTGCTAGACAAACCGTGCATATAATCGTTAGCACAAAGATCAGGTTTCAAAATATTATAAGGGGTTTATTGGGCCCTCCTCGTCTTGCTGAGATTAATGCATCTGTTAATCCATTTATTCTACCCTTAATAAGATATGACTTGGGCCTAGACGTGTTCATCTTTATTTTGTATTGAGCTAGGCCAACATCTTTCTATCATGGCTTTTCCAAGTTTTTTTGGGTACAAAGGGGAGAAATCTCTGGACTTTTTGGATGACTTAGAAATGGCCTTCCTAGTCACAGGCCGGGATGACGAAGCAACCAAAGTACGGGCCTTCCCTTTAGTTCTAAAGGGTGATGCTCGAGTGTGGTATCAAGCTCTCCCAGAGGCTACAAGGGGTAATTGGGAGAATCTCAAGACCGCATTCATGCACAAGTACCAAGATACAGAGCCACCTGAAGATATTTGGAGACAACTCTTAGATCTTCGCCAAACCATAGCAGGGGAGTACCAAACCTATGAAGGCATGTTTATAAAATTGTGGGATAAATGGACAGCCTCTTTAGCCGAGGGAGAAAGAGTACCTGATTGCCTTAAGAAAGATTGTTTTCTAGCCGGACTCCATCCTCTACTAAGGGAGAAGGTCAAAGGTAAGTTTCCCACATCCTATGAAGAATCAGTCACTTATGCGAGGGAGAAAGATAGAAAATTGAAGTATCAAGCCCAGTTGAAGGGGGGAGTTGAGCCCATACAGGTTTTACCAACCATGCCAAGGCCTAGAGAAATAGCAGAGGCCCCACCTAAACCGGAGATACCACAGCAAGAGCTCCTACAATGCATTACTAATCAACTTGAAAGCCTTTCGTTAAATTTGGTGCAAGGAGTACGACCCCCTCCCCTCATAAATGAAGGCAATCGAGGTCCAAGAAGACAAGAAAGAGAGTATGTTTGCTATAATTGTGGGGAGACTGGCCATGGTATGTACTTTTGCCCTCATCCTAGGCGTTTTCCAGGAAATGGGTTCCAACCAAGAAGGAGGGGACAACAAGTGACACCACCTAGGGAAAGGTTTGTTCCACCAAATCCAGGGCCTCCACCACCGGTTCAAGTTCTCCAGCATCCTCGACCACTTGCAGAGGTGCCGCCCTTGCCTGTCCAACCGCCAGAGAATCATGATGTTAGGATAATTAGTTTAGATGAGAGTGATGTCAAAGGGAAGGCCAAAGTAGTAGAGGTTGAAGCAATGCCGGTGAAGAAAGCCCGGAGAATTGAGAAGATGGAGCCTACACCACCAAAGGAGGTTGAAAATATGGAAGAGGAGGCAGAGTCATCAGTGGCTGCAAAGACACGCAATAGTAAAAAGAGGAGGGCTCGCTCACGCCGACACATTGAGCCAGATGATTTTCCCTTGGGTAAAGGTACTAGAGCTTATGATTTGCTTGCTGATGTGAGGAATCAAGGGCCAAAATTTTCATGGCCACAATTACTACATCTATCTCCAACAGTGCGGCGACAATGGTCAAAGATGGTAAGCATTAGACCCATGAAGAATAGACATGTGAATGCAATCCAGGCTAGAAAGATGAAAGATATTGTACCTCTAGTGGAAGCCGAAATCAATGGGCAGAGAGTGTCAAAGACATATGTGGATGGAGATGCAGATATTTGTGTCATGACGGAAAAGTTGATGCATCGTTTGGGATTAGAGGTAAATGAAACTACTAAATTTGGGGCCAAAATGGCTAACAATGTGGTAGTAAATTGTTTGGGAGTTATAAAGAAAGTCAAGGTAAAGGTGTGTGGAGTGCAATTGGAGCTTGACATGTATGTGATGCCAGTGAAGGGGGATGGCTATCCGCTCATTCTTGGGCGACCATGGCTAATGGGAATGAAAGCCAGACAAGATTGGGAGACAGGGGCTTTAGAGCTCAGGCCACAAAAGGGGCTGCATAAAAAATGGAAGAGCACTATCTACAACATGAAGGAGGGCCGACAAGAGGATCTTATGTTAGAAACCAACGCTGATGAATGGAGTTCCAGCGAGGGTTGGTCATCTATGACAGAGGGAGAGTCTTCTAATGAGGAGGAAGAAAGCTCTCTAGAAGTGATAGGGATTACATTAAAAAGGCCTTCTAGTAGTGAAATTCCGCAGCAACTTCCAAAGGTTGAGAAGGAGGGGTTAGAAAAAATGTTGGCTAAGGATCTATCAGTTGAGGAGAAGGCAGCCTACATGGAAGTGGTAATAAAACACTCTGCACTTTTTATTTCTGATTATGAACACATCACAGGTGTGACAGCAGTACAACATCACATTAATCTAAAAGAGGGAGCACGGCCAGTGGTGCAGCGACTACGACGATTGGGAGTAGTTCAACAAAACGCTCTACTCACTGAGGTGCAACGACTTTTAAAGGCAGGCTTTATCTATCCAATAGGGGATTCAGAGTGGGTTTCACCTGTGGTGGTGATACCCAAGAAGAATGGAAAATGGAGGATTTGTGTGGATTACAAGCCGCTAAATGCCGCAACTAAGAGAGATCACTTTCCTCTTCCCTTTCAGGATGAAATACTCAACGAGGTGGCCGGGCATGAGAGATACACTGTTTGTGATGGGTATTCAGGTTATTTCCAGATCCGAATAGCTGAGGAGGATCAACAGAAGACCACCTTCATTACACCTTGGGGTTGTTTTGCTTACAAAGTAATGCCATTTGGATTAACAAATGCCCCAGCTACCTTCCAGCGATTCATGAATTATGTCTTCCAGCCATATTTTGGGAAATCCATCAGGGTCTTTATTGATGATTTTTGTATTTATAGTTCTAAGGCTCTACATTTAGGGAAGGTGGATGAAGCTTTCAACCGACTCGCACAAATGGGGGGGCAGTTAAACCATGAGAAGTGTCGCATTGGCGAAAGCAGTGTAACTTTGTTAGGGCATGTCGTAAGTGAGAGGGGCATTGAAGCTGATCCAAACAAAGTTAAGGCCCTATTGGCGGTGCCATCACCATCTTCTGTGAAGCAACTAACCTCTTTCATTCAGAAGGTGCGATATATGGGGCGGTTCATTCATCTCCTCTCCCAATTAATATTTCCACTCCAACAGTTAACCCACTCCGAGGAGCTCCTGTGGAGTGACGAAAGCGAAAGATGCTTTCACGAGGTGAAGAAGGCTCTTAGCACCCTTCCTAAAATTTTACAGCCTTGTTGGGATCAAGAGTTTTTTGTCAACCCGAGTTTT
The DNA here is from genome assembly GCF_053477565.2 of Lygodium microphyllum. Taxonomy (NCBI): domain Eukaryota; kingdom Viridiplantae; phylum Streptophyta; class Polypodiopsida; order Schizaeales; family Lygodiaceae; genus Lygodium; species Lygodium microphyllum. The sequence continues at coordinate 22,004,971 of NC_141141.1, forward strand.
GGGGACAATGCTCTAAGGGCAGCACTAATACAAAAGGATGTTAAAACTGGACTAATGAGACCAGTTTACTTTTCTAGTAGAGTAATGACAGCATCAGAACGAGGGTACAAGAAGGTCGAGGTAATGGTTTTATCTCTAATGTTTGCTATAAGAAAGTTTCGTCCTTATCTTCTCCCTAGGCCATTCACAGTGATCACGACAAAAGAGCATTTTCCCTATGCCTTACAGCACATGGATGTTTCAGCTAGAATTGCTAAGTGGGTGATACAACTCCAAGAGTTTGACTACACCTTCAAGGTGGAGGATTCTACTCGAGCTTGCCTAGATGATTTGTTGACCCATAGATGCCATCAAAAGAAGGAAAAAGAGAAAGGAAAGGTAAAAGAGGAGACACCTCCTCTTGAGGAGCCGCCGCGGGTAGAGAATGCCCATGCCCTCTACTTTGATGGAGCCTACAAGCGTGTTAAAGACAAAGCGGCAGCAGGAATAGTGGTGTTCAGTCCCGAAGGTGACAAAATTTATGGAGAAGGTATCAGCTTGGAGGATGTCCATTCTAACAATGAAGCAGAATATCAAGCCTTGCTTTTAGGTTTGAAGTGGTGTCTCTCACATGGTATCACTCGGCTTAATGTTTTTGGGGATTCTATGCTCATTGTTAAGCAAATGAAAGGAATCTGGGCTTGTAAAAATGATAACTTAGCAGTGAAAATGAGGGAAGCTAAAACTCTCATGAGAAAGCTACAGAAAGTCCAAATCTATTTTGTGCCAAGGCGCACAAATGGCGACGCAGATGCTCTAGCAGCTGAAAAATTGAAAGAGGCAATGGTGGGCATCATTGCCGTAAAGCTTCCCTTGTTTCAAGGAAAGTTTCAACTACAAGATGTGCTTTATTTTCTCGAGCAAGGTGAGGCACCTACACATATGAGTAAAAGTGAGAAAAGGTGGCTAGCTACTAAGGCCACTAAATACCGCTTGATAAATGATGTATTGTATTGCAAAGGAAATGATGCAGTGCTTAGAAGGGTGCCAATAGCAAAGGAGATTATAGATGTGATTAAGAGCTGCCATGAAGGGGTTTGTGGTGGACATTTTGCTCAAGAAATAACCAGCAGAAAGATTCTCCAAACTGGTTTTGTGTGGCCTAGTCTACATCGAGATGTGCAACATTGGTGCCGCACTTGTGACGATTGCCAAAAGGCCGGACCAAGGAAGCTAGTGCATGAGGAACAAAATCCCATAACTACATATGGCCCATTTGAGAAATGGGGGATTGATGCAATAGGGCCACTCCCACGAACTCAATCTGGCAAGGAATACATCATAATGGGAGTGGACTACATGACGAGGTGGGCAGAGGCTTCAACAACTAGTAGGATCACAGCCCAAGAAGTGGGAAACTTTGTGTTTGAAAATATTTGTTGCAGGTTTGGCACACCTTTGGAAATTATCTCGGATCGGGGTCCTGGTTTTAGGGCAAACCTAGTAGGGGAGCTAATGGAAAGGCTAAAAATCAAGCACAGGCATTCTACTCCCTACTATCCACAGTGTAATGGTTTGGTCGAAAAAGTGAATGGGCTGATTTGTAAGATAATTACCAAGCAGGTACACATGCACCCCAAGCACTGGGATAAAAAATTGAATGCAGCTCTTTGGGCCTACATGACTTCATTTAGAACCTCGCTTGGCTATACTCCATTTCACCTCGTCTATTGCCAAGAAGCTTTGCTTCCTATAGAGGTGGAACTGGCCAGTTTGCGTGTTTTAGTAGCCAGTCAAGAGAAGAATCAAGATAAGAAGTTAGAGGAAAGGATCTTGAATCTAGAGAGGCTGGAGTTAGATAGAGAAGCAGCAATCCAACACTATTCCATGTAGGCTGAAGAGAGGAGGAAGACCTTTAATAAGAAGCTGGCTAGCAAACACATAAGGGAAGGATCACTTGTGCTACGCTATGATAACCGCTTCGATAACAGAAAGGATGCTAAACTTGTGTTCAAGTGGGAAGGGCCATTCATGGTCATAAGGAGATATCCAAATGGCAGATATAAGCTAGGTGACATGGATGGGAAGGTTCACAAGACAAGGGTAAATGGATGGCGATTGAAGCCTTATTTTCAAAGAAATATGAACACTTTGGAGCAGTCATTCAAAGAAGAGCCACCAATGAGGGGGTGCAGTCCTCCTTGCTCTATTGGACCATCATTATCAAGCTAGAGGCATGAATACCTCTAGCCTAAGGGGAGGGCTAATGATCCGGGTTTTTTACAACCCGGATTATTACCATAAAATTTTCGCCAAAGCCCCTATCAAGAGCTTACCATATCACTTTGGGTTTACTCTTCAAGCACTAGGTATGCTACATTGCTTCTCGATTATGATAACTCTAGCAAATGGGGGGAACAAGCTCTTAGAAGGCATGTCAATGTAAAGGGTCAAAGGGATGGTTATCTTAGTGAAGATGAAAATAGATTACACCTAGGAGTTGAGTGAATGTATAGATTTTTTCAAAGGACTAGCCTCCAACTACACATGGGCTCCGTCTGCATCACTAAGATTTGGAATCTATTACCATCATTAGAGGACACCTCACCCTTGCACACAAGTCAATATCCACATCATGGTGTCATTTGGATCTTGCACAAAAGCTTACAAGCATGGACCCCTTTTGTCACATGCTTATATGTATTTATATACATATGGGATACTAAAGTCAAAGCAGCTTTTGGAAGCCCTTTTTTATAATCTCAATAACTCCCAAGAAAAAGCGAATTTCAAGAAAATTCCCGTGAAGGCCAATTGGTTTTGACCTGATCTACAAAGTTGAAGAAGAAACTTTTTCCAAATTCCTCACGGATTTGAAGTTACGAAGGCGCAGACTATTGGCTACATGCAATTTTCTTCTCTTTTTCACCACACCAACTTTTCACTCTATCCTTCTTGTAAATATATTATAATAATGTGCTTTGGGCACCCACCTCTTGTAATCTAGCTCAATTTCTCTATTTTGTCTACCACCACCCTTGGCTTCTTGCATGATGACCAAGGTGGGGACTTGTCCCATCCACTATGCTCCATATTTTCAAAGATGCCATACATCATCTAGGAGTATGTTAATCAAGAAGATTAGCTTAATCTAATCCCTCATGGAGGCTATATAAAGAGCCCATGCAGGAAAGGAAAGGGGGAGAATGACAAGTCCATGAGAGCATTTTAGAATACCCTCATCTCTTTGAGGGAAGCTATGAGTGAGTTCTTTTATTATGTAGCATAATGGCAAGCTTCCTCTACCTCTTCTCCTATTATCTCCCTCTCTTCTCATCTTCTCATTCCATTTAGCATAATGGGATGTCCTAGCCCATCCTCCCTTTGGCTAGGTGGTGCCCCTCTTTAGTTCTCTTAGTGAGGATTGGAGGTTGGATGGGTAAGAGGCAACCCGTTCATCATTTCAGCCCTCAACCTCTATGCCTAATTGAGTTGCCTCCTCTTCCGAGCACTCCGATAGCTACACGATCCAAGTGCAAGCTTCAAGTGAGCTCAATCTGCAAGCTCCACACTCCAAGTTCCATTGCCACAAGTAAGAGAAGGGAAGAGAAGAAGAGAGTAGAAGATGGAGAGCTTCTCCACCACGGTCCCTCACTTTCACACACTCACTCTCCACACTCTCTCTCAAGCACAAGCTCAAGCAAGCAAGAACAAGAAGAAGAGAGCTACTTTTGGACACACATAAGAATGAGCTTCTCATTCACTTTTCAACTTTATATACAAAACCCTAAATCCCTTTTGGGCGGTTATCCCCTTTTTTACATGGCCGGTCGTGGCCTAAGCCATTTTTTCCATTGTCCTCCTATCTTCCTAGCTTCCTTCCTATCACCCATCTACCTTTACGATTTACATGGGTGAGAGCCCTGGCGCTCTTAAAATAAATCGTGGTGCACCTTACGCTCTTTTATAAAATTATTGACTTGTGTTTTTTCTTGTGTGTCTCTCTCCTTGATTTTGGACTATTTTACAAAATTATTGACTTGTGCTTTTTCTTGTGCGTCTCTCTCCTTGATTTAGGACTATTTTTCACTTCTTGTGTTTCCAGTTTTTTCTTGGCGTGCCTTCATATTTGATTCCACTTTTGCCTTGGCCTTGTCTTCTGCTTTAGATTTTCTGGATTTTCCACCTTGTTTGTCTAAGGGTTAACATTACCCCCCTCCTAGATGAGTGTGTGTCCCATGGCACTCTCCATTGTTAGGTAGTAGCATGCTTTGGCATGCACCAAAGATGTGGTTGGAAGGGACTGCTATGGTTTGCTGTGGAGGAGTTTTGGTGGTGGTGCAAATGAAGGTCATTGATGGCACTTAGTTGGGTGGATTGGCTGGTGATAGGGTTGTTGTAGTTGGTGATAGGGTTGTTCTTTGTTGAGAGTTGGACTCATGGTTGTCACAGGTGTTTGTGTTCTAGGGATTCTACACATGATGGGTTTGCATGATGATAAAGGAGAAGAGTTCAAATTTGAGTCTTGAGGAAGAACTGATGGTACTTTCATTAAAGTCTTCAATACCTGCAATTGAAAACCTCTCATATGGTCTCTCCCTAGGGATTAGTGCTAGTCTTCTTATCGTGCACAAGTCATAGTTTAATTATTTTAAGAGATAGGTCGAACTCTAAGAAAGCTGAGAGTATTGTCCTACACAGTTGAGGATCCAAACTATGTATAGATTGTGGTGCAAATATTATGTGAGTGTGAAAGGGAAGTGGAACCCAGGAGGAAGAAGCTTGGCAGTGAGAGCTATGGCGGATGGAGAGCAAGAGCCAAGAGAGAGAGAGACTCAAAAGTGGGAACTCCAACCACCACAATGTGTGGTCAGGCCTTCCTTTATTCAAACTATCACTAAAAGAATAAAGAATAAGTGATTGTGACACTTGCAATGTGTAGTGGCGGGTACTATCAGTGTAGTAATACATGGGTAGCTAGGCGGAGGTGCCTTTACCCCCAAAAACCTCCCACTTAAAGGCGAATCTACCCTAGTTAGAGAGAAAAAGAAAAGATAGTACAAAATGTACACATGTACAATAGGATGAGGAAAAAGGCGTCATCTCATCTAATGCCCATCAATCTCCTGAGGAAGGCAAAGTGCTTGGTAGTGAGGCTCTTCGTGAGCAAGTCTGCAGGATTCTGCTCAGTTGGAATCTTGACAAGGTCAACAGACCTGTCCTCAATGACTTCGCGAATGAGGTGATACCTCACCTCAATATGTTTCGTCTTCACATGGAAGACCAGATTCTTGGCCAATTGAATGACACTCATAGAATCCTAATGCAGCATAGGCATAGCATCTAGCATACCAAGGTCAGCAATCAAATGACCTAACCAGATAGCCTCCTTGCAAGCCTCTATGGCTACAATATACTCGGCCTTTGTAGTACAAAGGACCATACACTTCTATGCCCTGGACATCCAAGAGATAACCCCTCCAACATAAGTGACAGAAGTGGACTTCCTACTATTTGCGTGTCCTACATAATCAGAGTCAGTGTACCCCATGACTCCTATATCCTGGCTGCCATAACAAAGACGCATATCCATTGTGCCCTTTAGGTACCTCATGATACCCTTTACGGCATCCCAATGTTTCTTGCCAAGTTTAGCCATATAACGTGTCACAACCCCAACTGTAAAAGTAACATCTGGACAGGTGGCTATCATGGCATACATAAGACTGCCCACGGCTAATGCATAGGGAATCTTGGCCATCTCGGCCCTCTGCTCATCTTTCTGTGAACAATTGGCCTGTGAAACCTTCACATGAGAAGGTAATGGATAGCCAATAGGCTTAACATCCTACATGCGGAAGCGCTTAAGGGCTTTGTGAATGTACTCCCTTTGTGCCTTACAAAATTCTGAGATACATACTATATGTGCGCAATGCTGGCTCTTGGATTCGGGTGTGTCCTTCCATGTGACACCCTGTAGAGATTGGTTTCATACCTATCGTACCATGTCTGGTTCTATGCATCTTGGTGATGACAGGTCTCTTAACATTGTGGGCATTGGAGATGTTAAGTTGCAGTTTTCTTCTGGAAGTTATTTTGTTTTGCATGATGTATGCCATGTACCTGCGTTGACTCGCATCCTTATGTCAGCTGGACAGCTTGATGATGCAGGGTATTTTGTGTCCTTTGGAGACTCTGCATGGAAGATTAGTCATGACAGGCTTGTACTTGCAAGAGGTGCTAAGTCTGACAGCCTCTATCCCTTACTTGTATTTGGAGCTACATTGGATCATGTTTTGTCTGTGGGTTCTATTCCCCATGTATCCCTTTGGCATGCTCGTTTGGGGCATATGTCTCTTAAAGGAATGAAAATGCTCCGTGCTTTGCAATATCTTCCACCCTTTGACTCTTCACATTTTGATTCTTCTGATCATTGTTTGTATGGCAGGCAGACTAGAAATACGCGTAAAAATTCTGGTAAGAAACGCATGGGTGAGCCCTTAGCTCTTGTGCACTCAAATGTATGTGGGTCCATGCCCTGTCAGTCACTTGGTGGGGCAAAGTACTTTGTTACTTTCATAGATGATTACTCATGTAAGGTTTGGGCTTATCCCATAAAGAGAAAATCCGATGTCTTAGACACATTTCAGTGTTGGCTTGCATTGGCATAGAACCAGTCTGGGAAAAGTCTAAAATGCTTAAGGTGAGATAATGGGGGTGAGTATGTATCACGTGCTTTTGAGTAGTTTTGTGATCAGCTGGGTATTAAGCATAAGTTGACCGCCCCTTACACCGCTTCCTAGAATGGTATGGCTAAACGCATGAATAGGACCATTCAAGAAAGGGTCCGTAGCATGCTTAGCTAGACAGGCTTACCATAGCACTTTTGGATTGAGGCAATTACTATTGCAGTGCATCTCATTAACAGGTCACCTAGTAGTGGCATTGACTTTTAGGTTGCAGAGGAGGTATGGGCAGGCAAGCCCCCCTCTTATGATCATTTGTGTGTCTTTGGATGTGAGCCATTCTACCATGTGCCCAGGGACCAACGCAATAAGCTAGATCCTAAAAGTGTCAAATGCATTTTCATTGGTTGTGGAGATGCAGGAGAGATGGGTTACCATCTATGGGATTCGCAGGTGCAGGAAGTGATCCGCAGTCATGATGTCATCTTTCATGAGGAAAAAATGCATATGCAGCCTGAAAAAGTGGTTGAGGTACGCAGAGTTATCTTTCAGGAGGAGCCACCTACTCCAGTTGAGCCCACTCCACGGCCAGCTAGACAGCATGCAGCATCACCTAATGCTCATGACCCACATGTTAGACATGCTAATGTTAGACAAGATGTTGGTCAGGCAGCAAAGCCTAGATTAAGGCGTTCTACTAGAGATAGATGACCTTCTGACTGTTTTGCGCCCTCTATGGAATATGTACAGGTTACAGATGTAGGGGAACCTCTCACTTATGATGAGGCTATGCGTAGGGGTGATTGTCACTCTTGGGAGAGGGCTATGTAGTCTGAGCTTCGCTCATTACATAAGAATTAGACTTGGGATTTGGTTTCCTTGCCTCAGGGTAAGAAGGCTTTGCCATGCAAGTGGGTGTACAAGCTGAAAAGCACCCCTGGACACCCCAAGTCAGCATACAAGGCTTGATTGGTTGCTAAGGGTTTTAAGCAGGAGCATGGTGTTGACTTTGATAAATTCTTTTCTCGTGTGGTTAAGATGACCACCCTACGCTTAGTCTTGGCCTTCGTTGCACAGCTTGGCTTGGACTTGTACCAAATGGATGTCAAGACGGCTTTTTTACATGGGGACTTTCATGATGAGATTTACATGGAGCAACCTAAGGGCTTTGTAGATCCTGGCAAGGAATACCTAGTGTGCAAACTAAAGAAGAGTCTATATAGCTTGAAGCAGACACCTAGGGAATTGTACCATAAGTTTGATACATTCATGCAGTCACAGGGCTACAGTTGCAGTATTATGGATCTGTGCTTGTACATGAAGAAAGCCCGTGATGGTTCTTTACTGATTTTGGTACTCTATGTGGATGACATACTTTTAGCAAGGACAGCTCATGAGGAGCTAGATGCTCTTAAGGCTCAACTTAAGAAGAGCTTTGAGATGAAAGATTTGGGGCTGGCCTCTCATATACTTGGTATGCATATTACGCATGATAGATCTTCTGCAAGTGTGTAATCATCATTTGAATTAGTGGCTTGCATGACATTAACCTCTTCTATCTTCACACTAGACTTTGCAAATACAATACTGCGCTCAGAAAACTTTTCTTGCACTTTTTCTTTTCCCTTTTCCTTGCGCTTATCATTGCACATTTTATGGCACTATGGCCTAATCTGTCCTTATTTCCCATAATAATGACAGGTAATATCAAACTTCCATCCCACGGGACTTATTGTGACCACATGACTTGGACCTAGACTTTGAGAGTCCCTGCCCTTATGAGATCATTATCATGCCTGTCATTTCTGCCACCTCTAATGGTCAATGCATGTGAAGAGCGGGAAGCATCATTATTTCTCTTGTTGATTTCCTCAAACAATAAAGCACTCTCAGCATCTTGTTGAGATGGCAAGCTCAACACGTGTGGATATTGATGATGGACCGCCTGGCTAGATGAGTCTTCACGTCTACACTTAGCACGTTGGTGGTCATTATGATACTCACATTGCCATTGACTTATCACTTATTATATTTAGTTTGTTACACCTACCTACAGCTTATAAAGATATAATGTTAGTCGATTAGTGTAGTCAGTTATGCACTGTTTGACTTAGAAGGTCACTTTCCTTTATGTTATATCCTATCTATACATTGTGCACATTGTATAGTGTGTGGAAGAAGAAGAAGAAACCATCAAGAAAACGTTTTGGCCTCCATCTCTCTTCTAGTGTTCTTGAGTGAGCTTCCTCTTGTGTATACAGTGTGTGTTTGGCATAGCAGCTCAAGCACATCCCACCATCATGCAATTCATGACATGGTATCAGAGCCACACCACTGAGAGAGGCTAATTTTGAAGGCTGAAGTGAAGGAGAAGAAGCAAGGTTCGAGCAAGCAAGCAACAGGTAAGAAGCTCCCCCATTCTTCCACTCTCTCTCTTGGATAGTGACTGTGGAGGCACCGGAAGCAGGGTCGAGCAAAAATCTCAGATTGTTGTGAGATTTGGTGTGCAAGCAGAGCACTGTATATTTTGCAAATACGCCCTTTAGGGCTTTTCCGCAGTTATTTTTGGCGTTTGAGGCCGTTTCAGGACCCATTTTAGAGCCGCAAGGTTGTGGACAACAGTTTTAGGGTACACTGTGATTTTGGTTGTATTGACCGAAAGTGGGTGCACAGGTTATAGATTGTGAATCTATAGTTTTTGAGGTGTTTGTAGGAAGCAAACATAAGGTTTATTTGCAAACAAGTTTCAAATTACATGTACTATTGAGCAATCAGTGAAAAAGGTTGCTTGGTGTAGTGTTGTGCACGTGTTGTGAAAGATTGCAGAAGACTAGCTGTGTTGTATCCTTGTTTGTGATAATGGTAGAAAACAATGGAAATCCCATTATTAAGAAGCTCGATAAGAACAACTATCCTTCATGGAAGTTCCGTGTGACAAACTTCCTCATTGGAAAGGGCCTTTATGATTTTGTTTCAAGTGAAGAAAAGGAGCCAGAGCTGGGTATCCCTCCGACTGTAGATGAGTTAAAAGCATGAAAAGAGTGGAATGTGAAAGACAAAAAGGTGATGTACTGGCTATTTGTAGTCATTAAAAATACTATGTTGGGACATATCAGGAATGCAGAAACTTCACATGCAGCTTGGACAATTTTTGAGAGAATGTTTTCAGTAAATACAAAGGCACGAAAGATTCAACTCAAGCAAGAGTTGAATGCCTTGAAGAAAGGGAAAATGTTTATCAATGAGTATGTGTTGAAGGTGAGGATCATTGCAGATGCTTTAGCAGTGATTGATGCAATGCCTGATGATGATGATTTGGTTTCATCCACTTTGAGTGGCCTTAACAATGAGAAGGCATAGAAATCATTTGTTACTTCAGTATATGTACGGAAGCCATTTCCAGATTTTGATGAGCTAATCTCTCTCATGATTACTAAAGAGATCAATATGTAGGGTGATTCGTCTAAAAGAAATGGTGAATAGGTCCAAGCATTTTACTCGAGTTCAAGAAGGGGATGTGGTAGATCCTCTTTGAGAGGCCGTGGTGTGGGACATGCTGGCGATAACCAGCAAAACAAGTTGAATCAGCAATTTGGTGAAATGCACGTTTCAGGAGGCCAAGGAAACTTTAGAGGCAGGGGGAGCTCTAGACGAAGATGTGGATGGCAAAAAAGAGGCTTTGAAAATTTTGCTATTGTTTGCCATTATTGTGGCAAAATAGGACATATAATAGCCAATTGTTATGCTAAGAAGGATGATATTCACAGTGGTAAATTGCAACAAGGAAACTATGCATCATCTTCACTACAAAAAGAAGACAAAAATGAGCGTCTCTTTGTTATGCGGTATATGATGAATGCAGTTACAAGAAATGGGAAAGGTGATGATGTATGGTATGTCGATTCACGTACATCTAATCATATGACCAATCATGTTGAACGGTTTGGAGAGATGTAGGACATACAAAAACCATGTTATGTGCAGATGGGAGATGATTCATGCCACCCAATTTCACACATTGAAAAGGTTCCCTTGTCCTTCTATGATGGCCAGACAAAGAGTTTAACAGATGTATTACATGTGCCATCAATTACAAAGAATCTAGTGTCTGTTAGCCAAATGGTAGAGCAGGGATTGCAGGTCTGATTCAATGCAAAAGGTTGTTTTGTAGAAGACTTTAATGATAAGTGCAGGTTGGTCGCAAAAGGAAGTAGAGTTGGTTGAATATTCACTTTAGATGCTGGAATTCTTGCAATGGATGCTGCTATGTATGCTAAAGGAAAATGAGTGGTTGCAGGTATTGAAATATGGCATAAACATATTGGATATGCAAATGTGCAAAGACTAAAATTAATGCAGTCCAAAGGATTGATTACAGGGTTTCCTTAGTTTAGAGTTGCAGAATTTCATTAAGTATATGAAGCATGTCGGTTTGGTAAGCAGGCGAGACAACCCTTCTTGCTTGATAGAGAAGTGAGCACAAATATACTTGATGTAGTACATACAGATGTTTGGGGGCCTACACAGAATGTATCTCTTGGTGGCATGGAGCCCCAAGAAGAACACCAAGGAAAAGGGAATTCTACTGCAAGAAAATCTATCTTATAACATCAACAAGCTTTTATTTCATTCTTTTGATGACCAAAACAAAGAAAACAGTAATTATTCATGCATCGTCATAGTAAATATCTCCCATGAATTTGATAGAATCAACCATAATCTTTAGCATCTTCATAGAATCCATCAATAGAATAAGGAACATAAAAGAATACACCATTTTTGAATGGAAATCAATCACATAGTATTCATCTTCAAAGTCTTCATAGTTTTCTCTCTCAATCTCTCATATACAACTACACTGTTTTGATAGAAGTGGCTATCTCTGGCTCTTTCTCTCTCTCTCTCTCTCTCTCTCTCTCTCTCAATAGTACATCATCTCCTCAATACAATAATCAATAATTTCTCTCAATAATCCTTCTTAGGTCATGGATGCACCTCCCAAGAGGTATGCGTGATGCAAAGAGGCACTAGAGCCACTACAATGTCTCTTCATAGCTCACTACTGTCACTATCACTCCAGTCTTCTCTTCAGTCTTCAGCAGCTGCTTATTCCATTTCTTTTAGCTCTTTTGAACTTAGATTCATCCTTTCCAAAAGTTAGAAAAATTTCCCAAAGTCACACATACATTCTACAGAACACTTACAAAAGATCTACAACTCAAAATAGAACAAGAACAGAGTAGAGACAGAGGCTCTACAAAAGGTTTACAGAGGGTTATTAGAAAGTCATGAGAGAACATCGAATCCTCATAACTCATACTAAAACCATTTCAAACTATAAAAAATTATTCAATAAACCTTCGAAATATTTCAACCTTCATCAATTATCAATCCATGCTTCATACACAAGAAAATCAGAACAAAATATAAGCTATACAGAAGGTATAAGAACCAATCAGAACCTCAACAAAACCTATTAGAACATCACAGAGCTTCATATTTCTACTAAAAATCATCATGAACTTTCAAAACATAATCAATATCATCCAAAACACTCTCAAACACTTCCATTAACAACCATACATCACTCTAAATCCATCAAAAATCAATCATTCAGACCTCAAAAACAACAAAAATCAATCAAAAATTCAATCTTTTTCCATTCTCAACATATCCCCACACTTAGAAAGGAAGCGTCCTCGTGACCTAAGGAAAAGAAGAATATAAGTTTACTAAAGAGCTCAATTTGATTTTCTTCAGTATCTTCAACAATCACTCCACCATGACCCCAACTTATCACCTGTATCTCTAGAAAAGAATACTACTAAAGGAAAACTTTGTTATTCATTAACACATCTGATAATCAATAAAAAGTCATGAAAATTTTGTAAAGGATATAAGAGTTTCTTCATCTTTCCATCGTAGGCTTGCCATCCACCATTACCATCAATAGTTGAAAAGAGAGCTCTCGAACAAATTATTCAACCAGTACGAACTCATCACATACAAATTATTACAACACACACACAAACACAACCATCTGAATGACACCTCCAAAAACAGAGATATATATAATTAAGAATCATCCAAAATATATTGCAAAGGCATCAATGAAGGTGATTCCTTTTGAAGGCTTGATGATTACGAAAACAATCCATGGATAAGGACTCATCCACAAATGTCTTGGGAGGATTTTGAAAGAACTGAAGGCAGCACATCCTTTCTTGCAAAACAAGGTATTTGCTATGTAGACAAAGGGCGTGAAAATATAGGGCATCCAATTGTTGGGAATCAATGTTCACATTGACGTTCATACAAAGCTTTGGAATGGCCTTTTGATCGTTATGGGAATGCCTATGCATATATGCTAAGTACCAAGAAAAATGGGTTGTCAATCTCACTGAAGGATCTAGAGATTGTGAATATTGTTGAGAAAAATGGAGGTAATTTTGGTATGCTTGACTAGCAGTTGTCCAATCCCCTAGAATTAATGGCTAATTAATTTGTGGTCCCGTGAGAGAATCAGTTGAGCTCTATCCTCTTCTTCTTGGAATCTGCTGATCAAATCCTTCGTACCCATTAACCAACTGAGGGGGCTGAGAAATAGAAGTGGCAGGAGATGGAACTGGAGTAAGTAAAAGAGGATGAAGAGATGGGTAGGCAAAATCATAAAACGAGGAATAAGCTAAAGGAGTGGCTGAAAATTTAAGCGAATCAGTTAGGAAAGGTGTCAACTGATAAGCAAGAAAAGTAGAAGGTATATGGATAGATGGAGAAGGGCATGGCGGAGAAGGAGAAAAGACTTGATCTTCAATGAAAGAACAATAGGTAAATATAGGAATTTGAGGAAAGCCTTGAGGTTGGAAAAGGAGAGGTAAGATAGCTATTGAGTTGGATTTATAAAGGGAAAAATAAGTATCATAGTGATGGGCCATTTGTTGATAGTACAATAAGCTAGGAACAGAGGGACCTAAAACAGATCGTCGATGGTAGGCATCAAAGAAGGATGAATCAAATGGATGGTTCTTGGAAAAATAAGCTAGGAGATCCACCCTCACTTAGTTAGTGCTCTACACATAAGTAGAAGCTGTATTCTGCCATTGGTTCAGGACTATAGAATCAATCATTGAATGCCATGAAATGCCAGGGCAAGTAGCCACTTTAGAAGAATAGCACTGGAACATGTCATCTATCCTCAACTCCAAATAGTTGACATATAAGGCAGCTTGTAAGACCGCATCCCCCACATATCAAGGCAGATCTACATCATCTAAAATTAACAGATCACCTCATAGATACATATAAGATAGCAACATGGTATCAGTCGTTACAAAATCTTCAAAGACCATACAAACAACTTCTGTCAGCAAATCAGAAAACTAAGCCCCACTCCAACCATCCTCTGGAAGAGGGAGATCCATCGTTGAGAGCTTCATATAGAAGGCCAACTTCTTCAACAACTGATAGTGGACAAAGAAGGAATGGTCCGGAGGAACATACTCCTGAAATTGCTCAAATGTAGACCATAATAAATCCATCATGGACTCCAATCTTTCCACTTTATCTTGAAACAATGGACATAATGTGGCATGTCTCTGAATTGCCAAGTCCTGCTGAGATATAGAAGGAATCATATGAACATTGAGGCTTGGAGGAATGGACCGTGACTGCGCCAGTTGGTCCTGCAACTGCTTAATATGGGAAGCTTGGGATTTCAATGTATTATGAGCAGTCTACAAAGCTGAGAGTTTCGTATCTAAAAGAGTCTTAAACTCTTGAGCTTCTTTGGACATTTTCTCTTTCTCCTCCGAAACTCTAGTGACCTCTGATTGAGCCTCTGCTAACTGAATTTTCAAAGAAGATATTTCTTCTCTCTGGGTCTCAATCATTTGTGTCTGGCTGCTGCTCCATTTTCTTAAACAGATCAACAAGAGTGTCTTTTGGCAGAGGCTAACTCTGTAGTTGCCTTATGCATTTGATCTTCGGATTGCATCAATTCTTCATAGAAAGAAGCATATAGCTGTTGAACAGAAGTTGTCATTGAGAGTTCAATAGAACTTTGGATGTCGTTACAAAGGAAATTAATGGCATCCCTTGACACCAAACTATTCAGCGAAGGAACTGATATTTCCAAAGAATCCTCTTGATGTGCCCTGAATAAATTGTTGCATGTGAGGTAGGCAAGGAGGTCACTTCTAGAAATAGAAGGAACTGTTACTGAAGGAATGACTGGGGGAATTTCCTCTGCCACACGCTTCAAGCGCTTCCGCTGAATGACCAATGGAGGAAAATCAAGATCCTCTATGTCAATGGGTTCTAAATCTTCTGAAGGTGGAGGGGGAGGTATTAGAGCAGATGGAGGAGGATGTAGCACATCCTTCTTAAGGCTTGAATATATCAAGAAAGCATATAAATATGAACCATAAGCTATATTGGTAACATTCCCTCTGGTCACTTTGACAAAATGTTAGTCCATCTTCGTAAGTAGGTGAGTACTCCAGTCAATGGCAACCCCTTTTAACACCATCCTAGAAGCTGTGAAGAGCTCCTTGGACAAATAATGAGATGGTGTTTTGACAGGCATAAACCTATCTTGGAGAAATTGGTAGACTAGCTTCCAGAGAGGATTAGTAATCATGGAAAAAGACACTCTTGAAGTGTTAATCACCTTCTTGACATCAAGGACCTCTTTGGTCTGCTTCTGTAACAGCTTGAGAATCTCGTCATTTGAGAATAATTGTATGGTTGTAACAAAGGATTCTCCTTTGTAGGGAAGAGAAAAAGCCTTCCCTAACCCTCTAGGTGTCAAGACCATGGAAGTACCACAAACCAAGCCCAATTTCTCACTGTATGACGCAAGAAACTCATCACATAGGGCTAGATCGTCTGAAATCAAAGGGAGTGAAGTAGCCATGAAAGTTGCAAGGCCTACTTTCACTATAGGCTCAAAAGTCAGTAGGTAAGAATAATCCCTACTGATCAATGGGACATATTGAACAGGAGGAGGAACTTGAGGTGCCATTCAGATGAAATACACACACACCACAAACACAGACAATCACAAAGAATGCATGTAAAACAATAAAATAGCTATAAAAAAGAAATCGATCAAAATAAGCACACACAGACATAACTAACCAATTGACCACCCCAAACAACGCACATCCTAGAAAAAAATTCGACATGACCCCTACACATATGCGACTGAAAGATTTATGCTATGCAACAAGCAGGCACCCAAGACCGCGTATCAAGCAAAAAAGAAGAAAACTACAGACCGCACCTGTAATCGTATCACACAAGCAAACCATAATACCTCAAAAACCTAATCAGGACATAACCAGAACTTTGACAAACAATATCAGCTTAAAGGAATATACGTGCCCATCCCACGAAGTGTATTTATTAAAAAGAGAAAAGAGTGCAGTGAGGGGAATGGTTTTAATGAAGGGTTCATTTTAAGAAATTATTAACAATGGTTGAAATTTTATTAGGTTGTAAATCTTAATAAGAAAACCGTGGTTCATTTTTAAATTTTTAGTACAATTTATTAATGTGAAACGGTGCTTTTAACGAAATCTGGACTGCGATCCCCAAACTCAGGTCTCTAAATGCATATTCATTGATTAAAAATTTAATGTGTCCGAAGCGCTCTTCTTTTTCAACGCGTGCATTTTTGTGACGGCTGGTTCATTTTTATTAAAAATTAAAGTGCCTTTGAAGCGCACACACATAGCGCGTGCAAAGTGAACGGCGTGTTGATTTTAATTTATTAGAAAAATGTAGGTTTAGTGCGAGCGTGCATGAAAAAGTGGGTGAATAAAGTTTATTTTAATAATTAACTGTGGTTAAGGGATGACCAAAATAAATAAAGCACAAAAAATAGATACATGGTAGGGGTGTGTATGCAAGAGATTGAGGGCGCACTGAGTAGTCCCAAATGCAAGGAATCCAATCAAAAAAGCAAAAGCCATTGACCGGAAAAAATAGAATACCTTAGTTTTTTTAAAAAAATATATCAAAGTAATATTAGGGGAATCACATTTGGTTAAGGCAATGTTGATTAGTGTTTGGTTGAGATTGTGATTAGTATGTTTTTTAAATTAATTTTAATTTAGGTGTATTTTTATATTATATTATATTTTTATTTTGTTTTATTTTTCTTTTTTTTTGGGTATATTTTTTATTTTAAAATATTTCAAAAGCAGACAAATGCATTGATGGAACTTTTTGTGATTTTTTTCAATTTAATTCTGCTTTTTAGGGATTCTTAATAAATTTTTCTCAAATTTTAGTGAATTTTAAAATGATTTTAAATCCTTTTTTTCAATTTATTCTTTATATAATAATCAACAAGATCAGCCAAAAAATTACCGAATTCAGTAAGGAATTTTAAAGTAAATTTTTAAATTGATTTTTTAATGTTTTAAAGTGTTTTTAGATATTTTTCATGGATATGCAGAAAATCAAAGGAGATACCCGGCTGCGTGTGAACAGCTGTGTGTGCTCGGGGACAGCACGCACCACCGCACGGAGAAGGCCAAACGTGCGTCCTCGCGCGTGAACATCCATTGACCACACCCGTACGTGCAGGCACACCTAGAGAGGCCCGCACGGCGTGTGGATGTTGAAGGTAGAGTGGAGAAGGGGCAGGAAAGGGGGTAGGAGAAGGAGGGGTGGTGGGCATTTGGAGGCAGGGCAGCATAAGAAGGGAGGGGAGGGAGGGGAGGTAGGCGTTCAGCACGGGGCGGCAGAAGAAGGGAGGAGAGGGAGCCGTCGCTGGGCACTGGGGAGAAGGTGGAAGGGAGGAGGAGAGGAAGGTCACGTGATGGCATGGTGGAAGGGCGGAGAGGAGGTGAAGAGGATGTTGAGGAGGGAGGGGGAGAAGGATGTCCACAGGAGAGAGGGGAAGAGGACGTTGAGGAGGGAGGGGAGAAGGACATCCACAGGAGGGAAGGGAGTGGAGGAAGTCGCACAGGAGGGAAGAGAGGCCGCGAGACAACGAACGAACAAGTACAGTTTTTTTTTTCTTTTTTTTCTTTCTTTCTTTCGTTTTTGTTTTCTTCTTTTCTTTTTTTGTTCTTTTCTTTTTTTGTGTTCTATGTCTTGTTCTTGTTCTTTGGCTTGGTGTGGTATTATGACGAGTGTTTTTTTTTTCTTCGTTTTTCTTGTTTCTTTTGTTTTTTTTAAAGTTGGGTGTTATTATGTGTTTTTGTTTTTGTTTTTGGTGTTTTATCGGTTTTGTTGTGTTATTGTTTTTTTAAATTATTATTTTATTATTGTTGTTATTTTTTTGTTTGTGTTTTAAAAATTTATTGAGGTGTGGTTATTTATTGTTGGTTTGGGTGGTGGGTGTGGGTGTTTTTTTCTTTTTTTTTCCTTTTTTTTTCTTGTTTTTTGTGTGTTGTGTTGTTGTGTTTTGGTTTTTATTTTATTTTAAATTGTATTTTATTATTTAGTTTTGTTGTGTTTTTTAATTTAAAAAAAGTGTGTGTGGGGTTTTTATGTTTCCATTAAAAAGTGAGCGCACCCCCATCCTACACACATGCGCGGGGCAGGAGTAAACAAATTTGCATTGGTGGGAGCAGACGGGGCCGGGACAGCGACACACGAGTTACAGACACCACAGGGGCATCTCGAGGCGCTTAAAATAAAAAACAGGCACGTTCACGCATGACACAAGAGACGCGGCTACATGTCAAAAGAAAGAAAATTTAATAAAACCCAAACCATACACCGGATCAAAAAACCATAAAAAGAAAAAAATTGTCAGGAGACGAGGGGAAGATGATAGAAAAATGCAACACGGGGTCCAGGGCAAAATCAGGGTGTTCACATGGAAAAAACACGAAAAACAGCTTTAAAAATACATACGAGGATTAATATGGAAAAATTTGCTCACCGGAACGCAAGGCGAAAAGAAGGAAAAATGTGCGAACTAATGTGCACAACAAACCTATCATTGCAACACACAGTTCCGATCAAGATAGGATGCATTTCAGCCTTCACCTTTGTGTGTATTCCCCCATTGTGCAAGCAAGAAAGCTAGAAGTGAGACTCCTTTCTTCTCTCCCATAATCGTGACAGAGTATGCTAGGGTGCACAATTGATGGTGCATTAATGCGTCCAACCAATCTGGCATAGGTACAAGCAGGAAGGCCAGGGAGCCTTGTAATTTAGTGTACAGAACAGAGTGACGTGTCCTGTGCAAATGGCAGAGACCCATTTCGGGTGTGCAGAGGGAAACATAAACGTACCTGACTCCAGAGGTTGTAACGTCCCTCAATCCTCACCTCTCAATAATTGATTGAAGAAACACCAGTCACACTCAGCCCCCCTGTGTCTCACGCTTTGTTTGAAAGATACAAAGGGCAGCCCATTCTAGAAACCCATTGATGTAATCCTCATTATCACTTGTGCATAAGTTATATGCCTTGTGCACATTTGATGGTGCAACTGTGCATCCCGCCCTGTGCTAACATATAGTGCAAGAAGGAAGGCTAGGGAGCCTTATGGTGTAGTGCACAAGAACAAATCATGCGTTGTGCATTGAGAGGCCCAACCCATGCGTGCAGCACTCCGTTCACACATCTCACCTCTCATTTGATTTGAAGGGAAAGACTGGTCACTCACCCCACCCCCTATCTCACTTGCTGATAGATACAGAGGACACCCCATACTCACGTCCCCATCCTGTTAGGATGAAAGCTCACATCACTCAAGGGGTTGGTGATGAAGATCATGTCAGCTGTTGTTGTCATCAAGATCTTGAAGACAAGGTGTACCCAGGGAGGCAACCAACAAGTCTTGTACTTCAATGAATTGTAAGAAAAGTCGTCTGCTGTTAAGAAGGACAGACAGATTGATATTGCAGAGATAGTACACCAAGGGAGGTGGCTTCAAATTACTTGTTGAAAAGGTGATGCTGGTGAGTCAGCTATCCTAAACTGCAGCGCATTACCACCTTTTCCACAGTTAGCTTCCTGCCCAAGGGTGTTTCCACCTTTTCTTGGAATGAGGCCTGTTATGACAGGGAATTTCTTCCTTTTCTCCCATAACAGTTTTGTTGGTTTTGTTTTTTTCTTTTTCTTTTAATTTTTCCTTTTTTTTTGTTAATAAAGAGAATGGTAGAAATACCATGTGTCAGGACCAACCTCGCCACCGTTTTGGATCAGCAGACGAGAATATAATAAGGTAGGGTTGAGAGGTATGTGTGAGGGGCTAGTAGAATGAGACTGCCTCATGAGAAGAATCATAAGGGCTATCAGAAGCACGAAGAGAATGACAGTGTGATACCCAAAAGGGGAAGGGTAGATGGACTGTGATTGTCAAGATCCCCAGGCAGGGAAGTACTTCTTCAGACGATAGCCATTGATCAGGAAAGGATCATCAGAGGCATCAATGGTCTGCACCTGAACAGAGCCATTAGGATTGACAACAAGTACCTTGTATGGGCCCATCCACCATTGTTGAAGCTTGCCAAGAAACTTGCCAAATCTTGAATCATAGGCTAGGACAAAATCACCTTCTTGGAACTCCTTGTGCTTGATAAAACTGTCATGATAGGCCTTGCGTCACACTTGAGTGGTTTCCATACACTGTAGGGCCATCCGCCGTATCTCATCCAAGCATTCCAAGTGTAGGAGACGGCACTGCAGTGACTCATAATCTCCCAAGCATTCTTTAACTACCACTTGCAAAGAGGGCAATTCCAGTTCGACAGGGAAGACGGCTTCTATACCATGCACTAACTGGAAAGGGGTCTGTCCTGTAGCTCCCTTATGGGAGGTTCTATATGCCCAGAGGGCCTCTCTAAGTCGATCATCCCAGTCGCGATGATGTGTGACAATCGTTCTTATCAGGATCAAGCAAACGATGCAATTGGTGATTTCAACTTGGCCGTTGGCTCTGGGGTAGTAAGGAGTGGACTTACGATGGCAAATCTTATACAGCTCTATCAGTTCCTCCATGATTTTGTTAAGGAAATGAGTACCTCTGTCACTTACCAGCTCGAGGGGACTGCCAAAATGGGTGATAATATTCTTGTACATGAACAGGGCTACACTGTTACCATCGTCCCGCTTCAGAGCTTTAGCTTCACACTACTTTGTGATATAATCCATACATACTAAGATATATATGTTCTGCTTTCATCTGGTGGGGTGGATCAATGGGACCCACAAAATCAGTCCCCCACTTCTTAAACGGCCTTAGGGGAAGAATGGGTTGCAGTGTCATGGCACTTGTTTTGGTGTGTTTCCCCATTCACTGACAAGCATCACATCTCTTGCACTAGTCATATGCATCCTTGTGGAGGGTCGGCCACCACCAATATCCCACTAATAGAGCCTTCCTGGTTGTTGCTTCTCCTATGAAGTGTCCACCACATGGTTCGTCATGGCATGCTTTCAATACTATACTGATTTCATTTCCTGCAACACATCTTCGTAGCACTTTATCTTTGCCTCTCTTGTATAGTGCATCACCTACTAGCAAGGTGTAGGGGGCTGATTCTAACAAAAGCTTCTTCTTCTCACGGCTTGAGATGCCAAGAGGATACTGTTGAGTTGCCAGGAGATTGGCTATGTTTGCATACTATGGACTAACTGTTTCAACTAGAAACAAGGAAGCATCAGGAAGGTCTGGATCATCCAGTTCCTCTTCTGCAGTTTGAGGGATTCATGATAGATGATCAGCTAGGACATGGGAACCGCCAGGCTTAGTGACCACTTCAAAATCAAACTCCTAGAATAGGAGCAACCATCTCATCAGTCGTCCTTTAACATCTTCTTTTTTCATAAGGAAGGATAGGGCTTCATGATCCACGTAGAACTTGAAATGTGTTGATAGTAGATAGTGTCGAAATTTCTCTAGTGCAAACACCATTGCCAAGCACTCAAGCTCTATTCACTGTATAGTTCTATTCCCTATCAGTGACCTTCCGGCTTGCATACTATATTGGTTGATCTAATTTAGAGGGGCTCTTTTGACATAGGACAGCACCTAGCCCTTCAACTGATGCATCTATGTGCACATGAAACTCCTTCGTTCAGTCAGGAGACTGTAAAATAGGTACTTTGATAAGGCACTATTTTAGGGTATTAAAGGCTTCTTCACAGTCATCAGTCCAAAGGAAATCCGCATCTTTCCTTAGGAGCTTGTGCAGAGGGGCTGCCTTGGTTGCAAAATGTGCAATAAATTTTCTGTAGTAGCCCACATGGCCAAGAAATCCTCTCAATTGCTTGAGGTTTATTGGTGCTGTCAAGGTGGCAATCTTCTTGATCTTTGCCAGATTTGTTGCAATCCCTTGTCAGAGAAAATATGGCCTAAAAGAACTCTTGATGAGACTCCAAAGGCACATTTGTCGGGGTTGAGAGAAATCCCATACTCTCGGCATCTATCAAAGCACTGCTCTAGGTGTCCCCAATACTCACAAATTAAACTATAGACACAAAAGTCATCAAGATACACCTCAATGAAATCATGAAGATGATTTTGGAAAGCATCCATCATTACTCATTGGAAGGTTATAGGAGCATTGCAGAGCCCAAATGGCATCACTCTATAGGCATAGATCCCCCATTCTATGGTGAAGGTTGTTTTGAATTGGTCCTCTTCTGCGATTTGGACTTGGTTATATCTGCTGAATCCATCCAAGAGGGAATAGAGCTCATGATCTGCCACTGTGTCCAACAGTTGGTCTATAAAAGGGATAGGGAAAGTCCACACATATTCGAAGTTTCCCATTCTTCTTGGGTACTACCACAATGGGAGAAACCCATTCATTGTTAGCCACGGGATAAATGAACTCGGCTTCAAGAAGTTTCAATAATTCAGCCTTCACCAGAGCATAATAATTAGGATTCATATGCCTTTGTCTTTGCCTTATAGGTTTGGCATTAGGCTCTAGGTCAATGTGGTGTTGGCATACTGTGGGATCAATCCCCTTTAGGTCTTTGTGCAACCAAGCAAACACATCTAAGTTCTCTTTGATTAGGTCTCGTAGGACCACTAGTTTTTCTTCTGGAAGATTGAGACCTACTTTTAGGTGACATTCAGTACCGTTAGTATCCAGGAATGTCACTTGCCTTTCACCTTCCACTTCATGGATAAATGTCCCACGGATTGCTTCTAGATAGAGGTCTGACTCTTTCAAGGGAGTAGTGTCCTCGTCTAATATTCCACTAGAACTAGTATCCTCCTTCTGAACAGATGACTCATTTTTCTGTTGAGGTTGCTGGAAGGATATCAGAGATTTGTTTGCTTCTGTGTGAGTGGTGATTTCTTCTAGACTTAGGGATTCATCTTCACAGGATGCGTCTAGGAATGTCACATAGCATGGACCTTCTAGAAGCCGTGGCTCTGAGGGCTTTGGCTTCTGTTGATAGGGGGTATCATCATCATTTTTTCTCCTGAATGAATGGTCAAGGCGACAAGACCCACTGGTGAACTTAATTTTTATGCCTTTGATCCATTGCTTATGTAGATTTTGAATACTTTGTGGTCCATTGGCCAACCCAAGTGGAACCATGGTCATTCCATCCAACACCCTGAGATCTTCGGCCTCTGAGGTCTTCGTAGGGATATCAACAAGATCATCCGCTATTAGAGAAAATTCTTCAACTACACTTTCATGACCTGCTTCGTTTTCTTCCTCATCATTTTCATCCTGTTCCTCTGGAGGCTCTATCTCTACTTTTTTAGAGGCTCTGTAGAAGAAGAACAGATCTTCTGCCTTTGCATTTGCTTCTGCTTTTGCTTCTGTCTTTGGCTCTGTCTTTGTAACTATCTCTGTGACTACCATGTAACAGAGAGAACAGTACATCCAGCTTCTATCTCGCTGTTAGAGGTGATTTCAGAAGTCAATTCTAGTTGAGGCAGGAGGTGTTCTCCCATGGATAAGAACTTTGCTTCCCTTGGTAATTGGCTTACAGTGCCTACTGTTAGGGATTATGCCTCTGTTTTCTTGGGAAAGATCTTCTTAATAGCCTCTTCATCTCCTAATGTACCATCTGTTACTTTGTTGGAGGAATCAGTTATGACTTCGATAGATGTGGATCCATTACCTTTTTGCGATCCGTACAATTTCAACACCACTTTGTTGGGTCCTGTGCCTAGGGTTAGGGTTCCTTTGAACCAATCCGTCCTGGTTCTCACTTCGAAAAGCCAAGGTCTTCGCAACAGCAGAGGGTATGAGGTCCCATAAGAATTTGGTTCGACTACTAAATATGTTAGCCAATAGTCTCTATTTGCAAGGGTTGTTTTTACGTATGGGAGGATGCCCAACGGTTTGATTCTGATTTGGTTTGCCAATCTGATAAGCCACTGTGTAGGTTGAATTCCTTGCAACCCTAAGTCCTTCATTGTCACATCCATCATTATGTTTATTGATGAGCCTCCATCAATCAATGCATCTAAAATAAAGCATCCTTCTATCCATACACTAATCTCTGGGGTTCTAGGATCTAGGAAGGCATTAGCCACATCTACTTCCTTCTAGGTTCTGTGGCTTTGTTGGACTTTATTGTTGTTGGGGGAACAATCCTTAGTCTGCATATTCTTGTCAAGATGCTTTTGAAATTTTTTCGACAGTGCTAGGAGATAGCATTAGCAACTATCGGAAGGTTAGATTTGGTGTAAAGGAGTTTATTTCTTTTACCAAGTCATATTCTTTGATAGGATCCATGGGCTTCTCCAACCTGCTAGGGAATGGGGCTACACCCATTTTCATCTTTCCTTTTTCTTCTAGTAATGGCAGCATCGGCACTTCTTTTGTTTCTGGAGGTGCTTCTATATCGTCTATCTCCTAGACCTTTGTCTTGTTTCTGGGATTGTCTCTATGACTCTCTGTGGCACTACAGTGCTCTGTACTGCACTGTTCTGTCTTGTACTGCTCTATCCCTCTATTGGCAAGTTGAACTTCACTGTCTTGGCATGAGAATTATTTTTGTTTTGAACAACTGGTTCCTTCTTCTTGGCGTACGTGACGGCGGCAACTTCCGACTCTACCAAATTGGAGGCAGGCTCTTGTGCCTTCTGTTGGCTATCAGTGGCATTGGCCTTGACAGGGGCTGGACTTGGATAGTCCTTTGCAGTGTGGCCTTCTCCTTTGCATCGGTTGCATAAGGGCTTGTAATCCACAGATCGTCTAGGGTTTGGACAATTCGGGGAGATATGACCCTTTTCTCCACACCTGTAACATTCCACCTCTAATATCTGACCATTACCAAACTGTTGTCCTTTGTAACTTTGAGAGGGAAACCTCCTTGGACCAAAATGAGTACCGAATTCCCTAGGCTTTGGTCCAATATCCTGTGTTTTCATTTTGGATTCCAGCAAGTTGAATCTTACATTTTCATCCTTCTGTCTTCGTTCATGCATCTCTTTCAAAGAGCAAATATCGTCTGTATGGTTCTTCCACAAACAATAGAAATAGAAGGCTCCAAGAATGGTTGGTTTTTGGGTACATTCAGTGGCTAAATGTCCCACTTGATGACACTTTCCGCACCATGTATTAGAGCACATCACGTCTCTTTCAGCTCCTATAGGAGTGGATATATTGGTGGTATTTACCTTCAGCATCTGTAGCTGATCTGTAATCACATCCATAAGTTCTTTCTTAATACTTGCAATTGAGTTGGATAAGTAGTCCTTCAGATTTTCACCTCCTGAAGTACTTGTAGTAGGGTCTGGGAAGCTTCAGTAATTACTATATACACTGGTTGGATTGATCCAGAAGGTCCTTTGTTCTGGTTCTGATTCAGAGCTCTTGCTAAGACTTGGGATTGTTGATTCTAGTTGGTAGGGTTCCACTGTTGTTGAGTAACCATTGGAGGAACTGTTTGAGGCCATTGTTATTGTGGTTGAACCATCATTTGAGGCACTGTCATCTATGGTGACTACAATGGATTAGGTGCATTATACTATGGCACTTTTTGCATTTGGGGATAGGGGTAGGAAATTGTCCCTAGGATCGCATTTGGTGGGTATACCATTCCTGGCATGGAAGGAGGTAAGACTCCTCTTCCTGGAGTCATTGACAACCTTGCTTCAACTTCGTCATACAATCTTGCACCTTCCACTACAGCTTGCAGATTTATTGGTCTTCTCAATTCCACAAACTTGTGAACTTTTGGTTGTAGGCCTCTAAGAAACACTCCTTTTTGAATGCCTTCATCCAAATGATGGTTAGTCCATCTCTTTAGGATGGATTCCATTAGCAAGAGATAAGCTTATAATCTTTCTCCAGAGGACTGACTTAGGTTCATAAACTCCTCTCGCATCCGCTCTTCAAAACCTTCACGTCTGAATTTAGTGAGGAAGACCAACTTTAGGTCGTCCCATGTGCCAAAAGTTCCTGCTACTTGTCTCTCATACCATTGAAACTTCGTGCCCTTGAAAGTGGTGGGGAATATTGCTAACCAATGCTCAGGGGTTCTGGCATTGTTAGCCACACATGCTACCATAAACTTTGCTACCTGAAAATTAGGGTCTTCATTGTATTCTCCCTAAAAAATTGGCAATGGGACCACATTTGCTAGCCTGTCATCAATATTTCCAGGATGAATCTGACTGGAAAGGGACCTTGAGTCGCCATGGGGACATCTGTAAAGAGTGCTTCTAGGGTGTCAAAGGAGGTTTCTGTTGCGAGCTCGTTCTTAGCCTTGATTTTTTCCTTCTCTCTTCTTACGTACCTCTGGACTTGTTATAACGCTTGCCTCCTGATTGCGTCATTCATCAAGGGGTTGGCTCCAACCAGTTGTTCAATACTCAACAAAATAGTATAAGAGAGGGCTTCAGTCTCTAGGGGATTCTCTGGCCAACATCTCCTCTACTTCCTTCTTTTCAACATCTCTGAATTCGGCTTTCAAACCACTACAGAGGGGGAGATATTCTGTTTTGAAAGTATCAAAACTCATTCTTCTTAGGATCATTGTTGTGCCATTATAATAATGCTAGCTTATGAGGGTTTGAACAGTGTATGTTGTGAAAAACACTGTGTCTACCAACTTCCAATGGGTTGCTAATTGGACAAACAGAAGATTGTCAGTGCACCAAGCATCCCACCTATCTTGCTGTTGAGCATCCACAAACAAATTTCAACTCTTTTCCTTCTTCTTTTCATGAACCTCCATAGACCACGACTCCTAAAGCTTCTTCACAATCTCCCACTTGATGATGTCTGGAAACTTCTCAATGAATACCAAATCTTCCATGGATAGTCATTCTCTCTGCTTTTGCTCTTCAATTTGTTCCCAAACAATTTGCCACCAAAATGCACGTCTCTTTTGCCTCAATAGGAAGAGGAAATAATCCACCGCATAAAGCTTGCATCATGATGGTGATATGTTTCTGTCATTGTGGGGTAAACTTCTTGTGGAGAGTGGCTTTGATAATAAGAATCTCCAACTCTTCAGTGGAAGAAGGAACTTTGCAAACATCCATTGAATTTTTCTCTTCTTGGCAATGCCATTTCCTTTATTTTCAGCCTCTTTTGATGCTTGTTGATGGCAAGTTTCCCCGGTGTTGCGCACCAAAAACATGGAGCCCCAAGAGGAAAACCAAGGAAAAGGGGATTCTACTGCAAGAAAATCTATCTTGTAACATCAACAAGCTTTTATTTCATTCTTTTGATGACCAAAACAAAGAAAACAACAATTCTTCATGCAACATCATAGTAGATATCTCCCAAGATTTTATAGAATCAACCATAATCTTCAACATCTTCATAGAATCCATCAATAGAATAAAGAACATAAAAGAATAAATCATTTTTGAATGGAAATAAATCACATAGTATTCATCTTCAATGTCTTCATAGTTTTCTCTCTCAATCTCTCATATACAGTTACACTGTTTTGATAGAATTGGCTATCTCTGGCTCTCTCTCTCTCTCTCTCTCTCTCTCTCTCTCTCTCTCTCAATATTACATCATCTCCTCACTACAATACTCAATAATAACTCTCAATAATCCTTCTTAGGTCATGGATGCACCTCCCAAGATGTATGTGTGATGCGAAGAGGCACCAGAGTTACTACAATGTCTCTTCATAGCTCACTACTGTCACTGTCACTCCAGTCTTCCCTTCAGTCTTCAACACCTGCTTATTCCATTTCTTTTAGCTCTTTTAAAATAAGATTCATCCTTTCCAAAAGTTAGAAAACTTTTCCAAAGTCACACATAAATTCTACAAAGCACTTACAGAAGATCTACAGAACAAAATAGAACATGAACAAAGTAGAGCTAGAACAGAGACAGAGGCTCTACAGAAGGTTTACAGAGGGTTATCAGAAGGTCATCAGAGAACATCAAATCCTCATAACTCATACTAAAACCATTTCAAACTATCAAAAACTATTCAATAAACCTTCAAAATATTTCAACCTTCATCAATCATCAATCCATGCTTCATACACAAGAAAATCATAACAAAACAAAAGCTATACAGAAGGTATCAGAACCAATTAGAACCTCAACATAACCTATCAAAACATCACAGAGCTTCATATTTCTACTAAAAATCATCATGAACTTCCAAATAATAATCAATATCACCAAAAAAACTCTCAAACACTTCCATTAACAACCATACATCACTCTAAATCCATCAAAAATCAATCATTCAGACCTCAAAACAACAAAAATCAATAAAAAATTCAGTCTTTTTCCACTCTCAACATGGCAACAAATACTTTGTCACATTTATTGATGATTGTTCAAGGAAGCTATGGGTATAATTCATGAAGGAAAAGAGTGATGTGTTAGAGCACTTCAAATCTTTTGAGTCATCTGTTGAAATAGAAACAGGCTTAAAAGTGAAGTGCTTGAGATCAGATGGAGAGGGAGAGTACCTCTCTAATGAGTTCAGTGAATTCTTGAGGACTCATGGGATAAAGAGGAAATTTACTTGCACGTATACCCAGAGCAAAATGGTGTTTCAGAAAGGAAAAACAAGCTTATTGCAGAAGTTGCACGAACATTAATGGCTGAAAAAAATATGCCCAAACATTTTTGGTCTGAGGCTATCCATACTGCTATCTACATTATGAACAGAACTCCCACAGCTACAATTCATGGGATGACTCCTGAAGAATGCTTTACTGGCAAGAAGTCTGATATATTGCACTTGAAGGTATTTGGATGTGTTGCATATGTTCATGTGCCAGATGAGCTACGGAAGAAGCTTGATCCAAAGGCAGAAAAATGTGGTTTTATTGGATACTCTTTAGAGCAGAAAGGGTATCACTGTTATAACCCTGTTATAGGTGAGTTCAGAGTGAGCAGGGATGTTATCTTTGATGAGATGGGAAGTTGGTATACACCTGCTAGTGATGTTTTAGATGATGATAATGATCAGGACAGCTATGTGCAAAAAGATAAACAAGAATCGCGGAGACTTAATGGACCAGAAACATCATTTGGTACTACGTCTACAGTGAGCCCTTGGTCTGGGAGACTAAGGAGTAGCCCCACATCTTTAGGTGGATCTATAATTGTTGCAGGGAAGGACAAAGGAAAGAAGAAAGTGTTGGATGGTAATGATGCATCTACCAGTCATTTGGGAGTTGATGGAGATTCTAGTGGTTCAGAGAGTTTCGATGATGAGCTTGGCATTCCTTTAGTCAGGACACCAGGTGTATATAGAGCTCATAGTAATGTAAAGGCTGCATTGAGTGATTCGGTGGTATGCAGATCTAGTAGGTTCAGATACCCTATTAAAAGATTTGGTTTTGAAGGTTATGCAGAAAACCATTTTGCTTATATGGTGAAACTAGTTGAGGATGTTGAGCCCACTTGTTTTGAGGATGCTGTTGGTCATGCTCATTGGGATGCAGCAAGGAGATGGCTGCATTAGAAGCCAATAAGACTTGGGATTTGGTACCCTTACCTAAGGGTAAGAAAGCTATTGGCTATAAGTGGGTTTACAAAGTCAAGCATAATGCATATGGTTTAGTTAGTAGGTATAAGGCTAGGTTGGTTGCAAAAGGCTATGCTCAAATATATGGCATAGATTATGAAGAGACATTCACTCCAGTTGCTAGGATGGCAACTGTTAGGTATGTGATTGCCTTGGTAGTAGCCAAAGGTTGGATTTTGTAGCAAATGGACGTTAAGAATGCCTTCTTGCATGGTGAATTGCAAGAAGAAGTGTATATGGAGCAGCCAGCAGGTTATGAGGATTTAGAGTATCCCACGTATGTGTGCAGGTTAAAGAAGGCACTCTATGGGCTGAAGCAAGCACCTAGAGCATGGTCTGACAAGATTGGAGAGTATCTTGTCAATATTGGATTTTGTATTTCTGATATTGATCACTCACTTTATGTGAGAAAGGGAGATGCAGGTTTGGTCGTCATAGTCATCTATGTGGATGACTTGATTATTAGAGGTGGTGACAATGACAATGGAATTGCTGAAGTTAAGGACTTCTTGAAGAAGAAGTTTGAGATGAAAGATTTGGGTGAGCTGAGATACTTTCTTGGTATTGAGGTGATCAGATGTGATGATGGTATATGGCTATTCCAAAGGCATATGGCTTGGATATGTTATCCAAGTATGGTATGACAACATGTAAGCCTCTTTCAATACCATTGGAGCAAAATGTGAAGTTGAGTGCCAATGTTGGGGATGAGATAGAAGACCCTATTATGTTCAGGAGGATAGTAGGGAGTTTGATATACATGACTATCACAAGGCTGACTTGAGCTATGTTGTTGGCCTTGTCAGTCAGTTTATACAGATGCTTAGAAAGCCTCATTTGGATGCAGTTAGACATATATTGAGGTATTTGAAGTCCACTTTACATTATGGACTTTTTTATGAGGCAAGTAAGGATGTACATGTCTTTGGATACACAGATGCAGATTGGGCTGGTAGCATGTCAGACAAAAGATCTACAAGTGGATTCATGTTTTCCCTTGGTAGTGTAGCAATTACATGGAGCAATAAAAAGCAACCTACAATTGCTTTATCGAGTATAGAGACTGAATATAAAGGTGTTTCTATGGCAGCATGTGAGGTGATATGGTTGCAAAAGTTATTAGGTGATTGGATGTGTAGGGAGATGGTCTAGTTGTCATTCATTGTGACAACATGAGCAGCATATAGTTAGCTAGAAATCCAGTGTTCCATGCTAGGACAAAACACATTGAGGTGCACTACCACTTTGTGAGAGAGAAGGTACTTGCAGGAGAGATTGACTTGGTATATGTTAGTACACAAGATCAAATAGCTGATATTTTCACAAAGGCATTGGGTACAGAGAAGCTTCAAAAGTTTCGAAGCTTACTTGGAGTTGCCGAGATAGAGTTGAGCTTAAGGGGGAGTGTTGAGATGGCAAGCTCAACACATGCGGACATTGATGATGGACCGCCTCGCTAGATGAGATATCGAGCTCCACTCGTGATATGCCAGGGTGACTGTTGTGCATTTATGTCACCGACTTGTCAGTTGTAGATGTGGTTGGTACACCGCCCATGAATAATAGCTACATGACAGCTATCCTTATCTACTCTAGTTCGCGGCTCAGTTAGTATGCCACCTTAGTTAGTTGAGTTTGGTTTGAGACCCATATATAGGGTTCTTCTATTTCTATGTACTAGAGTTCTTTTTTCTTACACAACTGAGAAGAGGAAAATTGTTTTCAGCCTCCACCCTTGTGTGTATTCCCCCATTGTGCAAGCAAGAAAGCTACAAGTGAGACTCCTTCCTTCTTCCCACAATCTTGACATGGTATCAAAGCCTTGTTCGTGGTAAGGAGCTCAAGAAAGCAAGCCAAGCTCGCGGTGTTCTGGTAAGAAGAGCAGTGTTGCTTTCATTTTCTATTTTGGGAGCAGATCTCTGCGGGTAGCACAGCCGGAAATTGCAAGAGTGCATTGTCTCAGGTTGAGACGCCCTTCGCGGTGAAGCAAGAGGGCAATATATGCTGCGGGCGAGGGCTTTAGCCCTCGGCGACCCTGTTTTTTTTATTTGAGGCCATTTCAGGGCCTGTTTTAGAGGCGGAAGTTTTCTGCACACACTCAAGAAAAGACCCTATTTTATGCTGTGCGACCACTGTTCTACAGGTCGGTGAAAAGTTACTGTAGAAATTGCATCGTATGCTTGTGCGTAGAGACATTGGGAGTTTCAGAATCATCCTTGGTTCCTGTTTAATCAAAATCGTCACTAGGAAGTGACTGTGTGGTCAAATACCACTTTCGCCAGTTTTGCAGATTTGCCCTTATGAAGGTGAAGCTGAGTTTTTTGCAGTGACAGAATTTTTTGCAGTGTTCTTTAATGGCGTCTGATTCTCTTTCATAGATTGTAACTGAAAAGCTTGATAAGAACAACTTCCAGGCATGGAAGTTTAGAATGACGAATTTCCTTATGGGAAAAGGATATTGGGAATTTGTTGCAGGAAATGAAGAAGAACCAGTTCTTCCTGATGTTCCCAATCAACAGCAAATGCATGCATTTAAAGCATGGCCTGAGAGAGCCAGGAAAGTTATGTACTGGTTGTCTATCAGTATTTCAGACTCTATGATTGTGCATATTCAGGATGCAAGTACGCCAAAGGAGGCATGGGATACTTTGTCAAAAATGTATAGCACAAATACTCAAGCCAGGAAAATGCAGCTCAAGCAAGAGTTGCATAATGTGAAAAGAGAAAATATGAGCATCAATGACTACCACATGAAGGTGAAGAAGATTGCAGATGCACTTGCTTCCATTGGGTCACCAGTGGAAGATGATGATTTAGTTTCTGTGACCTTGAATGGTCTAGGAAAGGATTATGCACAGTTTCGGACTTCCATTTCAGTTTGTGAAAGATTTCCTGATTTTGAGGAGTTGATTGCTCTTCTAATTTCTGAGGAGCAGAGAAATGGTGGTGCATCTTCTTCAGGAGGAACTTCAAAAGAAATTGTCTTCTACTCAAATGCTGGAAGAGGTAGAGGCAGAGGTAGAGGAGGCCGATTTGGAGGTCGTGGTAGAAATCAGAATATGCAGCAAACTCAAAAAAACCAGTCCTATGGAGGAGGACGTGGTAACTCTAGAGGCAGGGGGAGCCAAAGAGGTCGTGGTGGATGGCAAATAGGCCAAAATGCAAACAACAATGTTGAATGCTACTACTGTGGTAAAATGGGTCATATGGCTAAAGACTACTATAAAAAGCAGAATGACATCATGAATGGAAAATTGCAACAAGGGAATTATGCATCTTCTAGTAGATAGGGTGATGACAGAAATGAGCATTTGTTTATGGTGCAGCACATGAACAATTCTGTGACAAGTGCAGAAGAAAGCAATGATGTATGGTATGTTGACTCAGGTGCATCGAACCACATGATAGGTCATGCAAAATGGATGGAGGATGCAAGGAAAATTGAAAAACCAGAATTTGTGGAGACTGGTGATGATACTGCACATCCTATTGTGCAGATTGGAAAAATTCCTTTGTCTATGCAGGATGGGAAAAAGAAATACCTATCCGATGTATTTCATGTCCCGAATATCACCAAGAATCTGGTTTCTGTTGGTCAAATGGTTGAGCAGGGCTTGCAGGTCAGATTTAATCCTCATGGATGCTTTGTTGAGGATATGAAAAATAAAGGTCACTTGATAGCAAAAGGAAAGAAGAAGGGCAGAATGTTTACGTTGGATGCAGATATGTCTGAATTGAGTGCAACAATGTTTGCACATGGGACCGGTGTAGTTGCAGATATTGATATCTGGCATAAACGCATTGGTCATGTTAATGTATAGCGACTTAAATCAATGTAGGCCCAAAATATTGTTGCAGGATTGCCTAAATTCAAGGTTGCAGAAATGCATAAGGTATGTGAAGCTTGTCAGTTTGGAAAAGAGGCAAGGAAACCATTTCCTAGACATGTTCAAGAGAGTAAGAAGCCATTGGAATTAATCCACTCTGATGTGTGGACTACTAAAGCTGCATCTCTTGGAGGCTGTCATTATTTTGTCACTTTTATTGATGACTATAGCAAAAAAGTTTGGGTGTATTTTATGAAGAAGAAAAGTGAAGTGTTTGGGCATTTCAAAACTCTTAAAGCTATGGTTGAAAAAGAAACAGGTCTGCAAATAAAATGCCTAAGGTCAGATGGAGGGGGAGAGTACCTCTCAAATGAGTTTGCAAGGTTCTTACAGGAGCATAGCATAAAGCAGCAATATTCATGTAGTCATACCCCACAACAAAATGAAATTGCAGAAAGGAAAAACAGGCATATTGGAGAGGTATCTCGTGCCATGCTCAACGAAAAAGACTTGCCATATTTTTACTGGGCTGAAGTAGTTGCTACAGCAGTCTACATAATGAACAGGACTCCCACTGCAGCAATACATGGGATGACTCCAGAGGAGAGGTATACTGGTAGGAAACCAGATATTTCTCATTTGAAAATTTTTGGTTGCATTGCCTATGTACATGTGCCAGATGAGTTGAGATCCAAGTTGGATCCAAAAGCTGAGAAGTGCATCTTTATTGGTTACTCTCCAGCAGAAAGGGTATAGATGCTATAACCCTTCTACTCGTAAGTTTACAGTGAGCAGAGATGTTTTTTTTGATGAGATGAGTAGCTGGTATAAACCAGTAAATGTGATTGATGATGTAGAAGCACAAAATGGTAATGCTGCACAGAATTCACAGCAGCAGTCACAAAATATTAGTGGACCTGGAGCGTCCTGTAGCAGTGGTTCACATTCTTCGCCATGGGGACAGGCAGATTGAGATCAGGAGAATCTTCTCAAAGCAATGCAGATAGTGGTATGCAGGTATCACGAAAAGGAAAAGAGAAGGTAGATCAGCCCATGTTTGATGTGAATGCAGGTCACTCTTTTGTGGATGGTGAATCCAGTGGCTTAGAACAGAGCATTGATGATGAGTTGGGTATTCCTTCTATTGTTACACCTGGAGTAAGGAAGACCAGGGATGTTTTGAGAGCACTTGGGAGTGAACCTATTTTGCGCAGGTCTACGAGAGCTAGGTATACTGTGGATAGGCTGAAATATGATGCATTTACAGCCATTCACTATGCATATATGGTCAAAGTGATACAAGAAACAGAACCCACTTCTTTTGAGCAAGCCATGGGAAAAGAAAAATGGAAGAAAGCCATGGATGAAGAAATGGATGCCTTGGAAGCAAAGGCTACATGGGAATTGGTACCTTTGCCTAAAGGTAAGAATGCAATTGGCTGTAAGTGGGTTTATAAGGTGAAGCACAATGCAGATGATTCTGTGAACAGATACAAGGCAAGATTAGTAGTCAAGGGCTATGCACAAACATATGGCATTGACTATGAAGAAACATTCAGTCCGGTTGCAAGGATGGCAATCGTAAGAGCAGTCATTGCTATGGCTGCATCAAAGGGATAGTCTTTACATCAGATGGATGTAAAGAATGCCTTCTTGCATGGTGATTTGTAAGAAGAGGTCTATATGGAGCAGCCACCAAGTTATGTGCATGCTGTTCATCCTGAGTTTGTTTGCAGGTTGAAGAAAGCCTTGTATGGCTTGAAGCAAGCACCTAGAGCATGGTCTCACAAGATAGGACAATATCTTGTCACTATTGGCTTTCAGATTTCCAAGGCAGATTTCTCACTTTATGTGAGAAAAACAGAGAAAGGTATTATGCTACTTGTAATTTATGTTGATGATTTGATTATGACAGGTGACAGTGATGAAGATATCCTTCATGTGAAAATGCTATTGAAGCAGAAGTTTGAGATGAAGGATTTGGGAGAGCTGCGTTATTTCTTGGGCATTGAGGTGATTAGATCACCAAGTGGGATACAGCTCTTGCAGAGGCAGTATGGATTGGACATGCTGTCCAAATATGGGATGACAGGCTGTAAGCCTATTTCAGTTCCTTTGGAGCAGAATGTGAAGCTGAGCACAGATGCAGGTGAGCTTCTGGAAGACCCTACTATGTACAGACGCATAGTAGGAAGTTTGATTTATATGACTATTACCAGGCCAGATTTGAGCTATGCTGTTGGATTGGTAAGTCAGTTTATGCAAGTTCCAAGGAAACTGCATTTGGATGCGGCTAGACGCATACTCAGGTATGTGAAGTCCACATTGCAGTATGGACTATTTTATGAGACTGGGGTTCAGATACAGCTGCATGGATACACTGATGCTGATTGGGCTGGTAGTATTTCTGATAGACGATCTACCAGTGGATATGTGTTCTCTTTTGGGAGTGCTGCAGTCACTTGGAGCAGCACGAAATAGCCTACAGTTGCCTTGTCGAGCACAGAGGCTCAGTACAGGGGTGCAGCAATGGCTGCATGTGAGGTAGCTTGGTTGCATAAGCTACTTTATGATATGCATCAGCCTCTACAGATGGGCCAATTGTCATTTATTGTGACAACATGAGTAGTATACACTTGGCAAATAACCCAGTCTATCATGCTAGAACAAAGCACATTGAGGTGCATTATCACTATGTGCGAGAGAGGGTTTTACTAGGTCTTATTGATCTAGTTTATGTCAGCACAAAGGATCACGTAGCTGACATATTCACCAAGGCATTGAGCGCAGAGAAGCTGCGCAAGTTCAGAGACCTGCTTGGTGTGCAGGAACTGTGATTGAGCTCGAGGGGGAGTGTTGAGATATCGAGCTCCACTCGTGATATGCCAGGGTGACCGTTGTGCATTTATGTCACCGACTTGTCAGTTGTAGATGCGGTTGGTACACCGCCCATGAATAATAGCTACATGACAGCTATCCTTATCTACTCTAGTTCGTGGCTCAGTTAGTATGCCACCTTAGTTAGTTGAGTTTGGTTTGAGACCCATATGTAGGGTTCTTCTATTTCTATGTACTAGAGTTCTTTTTGCTTACACAACTGAGAAGAGGAAAACAGTTTTCAGCCTCCACCCTTGTGTGTATTCCCCCATTGTGCAAGCAAGAAAGCTACAAGTGAGACTCCTTCCTTCTCTCCCACAATCTTGACAGTCCACACATCTACACTTAGCATGTTGGTGGTCATCATGATACTCACATGGACACTGACTTATCACTTATTATATTTAGTTTGTTACACCTACCTACAGCTGGCAAAGATATAACACCAATCGATTAGTGTAGTCCATTATGCAGTGTTTGACTTAGAAGGCCACTTTCCTTTATATTGTATCTTATCTATACTTTGTGTACATTGTATAGTGTGTGGAAGAAGAAGAAGAAACCAGCAAGAAAACATTTTGGCCTCCATCTCTCTTCTTGTGTTCTTGAGTGAGCTTCCTCTTGTGTATACAGTGTGTGTTTAGTGCAGCAACTCAAGCACATCCCCCCATCACGCGATTCTTAACACATCTTTGATTTTCAACCCATCAAGCTTGTTTGTGCATATGGCAGTACGGAAAAAATCCCATGATTCAGGCAAGGTGCCAAGCAGAAAGAACGGGTACAAGTTGTCTTTGAACTCAATACCTTGTGACAACAGACTCTTCATGATAGCATGAAATTGACTGAACTGAGATGAAAGGGAGGCCCCCTCCTTCATGCGAAGGTCCATTTAACTGCTTCAATCAATACATATGTGATGCAGGACTCTGCTATGCATAAAGCTCCTGAATCTTCTCCCATAAATCTCATGCACTCTAATTCTCATCTTCAACAACATTATGATGGACCTCCTCTGAGAGTGACAAAATAATGGTAGACTTGGATATCTCATTAACTTCCATCCAAACATCATCATTCATATTCTCAGGTTTAACACCCTTGAAATGCAAGGGTTTAATATGCAACTTCTGCACCAAAACCTACCATATTTTGGACTTCCAATATCCATAGTTGGTACCATCCAACTTGGCAATGTTAAAGAGAGCTATATATTTCAAATGACCAGCCATACTATCCCAAATCAAAGCAAAAAAGTAAAGTTGAAGATTAAACCCTTGTGTTTCAAGGGTGTTAAACCTTATGATATGGATGATGATGTTTGGATGGAAGTTGATGAGCTATGCAAGTCTACCATTATTATGGCACTTTTAGAAGAGGTCCATCATAATGTTGTTGAAGATGAAAATCAGAGTGCATGGGATTTATGGAAGAAGATTCAGGAGCTCTATGCAGTCCTACGCCACAAATATATTGGCTAAAGCAGTTAATGGACCTTCGCATGGAGGGGACCTACCTTTCATCTCTTTTCTGTCAGTTTCATGCTATCATGAAGAGTCTGTTGTCATAGGGTATTGAGTTCAAAGACAACTTGCACCCATTGTTTCTGCTTGGCACCTTGCCTGAATCATGGGATGTCTTTCGTAGTACTGCCATATTTGGGACTTCCAATACCCATAGTTGGTACCATCCAACTTGGAAATGTTAAAGAGAGCTGTATCTTTCAAATGACCAGCCATACTGTCCCAAATCAAAGCAAAAAGGAAAAATTGCAGGTTGTTATAATTAGCAGAAAATGCACTAAAACCACTGCTAAAACTAATTGAAAGAGTGGATTTCACCAAGAGAAGCACCTGCCCACCAAATATGACCAAGATAACATCAAATAGTAAGCATTACCCTCGTAGAAGTGCTCAAAATTTGCAGGTTTCAGCTTGTTATAATAAATGACAGCAGTATGTAAACCTGTCCCAAAATGAAGCAATCACTGCTACATATGTTACTTCAACTGCTAGGTAGCAAGAGACATCTCATAGGTCTAGAAGTCATGCATGTAATGGGTCTCGGGGTAAGAGAAGAGACCAAGCACAAGCACAATTGATAGAGTAAGAAGCTCAATACATAACCATCCAAGATGCATACAAAACTGACATACATGTGATAGAGATAGGTGCCTGCCCCAATAGGCATATCAAATCATCCCACTACAGACAAACTGCATACATAAAGCTCCCAAGAGAGCAAATTCATGTAATTGTCCCACAAGCTCAAGCTCATCTGTAAATAAGACTCTGTGTACATCCAAATATACCAAGAGGCTCCCATTGGAAGTGAAGTCAAATGCAAAGAGAGCAAGCAATGCTCTAATACATCAAATACATAGCATCAGACATGCCAAATCCCAGTAGGGTATATCCAGAGCATATATTCCAAGCTATCTCACATCTGTAAGGCATAAGCCTGAAATCATTCAAATAGCATGTATTATTAACCAAATGTAATGCCCAATAGATAAAAAATGCTCAAATATGTTTGAAGATGAAGATCCAAGTAACTGTCATGCATGGGCAAACCAAGTGGCATCCATATCTAACCAAAGCATAAATTCAAGTGGTCTAAATGTCAAGCTGTGACAGTAGGCATAGACCGGTCCAAAGCATGCCAACTGAAGCCAAATGCCAGTGAAGGACGACCAAGTCAAAGCCTAATCCAAGCTCAAAAGCATTCCGAAACCAAGAAGAAGCATTTGACAACCTCCAAATACATCAGTAAGATCATTCAAATCTCCAGTAAGCACCCCGTATCCATGAACCAATGCATACACCAAGTAAATGAGCTTCAGCCCACTGTATTATAACAAGCAATTTATTGTTAAATGAAGCTCAAATGGTGTTAAAATCTGCTCCAATTTAGTCCCAAAGTATAGACATATCATCCCATAACATCCGGGCATCACCGGGCATCAATAGGCATCAAACGGGCAATGCCAAAAAGCATAAAACAATAAATGTCAAATACTGCCTCTTAACCCCAACACGAAGAAAGAAAAAGGAAGTGGAAAAGACGCAGGGCAAAGGTGGAAAAAAGGTAGCCCGACTGAAGAAAGAAAAGGAGAAAAGGCCAAAAGCGCAAGGGCAACCTTAAAAGTCCACGGCAAAGGCAAAAGGGGAAAGGCGCATTTTAAAATAAAAAGGCGCACCCTGAAATCTTGTAAAAGAGCACCGGGCTCTCACCCGTGCAATTTGTAAATGTAGACGGGTAGTGGACAGGAAGCTAGGAAGATAGAAGGACAATGGGAAAAAGAGCCTAGGCTATGGCCGGCCATGTAAAAAGAGGAAAAGGGGATGACCGCCCAAAAGGGATTTAGGGTTTTGTATATAAAGTTGAAAAGTGAATGAGAAGCTCATTCTTGTGTGTGGCCAAAAGTAGCTCTCCTCTTCTTCTTCTTCTTCTTCTTCTTCTTCTTCTTCTTCTTCTTCTTGCTTACTTGAGCTTGTGCTTGAGAGAGCGAGTGTGAGAGTGTGAGGGAGTGAGTGTGTGAGGGTGAGGGACCGAGGAGGAGAAGCTCTCCATCTGCTCCTCTCTTCTTCTCTTCTCTTCTCTTGTCTTGCTCGCGGTGATGGAGCTTGGAGCTTGGAGTGGGAGGATTGAGCTTGCTTGAAGCTTGCACTTGGATCGTGGAGCTACCGGAGTGCACGGGAGAGGAGGTAACTCGAACGGCACGGAGGTAAGCTCACTACACCCGTAGATATGGATGGCACGTCGGTTATGTGAGAGGTAGCCATTAGTGCTCGGCTTGGAACGCTTGAAACAATAAGCGGTCCGTGGGTCTTGGCGGTTGAGCAAAAGCTCTCACATTTTGGTTCCATTTCCGGGACCAACAAATTCAATCCTTGAGCACTTGCGCACTTCGAATCGAGCATTGGAGTAGGGTTTTCCCCGAACCGGTGCTTGAGGTAGATAGGTAGGAAGCGAGGGGGTTGAAGAGGGTATTCGATCTCCTTGGCAAGTAGGTTTTTTGCTTTCTTGAGATTTATGTTGTGGAATGGAGTAGTATAGGTATTTATTTTGTGATTTGGATGCATTTAGGATAGGAAAAAAACAAAGAAAAAACAAGCAAACAGTAGGGTTTTCTGTTGCTGTATAACAGGCTAAAACAGGGAAATAAGGGACCAGATTCAAGTTTCTAGGTGAGACATGGACAGGGAACTAGCTATAAGGTTCTACAACGCTGGGAAAGGACCTTAAGAGGCGTGGGAGGCCAGGACAGACCTCATTTCCTTGGTTGGCCTTGTGAGAGAGAGAGAGAGAGAGAGAGCTTCTGGTTCATAGGACGAGGAAGTGCTACCCTGATTTCTAGGCGACAGCGATTCGTGCTGCTTGATGTGAGTCTGGTGTTTCCCAATAAGTGCTCTAATCAGATCTAGGAAGTTTATGGTGATTGTGTGCAGCAGACAGTAAGGAGGGGTCAAACACGCCGAAATTGTGCCCGCCGTCGACGCAGTCAGTGGTTCGATTTCCAGAATCAGACCACCCGAGTTCTGGAGTTAGACCGTCCGACTTCCAGAATCGGACCGTCCGATTGAGAGTGAGTCAGACCAGTTTAGTCTAATTCCCAGAATCGGACTAGCCCGATCGGACGTGCCACGTGGCACTCGGACCACTCAGATTCGGACCAACCCGTCCGACTCGGATACTCGGACCACTCGGACTCAGACCACTCAGACCAACCCGTCCGATTTTGAGAATCGGACGCTCGGACCAACCTATTCAACTCGGACACTCGGACCAATCCATAATTGGACCACTCAGAATCGGACCACGCCATCCGAGTCCCAGAATCAGACCAGCTCAGAATCGGACCTGTCAGAATCGGACCACCTTGTTCGATCCGATTCCCAAAATTAGACCACTTTGAAAATCGGACCACTTTTTGATCCGACTCCTAGAATCGGACGTGACCAAAATCGAACCACTGGTCCGATCGGACCCACCCAAAATCAGACGTCCCATTCTGATAATTGGACTCCTGAAAATCGGACATCTTAGAATCGGACCAAAAACTGTCAAAATCGGACAGGTATCTTGAACACAAATTCTGACGCATCTAAACCCCAAAGTTGACCCCAAAGACCACGTAGAGCTAAAGGCACATCACAGATCCATCATTAGGCTAAAACTTAGAACAAGTAGTTCGAAATTTGGCTATAAATGGTCCTCCAAATTGCGAATGGTGTTTACCGTAACGGCCCTGCGGGCCGGGGGGGACTACCCCCCCGGACCCCCACAGAGGGGGCTCTGCTCCCTTCGCACCTCCCCCGAGTAGGTTGGAGAGAAAACACACGCCGTGACAGGTCTTTCAAATTGAACCCTAGTGAAGTAATGGCTCTACACGAGCATGGATTCTCACTTGCAAAAGAGCAGCCGAAAGCCCATACCCGAACACAGAGAAACAGAGACCCTAGAACATCAATGGGCCAAGCTAGCCATCAAGGGAAAAAAGGCCACACCATGAGAACACAAATACATTGTGTTCAAACCGTGCCTAGTTAGAGCAAAATGCAACTTCAGCAAGCTACAAATGCGAAGATGACTAGACATGACACTCTTGACGAGAGATGTACCTTGAATAGCACTGCACTGACGATCCAAGACAGCAGTGGAGAATCCACATCTGATCGTGCAGTCGAGAACTCAAGGGCATCTGTAAGAAGGCTTAAATTTACAGGCCAAGACCCAGAAGATGGAGACATAGTACCACCTGCTTATCTTAGGGTCAAACTCACCGCAAAAAGAGAGCATACTATTGATGCTCTAATTGATGAAGGAGCAGATTTTAATATCTTGACCTATGAATCATGGACCCTACTAGGCCAACTAGAGCTCACATCGACTGATGCAACTCTTAATCCTTACGGGGAACACCCACAAGCACTTCTAGGGAAGTGCAGAATCCTTGTAACAATTGAAACAGAAAGCTTGCCACTCCTGTGTTGACATATCGAGCTCCACTCGTGATACGCCAGGGTGACCGTTGTGCATTTATGTCACCGACGTGTTAGTTGCGGACGCGGTTGGTACACCGCCCCTGAATAATAGCTACATGATAGCTATCCTTATCTACTCTAGTTTGTGGCTCAGTTAGTATGCCACCTTAGTTAGTTGAGTTTGGTTTGAGACCCATATATACAGGGTTCTTCTATTTCTTTGTATGAGAGTTCATTTGGCTTACACAACTAAGAAGAGGAAAACTGTTTTCAGCCTCCACCCTTGTGTGTATTCCCCCATTGTGCAAGCAAGATAGCTACAAGTGAGACTCCTTACTTCTCTCCCACAATCTTGACATGGTATCAGAGCCTTGTTCGTGGTAAGGAGCTCAAGAAAGCAAGCCAAGCTCGCGGTGTTCTGGTAAGAGGAGCAGTGTTGCTTTCATTTTCTGTTTTGGGAGCAGATCTCTGCAAGTAGCACAGCCAGAGATTGCAGGAGTGCATTGTCTCAGGTTGAGACACCCTTCGCGGTGAAGCAAGAGGGCGGTATATGCTGCGGGATAGAGCTTTAGCTCTTGGTGACCCTGTTTTTTTTATTTGAGGCCATTTTGGGGCCTGTTTTGGAGGCGGAAGTTTTCTGCATGCACTCAGGAAAAGGCCCAGTTTTATGCTGTGCAGCCACTGTTCTATAGGAAGTGACTGTGTGGTCAAATACCACTTTCGCCAGTTTTGCAGATTTTCCCTTGTGAGGGTGAAGCTGTGGTTTTTGCAGTGACAGAATTTTTTGCAGTCTTCTGTAATGGCATCTGATTCTCTTTCACAGATTGTCACTGAAAAGCTTGACAAGAACAACTTCCAAGCATGGAAGTTTAGAATGACGAATTTCCTTATGGGAAAAGGATATTGGGAATTTGTTGTAGGAAATGAAGAAGAACCAGTTCTTCCTGATGTTCCCAATCAACAGCAAATGCAGGCATTTAAAGCATGGCATGAGAGAGCCAGGAAAGTTATGTATTGGCTGTCTATCAGCATTTCAGACTCTATGATTGTGCATATTCAGGATGCAAGTACGCCAAAGGAGGCATGGGATACTCTGTCAAAGATGTATAGCACAAATACGCAAGCCAGGAAAATGCAGCTCAAGCAAGAGTTGCACAATGTGGAAAGAGAAAATATGAGCATCAATGACTACCACATGAAGGTGAAGAAGATTGCAGATGCACTTGCTTCCATTGGGTCGCCAATGGAAGATGATGAGAAAGTTTCTGTGACCTTGAATGGTCTAGGAAAGGATTATGCGCAATTTCGGACATCCATTTCCGTCCGTGAAAGATTTCCTGATTTTGAGGAGTTGATTGCTCTTCTAATTTCTGAGGAGCAGAGAAATGGTGGTGCATCTTCTTCAGGAGGAACTTCAAAAGAAGCTGTCTTCTACTCAAATGCTGGAAGAGGTAGAGGCAGAGGTAGAGGAGGCCG
Source organism: Lygodium microphyllum (assembly GCF_053477565.2). Classification (NCBI taxonomy): domain Eukaryota; kingdom Viridiplantae; phylum Streptophyta; class Polypodiopsida; order Schizaeales; family Lygodiaceae; genus Lygodium; species Lygodium microphyllum. The sequence goes on from NC_141141.1 coordinate 22,048,722, forward strand.
ATTTGGAGGCCGTGGTAGAAATCAAAATATGCAGCAAACTCAAGAAAGCCAGTCCTATGGAGGAGGACGTGGTAACTCTAGAGGCAGGGGGAGCCAAAGAGGTCGTGGTGGATGGCAAAGAGGCCAAAATACAAACAGTAATGTTGAATGCTACTACTGTGGTAAAATGGGTCATACGGCTAAAGACTGCTATAAAAAGCAGAATGACATCATGAATGGAAAACTGCAACAAGGGAATTATGCATCTTCTAGTAGACAGGGTGATGACAGAAATGAGCATTTGTTCATGGTGCAGTACATGAACAATTCTGTGACAAGTGGAGAAGAAAGCAACGATGTATGGTATGTTGACTCAAGTGCATCAAACCATATGACAGGTCATGCAGAATGGATGGAGGATGCAAGGAAAATGGAAAAACCAGGATTTGTGGAGACTGGTGATGATACTGCACATCCTATTGTGCAGATAGGAAAAATTCCCTTGTCTATGCAGGATGGGAAAAAGAAATACTTGTCCGATGTATTTCATGTCCCGAATATCACCAAGAATCTGGTTTCTGTTGGTCAAATGGTTGAGCAGGGCTTGCAGGTCAGATTTAATCCTCATGGATGCTTTGTTGAGGATATGAAAAATAAAGGTCACTTGATAGCAAAAGGAAAGAAGAAGGGCAGAATGTTTACATTGGATGCAGACATGCCTGAATTGAGTGCAGCAATGTTTGCACATGGGACCGGTGTAGTTGCAGATATTGATATCTGGCATAAACGCATTGGTCATGTTAATGTACAGCGACTTAAATCAATGCAGGCCCAAAATATTGTTGCAGGATTGCCTAAGTTCAAGGTTGCAGAAATGCATAAGGTATGTGAAGCCTGTCAGTTTGGAAAACAGGCAAGGAAACCATTTCCTAGACATGTTCAAGAGAGTGAGAAGCCATTGGAATTAATCCACTCTGATGTGTGGACTACTAAAGCTGCATCTCTTGGAGGCTGTCATTATTTTGTCAGTTTTATTGATGACTATAGCAGAAAAGTTTGGGTGTATTTTATGAAAAAGAAAAGTGAAGTTTTTGGGCATTTCAAAACTCTTAAAGCTATGGTTGAAAAAGAAACAGGTCTGCAGATAAAATGCCTAAGGTCAGATGGAGGGGGAGAGTACCTCTCAAATGAGTTTGCAAAGTTCTTGCAGGAGCATGGCATAAAGCAGCAATATTCATGCAGTTATACCCCACAACAAAATGGAATTGCAGAAAGGAAAAATAGGCATATTGGAGAGGTATCTCGTGCCATGCTCAATGAAAAAGACTTGCCAGATTTTTATTGGGCTGAAGCAGTTGCTACAGCAGTCTACATAATGAACAGGACTCCCACTGCAGCAATACATGGAATGACTCCAGAGGAGAGGTATACTGGTAGGAAACCAGATATTTCTCATTTGAAAATTTTTGGTTGCATTGCCTATGTACATGTGCCAGATGAGCTGAGATCCAAGTTGGATCCAAAAGCTGAGAAGTGCATCTTTATTGGTTACTCTCTGCAGCAAAAAGGGTATAGATGCTATAACCCTTCTACTCGTAAGTTTACAATGAGCAGAGATGTTGTTTTTGATAAGATGAGTAGCTGGTATAAACCAGTAAATGTGATTGATAATGTAGATGCACAAAATGGTAATGCTGCACAGAATTCACAGCAGCAGTCACAAAATATTAGTGGACCTGGAGCGTCCTCTAGCAGTGGTTCACATTCTTCGCCATGGACAGGCAGATTGAGATCAGGAGAATCTTCTCAAAGTAATACAGATAGTGGTATGCAGGTATCACGAAAAGGAAAAGAGAAGGTTGATCAGTCCATGTTTGATGTGAATGCAGGTCACTCTTATGTGGATGGTGAATCCAGTGGTTCAGAACAAAGCATTGATGATGAGTTGGGTATTCCTTCTATTGTTACACCTGGAGTAAGGAAGACCAGGGATGTTTTGAGAGCACCTGGGAGTGAACCCACTTTGCGCAGGTCTACCAGAGTTAGGTATCCTGTGGATAGGCTGAAATATGATGGATTTACAGCCATTCACTATGCGTATATGGTCAAGGTGATACAGGAACCAGAACCCACTTCTTTTGAGGAAGGCATGGGAAAAGAAAAATGGGAGAAAGCCATGGATGAAGAAATGGATGCCTTGGAAGCAAACACTACATGGGAATTGGTACCTTTGCCTAAAGGTAAGAATGCAATTGGCTGTAAGTGGGTTTATAAGGTGAAGCACAATGCTGATGGTTCTGTGAACAGATACAAGGCAAGATTAGTAGTCAAGGGGTATGCACAAACATATGGCATTGACTAGGAAGAAACATTCAGTCCGGTTGCAAGGATGGCAACCGTAAGAGCAGTCATCGCTATGGCTGCATCAAAGGGATGGTCTTTACATCAGATGGATGTAAAGAATGCCTTCTTGCATGGTGATTTGCAAGAAGAGGTCTATATGGAGCAGCCACCAGGTTATGTGCATGCTGTTCATCCTGAGTTTGTTTGCAGGTTGAAGAAAGCTTTGTATGGCTTGAAGCAAGCACCTAGAGCATGGTCTCACAAGATAGGACAGTATCTTGTCACTATTGGCTTTCAGATTTCCAAGGCAGATTTCTCACTTTATGTGAGAAAAACAGAGAAAGGTATTATGCTACTTGTCATTTATGTTGATGATTTGATTATGACAGGTGACAGTGATGAAGATATCCTTCATGTGAAAATGCTATTGAAGCAGAAGTTTGAGATGAAGGATTTGGGAGAGCTGCGTTATTTCTTGGGCATTGAGGTGATTAGATCACCAAGTGGGATACAGCTCTTGCAGAGGCAGTATGGATTGGACATGCTGTCCAAATATGGGATGACAGGCTGTAAGCCTATTTCAGTTCCTTTGGAGCAGAATGTGAAGCTGAGCGCAGATGCAGGTGAGCTTCTGGAAGACCCTACTATGTACAGACGCATAGTAGGAAGCTTGATTTATATGACTATTACCAGGCCAGATTTGAGCTATGCTGTTGGATTGCTAAGTCAGTTTATGTAGGCTCCAAGGAAACCACATTTGGATGCGGCTAGACGCATACTCAGGTATGTGAAGTCCACATTGCAGTATGGACTATTTTATGAGACTGGGGTTCAGATACAGCTACATGGATACACTGATGCTGATTGGGCTGGTAGTATTTCTGATAGACGATCTACCAGTGGATATGTGTTCTCTTTTGGGAGTGCTGCAGTCACTTGGAGCAGCAAGAAACAGCCTACAATTGCCTTGTCGAGCACAGAGGCTGAGTATAGGGGTGCAGCAACGGCTGCATGTGAGGTAGCTTGGTTGCATAAGCTACTTTATGATATGCATCAGTCTACAGATGGGCCAGTTGTCATTTATTGTGACAACATGAGTAGTATACACTTGGAAAATAACCCAGTCTATCATGCTAGAACAAAGCACATTGAGGTGCATTATCACTATGTGCGAGAGAGGGTTTTACTAGGTCTTATTGATCTAGTTTATGTCAGCACAGAGGATCAGGTAGCTGACATATTCACGAAGGCATTGGGCGCAGAGAAGCTGCGCAAGTTCAGAGACCTGCTTGGTGTGCAGGAATTGGGATTGAGCTCGAGGGGGAGTGTTGACATATCGAGCTCCACTCGTGATACGCCAGGGTGACCGTTGTGCATTTATGTCACAGACGTGTTAGTTGCAGATGCGGTTGGTACACCGCCCCTGAATAATAGCTACACGATAGCTATCCTTATCTACTCTAGTTTGTGGCTCAGTTAGTATGCCACCTTAGTTAGTTGAGTTTGGTTTGAGACCCATATATACAGGGTTCTTCTATTTCTTTGTAAGAGAGTTCATTTGGCTTCCACAACTAAGAAGAGGAAAACTGTTTTCAGCCTCCACCCTTGTGTGTATTCCCCCATTGTGCAAGCAAGAAAGCTACAAGTGAGACTTCTTCTCTCCCACAATCTTGACATGCATGAACACATACGACTCATCCCTGACGAGGAGGCTGACGAACTGCGCTTAACCGTCACGTTCAATGAAATGCTCTGCCGACCGAATCTTGTAGACATAGAGAAACTAAAACGACTGTCAGCAGGCCAGAGTCAATTTGAGCAGCGTTGGTGCGAAAGCCGCGTTGTAATGGCCGAACTAGGGGCTCAGATCATGACAGTCTCAGAGGAGCAATTGGCCAAGTGGCGGTCTCAAAGAGACCCAACCTACATGGCACCAACTTCCCTTCGAGTGCTGACCGCCATTCAGGGTATGGACTTAGCTGGAACTAGCCAAGAGTACACTCTGTTTGATAAGGTTCTCACTGAGGAGGAGTTACATATAGCCAGTAGACTGGGACAAGGTTCCATGCTACTCGATGTGGCAAAATATCTATCGGTATTAAGTAAGCTGCCACGAATACTCGATACGTGTGCCACGCTCCGGTACAACCCCGAGTTCTACACTTGGTTCTTATCATCGTGAAGTGACATGGAATCATAAATATGTATATAAATAAACATTGCTTTTTGTGTCACCATGTATAAACAACGTCAACACACACAAGCAATGATAGTCAGGCATAGGAAGAAGAGTGGAGTCAGATAAACTAAGCTCCTCAAGTCCTCCTCTCATCACGCATTTAAAAGTGTGTGACCAGCCCCACCTCCAGGGGAGAGCATGCAACCCACATTGCCACCATAGGAAGCCTTGACCAACAACTCTGATGGTGTAGGCAGGGTGTAGTCCTTTCCAATACACCTGCTTCCCTTTTTGGTCTATTCTTTCGAGGATGTGCCCTGTCCCACTCCACGACAACCAGTCCGTGCGACTTAGCATAAACTAATATCCGCTAAGGACTGGAGGCCACACGAACATCAGCATGGGGGCCATTCCTCTACAACAAACACCGCATGCCTCACCCCTCCCCTTCTTGTCATATGCGCTTCATAAACCACACTAAAATCCCTTCCATGCAAACAATTGTATCCTGTATCAAGGTCCAACCCTTGGATTGCGTCTTGTAGGTTTCCTTTTGTGGCAGAACGCATGGAGAATCATGGAGATCTAGCATGCAAAGACGCTCTTCGCAGAAGGCGGGAGCATGTGGCACGCGCCCCTCCACCGGAGCGCTATGTGCCCACCATCAAGAGGTATGCCAAGAAGCAAGGCCCTAAGCGACACTGCCCAGGGCGAAGGCCAAAGAATCCTCGAGTCAAGAAAGTCGAGACTCAAAACGCGCAACAGGTGGCAGCACTAGTGGCACAAACTCCCAGCTCCCGCTCGGGCCCTAGATGCTCAAAGGCAAAAAGGCCAGCTCGAGAAAGAGAAGAATTTAATGAATTATTTAAAGACATTCTGGAGACGGTAGCGGGCCGGGATTACACCATTCATGTCCCGACCGACATGTTCCCTGCTCACCCCCACGGGAGCCCCACACCAGCAAAGCCCCAATCACCCGGCCACCCACACTCGCCCCGCCTCGTACAAATCGAGTAGCCCATGATGCATAAAGGGCTTATCAAATGATAACTGGCCATAACTTTTTGTTTTTAAATGGTTAAGTGTTCCCAACTTGTTAAGTGTTGACATGTTCCCGACTTGTATGAACTTTTCATATCTACGTTTAATATATTTTACGCCTTTAGCAAAAGAAAAAGCTAATCAAGCGCAGGTGATAAATGTCTAAGTCAACACCATAGAATTCAGATCAGTGATGTCTCCTTGCATTGCACTGGCTTATTATAGTTTCGGCATATGCCATGCTTGTACTCTCATGAAGTGACAAGTGGATACAGGATGGGACAGATCTTTGGGCGAAAGTGCTCAATGCTCGATCACCGCAAGACCATCATGTTAAGAATCTACCAATCACACCCTATGTATGCCCCTTTGTATGGAACAACTAGGCTAGGAAGATGCATTTCATTCTAGGAAGAGAGACAGATCCCATAGGCACAGTGATGAAATGTGCTACCAAGCAATCCTATATAATGATGTACTTGACTATCACTTTCATATGAAGATAATGCAATAGTACTTGTCTCTTTCTGTCAAGTCCATGTGTCATTGTCAGTCCTACACAAGATTGTGTTTATGAGTTCAAGTCTCAATCTTGAAACCTAATTCACTTGTGTAACAGTTGTCTTCTTTGTCAATGTCAACATGAGTAGTATCTTCATCTTCCATCCTCCATAGCTTCCGTCTTTGCCATGCTCTAGATCCCGCATTTGTCACATGGTATCAGAGCCCAGTCGGGCATGGCATTGCTTCTCCAGCCTCTCTTGATTCCTCTCAACCTCTATCCAGCTCACATCCAACTCAGTGTGAGTGTATGACTCCAATCTCTCACTTGAACCCCATAGCCACTGTTTGGCAGCCATAGCCAGACAGAACCTATTGCTCTTTGAGCTTCCTGATCTCCTTCCACAAGCCATATCATAAGTCGATTTCTTCTATGAATATCTCCCCTAGGTCAGGGCACTGCTCCTCATCACGACAAACACCAACATTGCTCATCATCGAGCCTAGCATTGCAGAAATTCGAGCTCGCTATTCAAATCTGCGCCTGTTTCAGTCGTACTGCTGGATCTCCACGCACAAGCCGTGATTCACTCTGCAACCATAGGGCTTTGTAAGCCCATGACCTAAGCTACCTCCAGCTCGAGTTTGACGCCGGACGATCGTGTTTATGGTCTGATCTAGCAGAAAAACCAGTCAGGCTGAAAACCCTAACTGTGGGACTCCATAGCTATTTTGTCTCAAGCTTTCATTTCACTTGATTTTCCTCATTGGCTTGAGTCAAGCTAAACCCTGCCACTTTGATTCACTGATTTGATTAGTCTCCAACAACATTTGTCCATCAAATCAAGGAGGGGAGATCTCTGAAGCACTTAAAGACCCATTGAAGATTTGAAGACCTCTCATAGACTTGAGCTCCAAAGCTTCAACTTCACTTCAAGCTCCTCTTCCAACTCATCCTTCTCACTTTGATCCACTGTGTTACTGAAGTTCCCAACAAGAAAAAGATGCAAGAAGATAAGCATCAACAAAATCAGAGCATCAAGAATCATCATCAAGTTCAACCATAGTATCTTTTGATACTACATAGTGTGTTTTCACACTACCATTGGTTGTGTCTTCTGACACATTAAGATTTCAACTTTGTGCTAGAAGGTTGCAGAAATTTTAAGCTGATTCCATCATGGAATTGCCAAGCATGAAGTCTCTTGGGTGGTTACCTGTTATAAAGAGTAACATTACTCTTGGTGCCCATTTACATTGCATGCAAGACTTGGCTATCTTACTTGCAGAAAGACATGGAGCTGTCTACATCAAAGTTCAATCAATGAATCCATCAGAAGATTTTGAAGACATTTCCACTACCTCAAAGAGGATACCTTTGCTTGAGGGGGACATCGACATGAAGACTAAAGTTGCAAGCAAAGTCAAAGAAGAACCAGACCAAGAAGACCATAAGATCAAAGAGCAAAGGAAGAAGGACAATAAGAAGATCAGTCATGAAGACCAAAAGACCACATCATTCAAAGCTGAAGAACCAAAGATGAAAGATAAGAAGATTTTCCATGCTGACAAAGAGAAATCATATGTTGAAAAAGACCACAAGGGCCTATCGGTCCTTGTCTCTCATTTTCTGTTTTAAAAGCATTGTACCTGCCTTAATGTTCCTTTCATAAGCTTGAAAAAAAAACTCCTCTTGTAGCCTTGTACTACAGCCTCTGTACACTTTATGAAGCCCCTGTTACAGCCCCTGGATGTCCACCATGTTTATGGTACCCACACTTAGCCTTTTCTGTGACAGCCTCTGGTGTTTTTCCATGTTTGTGGTATGCCCACACTTTGCAGGTACTGCTCTCACTAAAGCCTCTACACACTTTGTACTTTTAGGTTGTGATTGAGGAGGGGTGTTGAGAATCTGCCAATCACACCCTATGTATGCCCCTTTGTATGGAACAACTAGGCTAGGAAGATGCAGTTCATTCTAGGAAGAGAGATAGATCCCATAGGCACAGTGATGAAATGTGCTACCAAGCAATCCTATGTAATGATGTACTTGACTATCACTTTCATATGAAGATAATGCAATAGTACTTGTCTCTTTCTGTCAAGTCCCTGTGTCATTGTCAGTCCTACACAAGATTGTGTTTATGAGTTCAAGTCTCAATCTTGAAACCTAATTCACTTGTGTAACAGTTGTCTTCTTTGTCAATGTCAACATGAGTAGTATCTTCATCTTCCATCCTCCATAGCTTCCGTCTTTGCCATGCTCTAGATCCCGCATTTGTCACACATCAACCCCCCAAGGGGCCACGGCAAAGCCACCTTGCCGAAATCACGAATCACCCTTGCCAACCGCCCGCATTGCATGGCCCAAAACACATTCCTGGGCCACGCCCCCTTTTTGGGTCAAGCTCTATAGTTGGCTCACGGCAGTCGTTACCTCAATTGTACCCACATCGCATGTGCCGCAAGGAGGGTTGCAATATCTCAAGTGTATCTCCCCCTTTCGCCAACTGCTTCTCTAACAACGAGGCTAGGGCACAATCATCATTGTACTATCCATTTTTCTAGCCTGCGAAGCTTGACATTTTCCAACCCATTGAAAGGCTGATAGCCTCAACATATTGTAATGGTTGTACTCAGGCAAATCAAAAAAAAAAAGAGAAAAGAAAAGAAAAGAAAAGAAGAAAAGAAAAGAAAAAGAAATGAATGGAAATATAAGAAGCACCCACGATCACAACACAGCACCTAGGGGTCCTCAAATTAGGTACGTCTGGTGACCTTGGTCGACCGGCTTCATCCCTAGTCCCCTAGCCCCTTACAATCACCCACAATTGTTCAGGGCACATCAAGGGCAGGACATACCTGGGGAGCTTGTCTCGCCTAGAATTAGACGTGTCACCCTGATCCACTTGCACAATTTTCTTTTGCACTCTGTCTTATTACCATTGCAATCAGTGGTGATAAGCACCGCACGATTGGCCATGAAAAGTACACCGTACTCATCTAGCAAGTCCAATAGTTTCCAGCTACTGAAAGTGCGGTGTCCTTGTATTCAATTATGCTACATTGTGTAGTCACAATGCAAATGATGTCTCATATACCTTCACGTGTACTCCTTCTCCACATGGACAACTTTGCTTCATCCATGCATTGTTATGAGAAACTAGCCCACGGTCTTCTAACTATGTAATATCTAAGTATGCACGAGCACTCACATAATATCTGCACCAAAGTATATCCACAGTTTGGGTCCTCAAGTGTAGGACAATACTCTAGGCTTGCTTAGAGTTCGACCTGTCTCCCAAACCAATCAAAATATGTCTTGTGCACAATGAGAAGCCTAGCACTACCCCTTAAGGAGAGACCACATGTGAGGTTTTCCAATTGCAGGTATAAGGTGTTGTTCGCTCTTCATCAACACTCAACTTTGAATGCTTGTACCTTACCATCCGACAAGCCCGCAAAGAATCGTCATGTGCAGAATCCCCAACAAACCAACACTTGTGTTGGCCATCAATGCGATCCCCAACACAGCATAGCCCTACCACCAACTCCAACAATCTTCCACCAGCCACCTTGCCCACCAACAGGCCCCCAGGACCTTCTTCCACACCACCACCAACACGCCTCCACGAAAACCACAGATGTCCTTGTCACCCACGTCTTCGGTGCATGCTACAGCCTGCTACCTACGACGGTGAGTGCCATGGGACTGGCACTCGTCTAGGAGGGGGGTAATGTTAACCCCAACACGAAGAAAGCAAAAGGAAGTGGAAAAGACGCATGGCAAAGGCGAAAAAAAGGTAGCCCGACTGAAGAAAGAAAAGGAGAAAAGGCCAAAAGTGCAAGGGCATTCTTAAAAGTCCAAGGCAAAGGCAAAAGGGGAAAGGCGCATTTTAAAATAAAAAGGCGCACCCTGAAATCTTGTAAAAGAGCGTCGGGGCTCTCACCCGTGCAATTTGTAAATGTAGACGGGCGGTGGACAGGAAGCTAGAAGATAGAAGGACAATGGGAAAATGGGCCTAGGCTATGGCCACCGGCCATGTAAAAAGGGGAAAAGGGGATGACCACCCAAAAGGGATTTAGGGTTTTGTATATAAAGTTGAAAAGTGAATGAGAAGCTCATTCTTGTGTGTGGCCAAAAGTAGCTCTCCTCTTCTTCTTCTTCTTCTTCTTCTTCTTGCTTGCTTGCTTGAGCTTGTGCTTGAGAGAGTGAGTGTGAGAGTGTGAGGGAGTGAGTGTGTGAGGGTGAGGGACCGAGGAGGACAAGCTCTCCATCTTCTCCTCTCTTCTTCTCTTCTCTTCTCTTCTCTTGTCTTGCTCGCGGTGATGGAGCTTGGAGCTTGGAGCGGGAGGATTGAGCTTGCTTGAAGCTTGCACTTGGATCGTGGAGCTACCAGAGTGCGCGGGAGAGGAGGTAACTCGAACGGCACGGAGGTAAGCTCACTACACCTGTAGATATGGATGGCGCGTCGGTTATGTGAGAGGTAGCCATTAGTGCTCAGCTTGGAACGCTTGAAACAATAAGCGGTCCGTGGGTCTTGGCGGTTGAGCGAAAGCTCCCACACTGCACTATTTTGATAGTCCTGGGACTATGTATACAGCAAAGGGCTGAAGGGAAAAGCACTCGAATTGGTCATCGGGAGTCAAGCACTAATGCCAGGGAGTCAAGAAATGCTCGAGAAGGTTGCCAAGAGTGCCGAGGAAGAGCAGGTCATGCCAGTCCCCTAAAAATTAATCAAAAACTACACTGGATGTTCCTAGGGGTTGGGGGGTCTTCAACAGCCCTTGGGGATACTTGGCAATGTTAAGGGGGCTCCAATGCAGCCTGGGAAGGAGCCGATGAAGGTCTAGAAGCTGAGGGAGGAGGCAGGAGATCAAAACATATCTGCAAATGAAGGTGCCATGGTTGCCATTGAAGCTCTTCAAATCCGGGCTGAAGAAAATGCCAGGCAAGCTCCAATGGCTTTGCTCTGATACCAGTTGAAAGGGAAGTGGCACCTAGGAGGAAGAAGCTTGGCAGTGAGAGCTATGGTGGATGGAGAGCAAGAGCCAAGATAGAGAGAGACTCAAAAGTGGGAACTCCAACCACCACAATGTGTGGCCCAATCTTCCTTTATTCAAACTGTCACTAAAAGAATAAATAATAAGTGACTGTGACGGGCGCCCGCCCCCTGTAGTGTGCAATGGTGGGTAGTGCCAATGTAGTAATACATGGGCGCCCGCCACCTGCAGTGTGCAGTGGTGGGTACTGCCAGTGTAGTAATACACGGGCGGCTAGGCGGAGGCACATTTACCCCCAATAGAGTGCACGTGCTTACTTAGATATTACATAGTTAGAAGACTGCTAGTCTGGTTCCCCGTAGTAATGTGTGGATGAAGCGAGGGTTTCAATGGGGCGAAACAAATTGTTGATGTTGAGGAGAAGTGCACTAGAAGGCTTCTTGAGACATTATTTTTACTTTTGTCAACACGATGTAAGATAATTGATCTCATTGATGCCAGGATTAGATTGTAGAGGCCAAGATTAGATTTGACAAGTAGTGGGGGTCTTCAATGTTTGTGGTTGATCACCATTGTTGAGTATACCTAAAAAAAAGAAAAAAGAAAAAAGAAAGTGCACTACCTAGGGGTGTGTCTACCTCACTATGCAATGTTGCATGGTGTCCATGCTAGTGAAATTGGAAATTGGGTCGTGAACCTTAGGGAATCTTGTGGTGTTGTCCCACACTTGAGGACCTAGTTTGTATAAGGGGAGGTGTTGTGGGTGTCACTTAGGGAGTCATATCTAACCATAGGCAAGCACAAACTCCCTAGGTGTATCCTACCCTTGATGTGCTCTACGTGTGAAGTGGGGAGACAAGAAGGGCTAGGGGGTTAGTGGCTAACCAAGGCCACTGGACATACCTAACCTGAGGACCCTTAGGTGCAGTGTTTGTGGCACTTTGATGTACATGAAAAATCTCATTATTCATTTCCTTTTTCTTTGTGCGGGTCTTTTGTATGTTTTCACTTTTATTTTTCTTTTTATTTCTCTCTTTTTTTGTTTTGGAGATGCATTGGGAGGGGGCACGCTAGACATCATCCTGATGCTCTATAGTAGTTACATTTCGAGGGGGTCTAAGAGATTTCCAAGGAATGCATGGCTTGGCATGGAGCCCTTTTCTCTTCTGATTGTATTTGTTGTGGCCATAGAGGGGGATTGGTTCCTACACTCATTCTTTCTTTCGTTGATATGATTTAGAGTCATGCCCTTCTTCGTGGACCACAGCTCTAGTGGCTCTTGTTGAGGTGGCTACATTTGCTATTTTGGCTCCCCAAGCCCCTAGCAAGGAGAGTTCCTGTGAGGTTCAACCAGTTGAGATTAGGGGAGCACATTGTTCCTCTACTCCTAAGCCAGTGTTGGGCTTAGGTGTCATGGTATGGAGTTCATGTTGCATGGATGTGCTAGCTTGTAGGCTAAATCTTTGATTCCATCTTCATTAGAGTAATCTCCTCCTCCCTTTTGCCTTAGTCATTCTTCCTCCTCTTCTGGCATTTTCTTGCACTCTTATTCTAATCTCTTTGATTCCTCCTCCACCCTTTGTAGCTCTTTGTTTTCTTTGGAGGTGGATCAAGTTCTTCTTATGCAGATTTTGAGAGTGTAATCTTTCCTTTCCGCTTGACTTGACAATTCTTGAGCCTTGTTGCTCACAGATTGTCCTCTCGCTCTCTTGCTATTGAGATGGTTGGTCATTCTCCTTTCTATTAGTAACTCTGTCCATGTTGTCCTACTATTCATTGTGGACTTTGTCTCCCTCTTGTTCTAGGATAGGTGATGGCTCACCCCCAGCACATTATACATATCTATCCTTTGGTGTTTCTTAGTCTTGCTCTATTAGCTGAGAACCCAAGGCCTTCTCCACCATCATAGGGCTCAACTCCACTTCTACTTGGTGAGATTCTTCTCCTCTTCTTACCATCACCATGCCACAATTTCTTTTGGCATCAAAGCTCCTCAAAAATTGTGTACACTTGCTATAATCGATAGCCTGCCCGATCTTCTCTACATACTCCTGTAGACTACAGTGGTCCAAGAGTTGTTTTAGGGCGGGCTCCTCCACGATGGCATCTTCTAGGTTTAGGGTAAGCTTGAACATGAACTGGCTAAAACCCCTTGTTTCTACCATCAAGCCATACTTTGATTGCTCTTCCACCATGAATGGGAGCTTGCCACCTTAATCTTGCCCCCGATGTAGAGTTTGGCCTAGAAAGAGAGAGTAGCCAATGACTATGCTTTAGGCCATGCTCAAATGAAATGTATGCTTTCTGCAGGACTAATTTTCTATTCTAGCAAGCAAGGATTCTATCATGGCTCTTTGTTCTTGGTATTTCTTTCACTTTCTCCATAATGGCTCTTTGTGGGGTTGGTGGTCTTGTGGCTCGGGGAAGTTACTATATATATATATATATATATCCTCTACATCACGTGCGTTCAAAGCCTAGTTATAAATATCCTTATCTGTGAGTTTTTCCTTAATAAAACATAACCTTTTCTACTCAATTTGCAAATAACCCATTCATATTACACCCTTCTGTATGTAAAAAATGTATAAAAATGGTATTTTAAAAATACCTTATTTTGAACCCACGTGATGCACACATATATTCATGAGTAACTTACCCAAGTCTTGTGGTGACCTGGGCATTGAACACTTTTGTACAAAGACCCGTGTCATCCTACATTCACTTGGCAACTCATGAGAGTACGTGCAAGTCATATGCTTCAACCATAATGAATAGGTGCAGCTCAAAGAGACAACACTTATCTGAATCCCATAGTGTTGACGATGCATATCACCTACGCTTGATTATCATTTCTTCTGTGTGTGCTGGCTTTGCTTCTTTTGGTATTATTTATACACAGTCACAAAACACATTGTCTATTTATATACACATTTATGAATCCATGTCACTTTGTGAGGATAAAAACCAATTGTACAACTCAGGATTGTACTGAAGTGTGGCATACATATCTAGTAATTGTGGCAGCTTACTCAGTATAACAATAGATATTTTGCAACATCGAGTAGCATGGTGCCTTGTCCAATTCTATTTGCAACATGTAGCTCCTCCTCAGTGAGAATTTGATCAATCAGAGAGTTCTCTTAGCTAGTTCCAGCTAAGTCCATACCTTGAATGGTAGTCAGTATTCAAAAGGTAGTTGGCGCCACATAGATCGGGTCTCTTTGCAACCGCCATTGGGCCAGTCACTCATCTAAGACTTTGTCATTTTTTGGGCTCTAAGTTTGGCCATTGTAGCGTGGTTTTCAAACCAACACTGTCGAAGGGTTTTCGAAAGCAAAGTCGCGACCACAGAGGTTCTTGAGAAATTCCAAGATAGAAGATCAATCAAGCGAGATCAGGCTATGCAGGACAACCTGTCCGTTCTCTAGGCTCCCACATCTAGCATACATGTCAACAAGAGTACCTCCAACAAAAAGATCCAACTCCAAGCTACTTTCAAGAATATGATTATGAATAAACATCCCATGGGATAAGGCTGCTATGCTGGAGCATGCTTTAAGGACAGTCACAAACAGATATTTGTTTGCTTTCACACAAGACTCATACATCTGCCAATACAATCGCACAGCTTGCTCCTCTCGTCAAGCTGCACATGAGCTGAAATAATTGCAGTCCACGTGAAGAAATTTTACTGTTGAATATGCCAAAATACATAAAGTGCTTCCAGCAAATTGTAAGCAGGTCTTTCTTTTCTATACAACCCTATATAAGGCAAAATGCAATGCTAGAACAGACAATATGCCCTTGCTGGACCATGGTGTTCGTAGACTGCAATGCATAAGAGAGTTGTCCTTCTTGGCAAAGTTTCCTGATAGCATTTCCAGAGATGCGTAGGCTTTTCGAACCAGATTCTTGCAATCTCACAGATACTGCAGGACAAGCGCCTCTAATGTTGGCCAGCTCGGGTGGTGCATGCGGAGAACTCAAACAACCATCAACTGATAGGACTACCTTCACTCCATGGTTGATATACTCTGGAGATGTCTTAGGTCAGAGAACACCTCCACTTGGATGCATTAGTACTACATTGTTCCCCTCGTTGTCTCCTCAATCTTCCCCTCCTTTCCTTTTGAGATCTCCTTTTCTTTTCAATCTTCCCCTTCCCTCTTTGTGTTGCTCAGTTTCTGGAATACTGGCTGCTGCAGGGTGGAGAAGACATTGCAACGCTCGTCGAGCAGTAATTGTTTTGGTTCAAACAGTGTGTCTTCTTACACATTAGATTGCAATCGATAGACTAATCCTCATCACTGGTTTTCCCCATTTCGAGAATCCTCTCGATAAAATAAGTGAGGAGGAAGATAGAATGGCAGATAGAATGTTGTCCTCTTCTGTTCGTTGCTTTTTTTTTCCCCCCAGGTGGCCTACAACATGCCTCTTTTTGACCAGAAAAGTGGCCTTTTCCCACAATAGCAGAATTCCTGAGAGCCTAGAATTTTGGTGGATTGTTTTTCTCCCATATCATGTCGAATGACCAATTCTGAGCTCCCCCTAAGTGCCAAGGGGGTAGGGGTTTCATCAACAGCCAAAATTTGGGAATCCTCTTGAAACGTGTAGCTGCTACTGAAATCATAAAATTCCTCTAACTCCTCATCTATGCCCCCATCCTCATATCGTAGCTTACAATGGCTCTCTGATATCATATGCTTTCGAACTGCCTCCGAACTTTGGAATTGTTTTCCTCAATCATCATAATACAAGAAAACAAAACCCCTTGTCACCTTCAAGCCAAGATAATTCAGCATTCCACGAGGAAGTTTGAGAAATTTTGAATCTGGAATGAAGAAACCATGCTATTTGTGCATATGCTCAACACAACCTTCTATAGAGCCATCAGGTACAACATCACGAAAGAAACATTGGCTTTCATTCCAAACACCCATCGTCTCATCCTCAAGTAACACATTTCTATCCCCTCTGTTCTCTGCCGATTCATCAGGGCTCTCATGACTCATCCCCTCATCACCATCATCACCAATTTCCTCCCACTCGTCACTTTCATCCTCTTCTCTGACAGATTCCCTTTGCCATGATCTGCCCATGTAGAAAAAAATGCAAACACAACTAAGTATGTACAAAGTTACAAATGTCACACACACAACTTTTTGGTGGATTTCACACCTTGGATGCGCAGTAGTACGACATCCAACCCCTCTGATCCTGCACATCCTCCGAATGGGCCAACTACCCATGATCATTATCGTCAAGATCCATGTATAGATATCTTCATTGTCTATTTCTGGTATATCAGCAAGGTTATCTATCATATCATCTGTCTCTTCTACTGGATTTTCTTCTCGTTGCTCTTCTCATGCAAATTCTTCCAATGCATAATCCTCATCATCTCTTTTCTTGAAAATCTTGATTCTTTTTCCTGCAATGGGCACTGTAGGTATAGTCCCATCCAATTCTATCAGCTCATATGTTGCATTGTCAAAGACATGTCTGGCCCAAACCATCTTTTCACCATCTTCCAAAGTGCAGTATGCTGATTTTCAAGGTTGCTATCAAAGACTAATACCCAGTCTCCCTCTTCTATTGCTCTAGGCCACAAGCGATGCTTGCTGTCAAACTTGTCCTTATTTCTAAGTCTACAACCTTCAACCTGTCAATAGCTAGCTGAATATCCTTTGGTCTTCTCTCCAATTGCGGATCCGAAGAGCTAAGAGCTCCTCTCTCATCAAATCCTCCTACCAAGGTAAAACTGACCAAGTCAAAGCACAACTCTTAGTCGGCATAACCGGTTTCTGACCATACATCAACTCTGTTGGCATATATCCTGTGGTAACACTATGAGTCGTACGATCAGCCCACAAAGCAAATGGTAGAAGTTTGGGCCATTCTCCAATCCATCCTCTGCATGCTTTGGCTAATGCTTTCACTATCAGCGGATGCCCTCTTTCACTCTTTCCATTTCCCTTTGGATTGTATGCTGTGGTTAGAGCCAACTTGATTCCTAGTTGAGAGAAAAATCCCTAGCTTCATTTGCATCCAATTCACCACAATCTGCAGTGATCTTACCAACACAGCCATACTTGTAGAAAATTTCTTCCAATAAGAACTTACACACTGCATTAGTGGTCTTCGTTCTCAAAGGTCTACCCGCAACATGACTGGTAAGATCCTCTCTAGCCAAAACAATATACCTCATCTGCCATAGACCCATAGGCATAGTAACCAAGTCAACTACCCACTTATAATGAATGCATAGCGCATAGGTCGGATGAAGCTCATCTCAATGATGCACTACGGAATACATCTGAAAGTCTCTGCAAGTCTCTACAAAGCAAGAAACATCTTTGCACATGCCTTTCCACCAATATTTTTCCTTGATTTTCTCATAAGTAGCCCTCACTCATCTATGACCAACCCAAGGACTCTCATGAAACTCTCTCATTACCTGTAACTGGGTCTCTTTATTGCAGACAACCCGCAAGGGTAATCCATCTCTTTTCTTTGGGTGCTTCCAAAGAAATCCATCCTTGAGAAAATAACCATATGCTTTTCTTCTGATCTTCTTGAACTCTTCATCTGTCCATTCATCTCTTATGCTTAATGTACTAAGGTACTTGCCAATCTGCAACAACCAGTCTCCAACATAGAGTTCTTCTATGAAAGCCACAATATCATAGACACGGCAAACATGATCAACCATAGCGGCTGGAATTTCTGCATCCTCTTCTGCAAGTAGTGTCTCCTCATCATCATATCTGGCTCTAGACAACATATCCGCCATTGGATTATTCTTCCCTGCTATGTGTTTAAATTCTGGATTTAATGACTTGATGTATGCAATCCATCTCAGCATAGCTATATCCGAAGTAGAGCAACTCGTAATCATACCTATCAATGGGAAGAAATCTGTCTCTACCACAACTGGGGCTCCAATAAAGTACTCCTTGTCACATTTGAGAACTGTAACAATTCCTAGTAATACCCTCTTGATTTTCGGATACCTCCCCTGTCTCTCTTTTAGGACTTTCGCCCCAAACCGAATAGCGTTCCTATTTCCAGTTGCATCATCTTGACCCACAGCCCAACCTATGCCAATTGGACTAGTGTCAACAACTATCAATACAATAGGCCTTCCGCAATTATAATCCGCTTTCCTGAGAGTATGAAAATCTGCAATAACTTCTTTGATTTCTGCATGGCTCTAGTGTGGCTCTCATCCCAAAAAATTTTCTAACCCTTTCGAAGCAGCTGATATAAACAATCGGCTATGTGTGCAAAATGGGATATCCAAATCATGTAAAACACACAAGATCCAATGAATCTCCGTACCTCTGAAGTGGTAGAACAATACTCCGTAATCTTTCCTATAGCATCCACCTTCTCAGGTGAAGGTTTCTTGCCATAATAACCACACATATGTCCAACAATGACGACCTCATTTACTCCAAAAATAGATTTTTGCCCTGATAGTGTCAAGTTCACTTCTTCTAACTTGGCCAAAATCTTTTCACAAGCTAAAATATGATCAACCACAAAGTATCTGCATCCCTGCTTATTTGGACTCTCATTCTTCTCTTCTTCTGCACACCCTTAATGGGCACATCATCCAAGAAAGGCATGGTAAGCTGAGGTATGTACTCACGAAGGACCTTATGCATGGCATTCATCATATGCGCAACAAAATTAGTGGCACCTTGAGGCAAGGTACACATCCTGACAAGCCCAATAGGAGTTCTCATAGTGGTTATGTCCCTGCTTTCCAAAGCCAGATGAAACTGATCATATTCCGAATACAAGTCACCTAAAGAATAGATGGCACGTCCAGCAAATGCTTTTGCAAACTCATCCACAACTGGACCTATACCAACATTCCTGATATTAACTCTGTTTACTGGCTGCATGTCCTGTATAAATCGGAGAGTACCATTCTTCTTTGGAACCGCAAACAACCTATTTGAGTATGGTGCAGATGACGACTCTAGGATTCCCATCCCGATTTTCTCATTCAACAAGTCAACTAGCTTTGGCAGGTGTGCACCAATCTCATGCGAGAAGAAAGCAAACCCCCTTCCATGTCGCTCAAGCATATCCTAAAAGAAATGTTTCTCTGAGAGTAGCAAGAAATCACCATTTCCAATTTTTAATTCAGTAAGAGTCTCTGCTGAAAATTTATGGCCTATATGCTCTGGATTCCTCAAAATTGGCTGCTTGGCAGCCCTCTCTATTTGCTAATCACTGTCAGGTGGAAGTAGTCCAGCTACTACCAGCTTCACCTTCATATCCACAGTCTTGTATTTCTTGTCAACCCTGGCTTCATTATGATCCTCTGCATTACTCAAATCATGCTGTAAATCAGCAATTATGCCCTCTGGCTGAATATCCTCAGCCCTCTGCTCTATGGACTGCATAGGAACAACCCTAAACTCTGGATGCTGAAATATTTCAGCAGTAAACTCTGTTGGCTGAAAGTTTTCAGTCCTCTGTGTCTTTGTAGACTGATCATAATCAACCGAAAACTCTATTTGCTGAATTTCTTCAGCACTCAACACTTTTTGCTGAGACACCTTAGCCTCTGACTCTATATGTGACACAAAATCTAAAATTTCATGAAACATGTCCAGGGACTGCATTGATACATTACTGTGACAACTCTGCATATCAGTTTTCAACATATTTTCCATCTCTGTCATCGTATCTGCACAAACCATACTATCATACATCCCATCTATATGCTCATAATCCTCTAAAATACCTGCATTTTTCAAATCTTTCTCCTTCCTGCATATGTACTGCCTGGCAGCTCTAGGCAACTTAGAAATCTTCTGATAACTCATCGAACTGTTTGCTAAAATTCCAACAAAAGAGGAGAAAACACTAATGCCAGGAGGCGAGAACTCCAATCTCCTCTGCTCTGTACCACCGTCGTCTCATAGAACATCGGTACCTAATGAAAACCCGAATCCCTCACAGTGGGCAAAGGCGCATCTCGAAGAGTATCCCTGTTTCTAGCATGATTTACACACACAGTCATAAAGTGGACTACTCTCATACCATCTTTATTGCGAATTCGTGCATAAGCAGATCCATCATCCATTACTTTTGTCTCCATGTACATCTCTATGATGAATGGTTGTCCTAGGATTATGGGGTAATAGCATGAATCATGCACAAAGAAATGGAAATCCTCTTCTACATCTCCAATAGAAATCCTGACACTGGGACATGCAGCATACAAATCACCTGTAGTGTTGTTGGCGGCTCTCATACACCACCCATGCTCTGCATCCATAGGCCATCTATTACTTTCATAAACTCCATGAACTATGAGATTAATCTCTGAACCATGATCCACCAAAGCAACATAAGGCACCTCTTTCTCTCCAATTTTTACCATTGTTTCTGTAGTTGCCCTAGCCCAATGACTCCACAAAAAATGACTATGCAATACCAAGATAGGCTCATCAATTTCAGCATAATGTATAGGCTGAACTCTCTTCTCTATCTGCGGAAAAATAGAAGCATTCTCAATCATAACCTCATCCTCATCCTCATCCAACTCCCCAATCAAAACTCCTTGTGTATCAGTAGTAGGCAATGTATGTCTTTTCCTCTTCAAGATTTCTTGAAACTGATCTTGCAACTCTCTTTTTGAGATGCCCAAAACCTCAGAAATAGTAAAAGTCACCTCACTTCCAAGTATCTTATCATTAAATATTTTCTTCATATCCATAGATGTCTCAATATCGGACATCAATCTAAACCCTAGATGCTTTCTCTATCTAGGCTCCTGCATCTTTTCTTTCTTTTGAGCATCTTCCATTTGTCATTTTGGTCCTGGTCTCAAAGACGGCCATGCAGTAGGTGGAGTAGCAAACTCACCCCCTCTAGTCTTTTTAGCTGCATTTGGATTCTCTTCATCTCTCTTATGCTTCTCCTCAACAAGTACATCTTCTCCCTGAGACTTAGCCAAGTAGGCATAAATAGTGTACCTGTCATCAACAGGCGAATCCCAACCTGTCTTAGATCTGATGCTAGAACCTGCACTAGTCAAAAGAGTCTACTGAATTTTCCCCTTGTTTGCCGTCTCCATAGCATAGGTCCATAATGCTGACTGACTCTCTGAACCTTTCTCAATCTGGACTCCATATGTAGAGGCATCTCCTCTAGCTGCCACATAAGAAGTACACGCAGCCATGTCATCTACTAATTTCTTCATTCCGCCTTTCCCAAAATTGGTAGCAAGCGGAGCTCCTGTTTCAATCAACCAGATCTTGCCAAATTGTCCCCAAAATACCAAATTCTTCCTCCTTGCATCTTGAAAAGATTCACAATCCCTGCAATGCTAATGGTCCATACTGTCACACCAAATACATCTTCGATCTCTCCTAGGTGCACTAGGAGCACTTCTAGGTGCACTAGGAGCACTAGAAGAAATAGTAGGTGCGGTTGAAGCAAACTGCTATTTCAAATTTCCCACCAATTCTGCTTTAACTGACTCCAGTGTCAATGTTGACATATCGAGCTCCACTCGTGATACGCCAGGGTGACCGTTGTGCATTTATGTCACCGACGTGTTAGTTGCAGACGCGGTTGGTACACCGCCCCTGAATAATAGCTACACGATAGCTATCCTTATCTACTCTAGTTTGTGGCTCAGTTAGTATGCCACCTTAGTTAGTTGAGTTTGGTTTGAGACCCATATATACAGGGTTCTTCTATTTCTTTGTAAGAGAGTTCATTTTGGCTTCCACAACTAAGAAGAGGAAAACTGTTTTTAGCCTCCACCCTTGTGTGTATTCCCCCATTGTGCAAGAAAGATAGCTACAAGTGAGACTCCTTCCTTCTCTCCCACAATCTTGACATGGTATCAGAGCCTTGTTCGTGGTAAGGAGCTCAAGAAAGCAAGCCAAGCTCGCGGTGTTCTGGTAAGAGGAGCAGTGTTGCTTTCATTTTCTATTTTGGGAGCAGATCTCTGCAGGTAGCACAGCCGGAAAGTACAGGAGTGCATTGTCTCAGGTTGAGACACCCTTCGCGGTGAAGCGACCTTGTTTTTTTGATTTGAGGCCATTTCGGGGCCTGTTTTGGAGGCGGAAGTTTTCTGCACGCACTCAGGAAACGTCCCAGTTTTATGCTGTGCAGCCACTGTTCTACAGGTCGGTGAATAGTTACTATAAAAATTGCATTGTATGCTTGTGCGCAGAGACATTGGGAGTTACAGAATCATCCCTGTTGCCTGTTGATGCAAAATCGTCACTAGGAAGTGACTGTGTGGTCAAATACCACTTTCGCCAGTTTTGCAGATTTTCCCTTGTGAGGGTGAAGCTGTGGTTTTTGCAGTGACAGATTTTTTTGCAGTCTTCTGTAATGGCATCTGATTCTCTTTCACAGATTGTCACTGAAAAGCTTGACAAGAACAACTTCCAAGCATGGAAGTTTAGAATAACGAATTTCATTATGGGAAAAGGATATTGGGAATTTGTTGCAGGAAATGAAGAAGAACCAGTTCTTCCTGATGTTCCCAATCAACAGCAAATGCAGGCATTTAAAGCATGGCATGAGAGAGCCAGGAAAGTTATGTACTGGCTGTCTATCAGCATTTCAGACTCTATGATTGTGCATATTCAGGATGCAAGTACGCCAAAGGAGGCATGGGATACTCTGTCAAAGATGTATAGCACAAATACGCAAGCCAGGAAAATGCAGCTCAAGCAAGAGTTGCACAATGTGCAAAGAGAAAATATGAGCATCAATGACTACCACATGAAGGTGAAGAAGATTGCAGATGCACTTGCTTCCATTGGGTCGCCAGTGGAAGATGATGATTTAGTTTCTGTGACCTTGAATGGTCTAGGAAAGGATTATGCGCAGTTTCGGACATCCATTTCCGTCCGTGAAAGATTTCCTGATTTTGAAGAGTTGATTGCTCTTCTAATTTCTGAGGAACAGAGAAATGGTGGTGCATCTTCTTCAGGAGGAACTTCAAAAGAAGCTGTCTTCTACTCAAATGCTGGAAGAGGTAGAGGCAGAGGTAGAGGAGGCCGTTTTGGAGGCCGTGGTAGAAATCAGAATATGCAGCAAACTCAAGAAAACCAGTCCTACGGAGGAGGACGTGGTAACTCTAGAGGCAGGGGGAGCCAAAGAGGTCGTGGTGGATGGCAAAGAGGTCAAAATGCAAACAGTAATGTTGAATGCTACTACTGTGGTAAAATGGGTCATATGGCTAAAGACTGCTATAAAAAGCAGAATGACATCATGAATGGAAAACTGCAACAAGGGAATTATGCATCTTCTAGTAGACAGGGTGATGACAGAAATGAGCATTTGTTCATGGTGCAGCACATGAACAATTCTGTGACAAGTGGAGAAGAAAGCAACGATGTATGGTATGTTGACTCAGGTGCATCAAACCATATGACAGGTCATGCAGAATGGATGGAGGATGCAAGGAAAATGGAAAAACCAGGATTTGTGGAGACTGGTGATGATACTGCACATCCTATTGTGCAGATAGGAAAAATTTCCTTGTCTATACAGGATGGGAAAAAGAAATACCTATCCGATGTATTTCATGTCTCGAATATCACCAAGAATCTGGTTTCTGTTGGTCAAATGGTTGAGCAGGGCTTGCAGGTCAGATTTAATCCTCATGGATGCTTTGTTGAGGATATGAAAAATAAAGGTCGCTTGATAGCAAAAGGAAAGAAGAAGGGCAGAATGTTTACATTGGATGCAGACATGCCTGAATTGAGTGCAGCAATGTTTGCACATGGGACCGGTGTAGTTGCAGATATTGATATCTGGCATAAACGCATTGGTCATGTTAATGTACAGTGACTTAAATCAATGCAGGCCCAAAATATTGTTGCAGGATTGCCTAAGTTCAAGGTTGCAGAAATGCATAAGGTATGTGAAGCCTGTCAGTTTGGAAAACAGGCAAGGAAACCATTTCCTAGACATGTTCAAGAGAGTAAGAAGCCATTGGAATTAATCCACTCTGATGTGTGGACTACTAAAGCTGCATCTCTTGGAGGCTGTCATTATTTTGTCAGTTTTATTGATGACTATAGCAGAAAAGTTTGGGTGTATTTTATGAAAAAGAAAAGTGAAGTTTTTGGGCATTTCAAAACTCTTAAAGCTATGGTTGAAAAAGAAACAGGTCTGCAGATAAAATGCCTAAGGTCAGATGGAGGGGGAGAGTACCTCTCAAATGAGTAAGGTCAGATGGAGGGGGAGAGTACCTCTCAAATGAGTTTCCAAAGTTCTTGCAGGAGCATGGCATAAAGCAGCAATATTCATGCAGTTATACCCCACAACAAAATGGAATTGCAGAAAGGAAAAACAGGCATATTGGAGAGGTATCTCGTGCCATGCTCAATGAAAAAGACTTGCCAGATTTTTATTGGGCTGAAGCAGTTGCTACAGCAGTCTACATAATGAACAGGACTCCCACTGCAGCAATACATGGAATGACTCCAGAGGAGAGGTATACTGGTAGGAAACCAGATATTTCTCATTTGAAAATTTTTGGTTGCATTGCCTATGTACATGTGCCAGATGAGCTGAGATCCAAGTTGGATCCAAAAGCTGAGAAGTGCATCTTTATTGGTTACTCTCTGCAGCAAAAAGGGTATAGATGCTATAACCCTTCTACTCGTAAGTTTACAGTGAGCAGAGATGTTGTTTTTGATGAGATGAGTAGCTGGTATAAACCAGTAAATGTGATTGATGATGTAGATGCACAAAATGGTAATGCTGCACAGAATTCATAGCAGCAGTCACAAAATATTAGTGGACCTGGAGCGTCCTCTAGTAGTGGTTCACAGTCTTCGCCATGGAAAGGCAGATTGAGATCAGGAGAATCTTCTCAAAGTAATGCAGATAGTGGTATGCAGGTATCACGAAAAGGAAAAGAGAAGGTTGATCAGCCCATGTTTGATGTGAATGCAGGTCACTCTTATGTGGATGGTGAATCCAGTGGCTCAGAACAGAGCATTGATGATGAGTTGGATATTCCTTCTATTGTTACACCTAGAGTAAGGAAGACGAGGGATGTTTTGAGAGCACCTGGGAGTGAACCCACTTTGCGCAGGTCTACCAGAGTTAGGTCTCCTGTGGATAGGCTAAAATATGATGGAGTTATAGCCATTCACTATGCATATATGGTCAAGGTGATACAGGAACCAGAACCCACTTCTTTTGAGCAAGCCATGGGAAAAGAAAAATGGGAGAAAGCCATGGATGAAGAAATGGATGCCTTGGAAGCAAACACTACATGGGAATTGGTACCTTTGTCTAAAGGTAAGAATGCAATTGGCTATAAGTGGGTTTATAAGGTGAAGCACAATGCTGATGGTTCTGTGAACAGATACAAGGCAAGATTAGTAGTCAAGGGGTATGCACAAACATATGGCATTGACTATGAAGAAACATTCAGTCCGGTTGCAAGGATGGCAACCGTAAGAGCAGTCATTGCTATGGATGCATCAAAGGGATGGTCTTTACATCAGATGGATGTAAAGAATGCCTTCTTGCATGGTGATTTGCAAGAAGAGGTCTATATGGAGCAGCCACCAGGTTATGTGCATGCTGTTCATCCTGAGTTTGTTTGCAGGTTGAAGAAAGCCTTGTATGGCTTGAAGCAAGCACCTAGAGCATGGTCTGACAAGATACGACAGTATCTTGTCACTATTGGCTTTCAGATTTCCAAGGCAGATTTCTCACTTTATGTGAGAAAAACAGAGAAAGGTATTATGCTACTTGTCATTTATATTGATGATTTGATTATGACAGGTGACAGTGATGAAGATATCCTTCATGTGAAAATGCTATTGAAGCAGAAGTTTGAGATGAAGGATTTGGGAGAGCTGCGTTATTTCTTGGGCATTGAGGTGATTAGATCACCAAGTGGGATACAGCTCTTGCAGAGGCAGTATGGATTGGACATGCTGTCCAAATATGGGATGACAGGCTGTAAGCCTATTTCAGTTCCTTTGGAGCAGAATGTGAAGCTGAGCGCAGATGCAGGTGAGCTTCTGGAAGACCCTACTATGTACAAACGCATAGTAGGAAGCTTGATTTATATGACTATTACCAAGCCAGATTTGAGCTATGCTGTTGGATTGGTAAGTCAGTTTATGCAGGCTCCAAGGAAACCACATTTGGATGCGGCTAGACGCATACTCAGGTATGTGAAGTCCACATTGCAGTATGGACTATTTTATGAGACTGGGGTTCAGATACAGTTGCATGGATACACTGATGCTGATTGGGCTGGTAGTATTTCTGATAGACGATCTACCAGTGGATATGTGTTCTCTTTTGGGAGTGCTGCAGTCACTTGGAGCAGCAAGAAACAGCCTACAGTTGCCTTGTCCAGCACAGAGGCTGAGTACAGGGGTGCAGCAACGGCTGCATGTGAGGTAGCTTGGTTGCATAAGCTACTTTATGATATGCATCAGTCTAGAGATGGGCCAGTTGTCATTTATTGTGACAACATGAGTAGTATACACTTGGCAAATAGCCCAGTCTATCATGCTAGAACAAAGCACATTGAGGTGCATTATCACTATGTGCGAGAGAGGGTTTTACTAGGTCTTATTGATCTAGTTTATGTCAGCACAGAGGATCAGGTAGCTGACATATTCACGAAGGCATTGGGTGCAGAGAAGCTGCGCAAGTTCAGAGACCTGCTTGGTGTGCAGGAATTGGGATTGAGCTCGAGGGGGAGTGTTGACATATCGAGCTCCACTCGTGATACGCCAGGGTGACCGTTGTGCATTTATGTCACCGACGTGTTAGTTGCAGACGCGGTTGGTACACCGCCCCTGAATAATAGCTACACGATAGCTATCCTTATCTACTGTAGTTTGTGGCTCAGTTAGTATGCCACCTTAGTTAGTTGAGTTTGGTTTGAGACCCATATATACAGGGTTCTTCTATTTCTTTGTAAGAGAGTTCATTTTGGCTTCCACAACTAAGAAGAGGAAAACTGTTTTCAGCCTCCACCCTTGTGTGTATTCCCCCATTGTGCAAGCAAGATAGCTACAAGTGAGACTCCTTCCTTCTCTCCCACAATCTTGACAGTCAAATCCGTTATGCCTTTGATTATGTCATCAAGAGAGGAAGGAACCGACGGAGCGGATGGTTTTGGAACAGAAGGAGCTGGCATTGGTCTTGGAATATGAGGAACATGAGGATTAGAAACAGTAGGCACTAGCATAGGCCAAGTAACTGGCTGAGGAAGAGAAGAAATGACAGGGGTAGAAGCAGATATAGAAGCAGAAGACGGCATCAGTGTCATAGATCCATTTTGTAGGCGGGTCTTCCATATCCGCCTCTTGGTCAAAGTCGAGACCGCATCCTGAGCATCTTGCCAATCCGTTTTAAGACCCATACGCTTTGTGCGATCCTCAAGAAGCTCTCCTAATTCTTCCTGAAGAGCAGGATCTGCAGCTTGCAAGAAAAGCTCAACTTTCTCAACATCCAATGCTCTTTGTTCAATAGCATCAAGCTAACTATACCTCTCTTCAAATTCTCGTATCAATTTTGAAGCAGCTAGACCTTTGTTTTTGGCATGTAGACCCACTCTCGGAATGACCGCCGTGTAGCCATCCCAAAGTCCTCAAGAAAATACTCCTCTTTCAGGGCCTTCTTAAAAACTTGCCAATGTAAATTTTGAAGGGAAAGATCAATCACTTTTACCCTCAAGGTGGGTGTGACAAGGCGAAGAAAATATTTACTCATAAGTCCTATTGGTACTCCAAAAAATCCCATCTTGATCTCATACGTCTTCAAATAAGCCGATACATTACGGCCATCAAATATCTTCTTTTCATTCTTAATTGCTTCTATCACCTTAGTCACGCTGATTGCATTCTCTTGCTCCGAATATAGTTGCCTTTGTTGAGACAACTGTTGTTGATGTAACTACTGCTGCTACTGCATATACAATTGCGTCTGTTGATTTTGAAGTTGCATATACATAGACATATTCTACAAAATCTGCTTTAAATCATCCGTAGAAGTACTTTAAGCAAAAGTCGATGATGAAGCTGAAGTAGAGGACAAAGCAGCAATCGTAGAAGAGGCTGAAATTGATGCTGAAGTATCTCCCATCCTGAAATTTTTTTAATGCGACACTTTCACGTCGGGTTCACCAAAGATTTCGAAGGGTTTTTGAAAGCAAAGTCACGACCAGAGATGTTCTTGAGAAATTCCAAGATAGAAGATCAATCAAGCAAGATTAGGCTATGCAGGACAACCTATCCGTTCTCTAGGCTCCCATATCTAGGATACATGTCAACAAGAGCACCTCCAACGAAAAGATCCAACTCCAAGCTACTTTCAAGAATATGATTATGAATAAACATCCCATGGGATAAGGCTGCTATGCTGGAGCATGCTTTAAGGACAGCCACAAACAGATATTTGTCTGCTTTCACACAAGACTCATATATCTGCCAATACAATCGCACAGCTTGCTCCTCTCGTCCAAGTTGCACATGAGCTGAAATAATTGCAGTCCACGTGAAGAAATTTTGATGTTGAATATGCCAAAATACATAAAGTGCTTCGAGCAAACTGTAAGCAAGTCTTTCTTTTCTATACAACCTTATATAAGGCAAAATGCAATGCTAGAAGAGACAATATGCCCTTGCTGGACCATGCAGTCTGCAGATTGCAATGCATAAGAGAGTTGTCCTTCTTGGCAAAGTTTCCTGAAAGCATTTCCAGAGATGCACAGGCGTCTCAAACCAGATTCTTGCAATCTCACAGGTACTGCAAGACAAGCGCCTCTAACGTTGGCTATGTCAAGATTGTGGGAGAGAAGGAAGGAGTCTCACTTGTATCTTTCTTGCTTGCACAATGGGGGAATACACACAAGGGTGGAGGCTGAAAACAGTTTTCCTCTTCTTAGTTGTGTAAGCCAAAAAGAACTCTAATACAAAGAAATAGAAGAACCCTATATATGGGTCTCAAACCAAACTCAACTAACTAAGGTGGCATACTAACTGAGCCACGAACTAGAGTAGATAAGGATAGCTATCATGTAGCTATTATTCATGGGCGGTGTACCAACCGCGTCTGCAACAACTGACAAGTCGGTGACATAAATGCACAACGGTCACCCTGGCGTATCACGAGTGGAGCTTGATATCTCAACACTCCCCCTCGAGCTCAATCCCAATTCCTGCACACCAAGCAGGTCTCTGAACTTGCGCAACTTCTCTGCGCCCAATGCCTTCGTGAATATGTCAGCTACCTGATCCTCTGTGCTGACATAAACTAGATCAATAAGACCTAGTAAAACCCTCTCTCGCACATAGTGATAATGCACCTCAATGTGCTTTGTTCTAGCATGATAGACTGGGTTATTTGCCAAGTGTATACTACTCATGTTGTCACAATAAATGACAACTGGCCCATCTGTAGACTGATGCATATCATAAAGTAGCTTATGCAACCAAGCTACCTCACATGCAGCCATTGCTGCACCCCTGTACTCAGCCTCTGTGCTCGACAAGGCAACTGTAGGCTGTTTCTTGCTGCTCCAAGTGACTGCAGCACTCCCAAAAGAGAACACATATCCAGTGGTAGATCGTCTATCAGAAATACTACCAGCCCAATCAGCATCAGTGTATCCATGCAACTGTATCTGAACCCCAGTCTCATAAAATAGTCCATACTGCAATGTGGACTTCACATACCTGAGTATGCGTCTAGCTGCATCCAAATGCAGTTTCCTTGGAGCCTGCATAAACTGACTTGCCAATCCAACAGCATAGCTCAAATCTGGCCTGGTAATAGTCATATAAATCAAGCTTCCTACTATGCGTCTGTACATAGTAGGGTCTTCCAGAAGCTCACCTGCATCTGCGCTCAGCTTCACATTCTGCTCCAAAGGAACTGAAATAGGCTTACAGCATGTCATCCCATATTTGGACAGCATGTCCAATCCGTACTGCCTCTGTAAGAGCTGTATTCCACTTGGTGATCTAATCACCTCAATGCCCAAGAAATAACGCAGCTCTCCCAAATCCTTCATCTCAAACTTCTGCTTCAATAGCATTTTCACATGAAGGATATCTTCATCACTGTCACCTGTCATAATCAAATCATCAACATAAATGACAAGTAGCATAATACCTTTCTCTGTTTTTCTCACATAAAGTGAGAAATCTGCCTTGGAAATCTGAAAGCCAATAGTGACAAGATACTGTCGTATCTTGTCAGACCATGCTCTAGGTGCTTGCTTCAAGCCATACAAGGCTTTCTTCAACCTGCAAACAAACTTAGGATGAACAGCATGCACATAACCTGGTGGCTGCTCCATATAGACCTCTTCTTGCAAATCACCATGCAAGAAGGCATTCTTTACATCCATCTGATGTAAAGACCATCCCTTTGATGCAGCCATAGTAATGACTGCTCTTACGGTTGCCATCCTTGCAACCGGACTGAATGTTTCTTCATAGTCAATGCCATATGTTTGTGCATACCCCTTGACTACTAATCTTGCCTTGTATCTATTCACAGAACCATCAGCATTGTGCTTCACCTTATAAACCCACTTACAGCCAATTGCATTCTTACCTTTAGGAAAAGGTACCAATTCCCATGTAGCATTTGCTTCCAAGGCATCCATTTCTTCATCCATGGCTTTCTCCCATTTTTCTTTTCCCATGGCTTGTTCAAAAGAAGTGGGTTCTGGTTCCTGTATCACCTTGACGATATATGCATAGTGAATGGCTGTAAATCCATCATATTTCAGCCTATCCACAGGATACCTAACTCTAGTAGACCTGCGCAAAGTGGGTTCACTCCCAGGTGCCCTCAAAACATCCCTGGTCTTCCTTACTCCAGGTGTAACAATAGAAGGAATACCCAACTCATCATCAATGCTCTGTTTTGAGCCACTGGATTCACCATCCACATAAGAGTGACCTGCATTCACATCAAACATGGGCTGATCAACCTTCTCTTTTCCTTTTCGTGATACCTGCATACCACTATCTGCATTGCTTTGAGAAGATTCTCTTGATCTCAATCTGCCTGTCCATGGCGAAGAATGTGAACCACTGCTAGAAGACGCTCCAGGTCCACTAATATTTTGTGATTACTGCTGTGAATTCTGTGCAGCATTACCATTTTCTGCATCTACATCATCAATCACATTTACTGGTTTATACCAGCTACTCATCTCATCAAAAACAACATCTCTGCTCACTGTAAACTTACGAGTAGAAGGGTTATAGCATCTATACCCTTTTTGCTGCAGAGAGTAACCAATAAAGATGCACTTCTCAGCTTTTGGATCCAACTTGGATCTCAGCTCATCTAGCACATGTACATAGGCAATGCAATAAAAAATTTTCAAATGAGAAATATCTGGTTTCCTACCAGTATACCTCTCCTCTGGAGTCATTCCATGTATTGCTGCAGTGGGAGTCCTGTTCATTATGTAGACTGCTGTAGCAACTGCTTCAGCCCAATAAAAATCTGGCAAGTCTTTTTCATTGAGCATGGCACGAGATACCTCTCCAATATACCTGTTTTTCCTTTCTGCAATTCCATTTTGTTGTGGGGTATAACTGCATGAATATTGCTGCTTTATGCCATGCTCCTGCAAGAACTTTGCAAACTCATTTGAGAGGTACTCTCCCCCTCCATCTGACCTCAAGCATTTTATTTGCAGACCTGTTTCTTTTTCAGCCATAGCTTTAAGGGTTTTGAAATGCCCAAAAACTTCACTTTTCTTTTTCATAAAATACACCCAAACTTTTCTGCTATAGTCATCAATAAAAGTGACAAAATAATGACAGCCTCCAAGAGATGCAGCTTTAGTAGTCCACACATCAGAGTGGATTAATTCCAATGGCTTCTCACTCTCTTGAACATGTCTAGGAAATGGTTTCCTTGCCTGTTTTCCAAACTGACAGGCTTCACATACCTTATGCATTTCTGCAACCTTGAATTTTGGTAATCCTGCAACAATATTTTGGGCCTGCATTGATTTAAGTCGCTGTACATTAACATGACCAATGCGTTTATGCCAGATATCAATATCTGCAACTACACTGGTCCCATGTGCAAACATTGCTGCACTCAATTCAGACATGTCTACATCCAACGTAAACATTCTGCCCTTCTTCTTTCCTTTTGCTATCAAGCGACCTTTATTTTTCATATCCTCAACAAAGCATCCATGAGGATTAAATCTGACCTGCAAGACTTGCTCAACCATTTGACCGACAGAAACCAGATTCTTGGTGATATTCGGGACATGAAATACATCGGACATGTATTTCTTTTTTCCATCCTGCATAGATAAGGGAATTTTTCCAATCTGCACAATAGGATGTGCAGTATCATCACCAGTCTCCACAAATCCTGGTTTTTCCATTTTCCTTGCATCCTCCATCCATTCTGCATGACCTGTCATGTGGTTTGATGCACCTGAGTCAACATACCATACATCATTGCTTTCTTCTGCACTTGTCACAGGATTGTTCATGTGCTGCACCATGAACAAATGCTCATTTCTGTCATCACCGTGTCTGCTAGAAGATGCATAATTCCCTTGTTGCAGTTTTCCATTCATGATGTCATTCTGCTTTTTATAGCAGTCTTTAGCCATATGACCCATTTTACCACAGTAATAGCATTCAACATTAGTGTTTGCATTTTGACCTCTTTGCCATCCACCACGACCTCTTTGGCTCCCCCTGCCTCTAGAGTTACCACGTCCTCCTCCATAGGACTAGTTTTCTTGAGTTTGCTGCATATTCTGATTTCTACCACGGCCTCCAAATCGGCCTCCTCTACCTCTGCCTCTACCTCTTCCAGCATTTGAGTAGAAGACAATTTCTTTTGAAGTTCCTCCTAAAGAAGATGCACCACCATTTCTCTGCTCCTCAGAAATTAGAAGAGCAATCAACTCCTCAAAATCAGGAAATCTTTCACGGACGGAAATGGATGTCCGAAACTGCGCATAATCCTTTCCTAGACCATTCAAGGTCACAGAAACTAAATCATCATCTTCCACTGGCGACCCAATGGAAGCAAGTGCATCTGCAATCTTCTTCACCTTCATGTGGTAGTCATTGATGCTCATATTTTCTCTTTGCACATTGTGCAACTCTTGCTTGAGCTGCATTTTCCTGGCTTGCGTATTTGTGCTATACATCTTTGACAGAATATCCCATGCCTCCTTTGGCGTACTTGCATCCTGAATATGCACAATCATAGAGTCTGAAATGCTGATAGACAGCCAGTACATAACTTTCCTGGCTCTCTCATGCCATGCTTTGAATGCCTATATTTGCTGTTGATTGGGAACATCAGGAAGAACTGGTTCTTCTTCATTTCCTGCAACAAATTCCCAATATCCTTTTCCCATAATGAAATTCGTCATTCTAAACTTCCATGCTTGGAAGTTGTTCTTGTCAAGCTTTTCAGTGACAATCTGTGAGAGAGAATCAGACGCCATTACAGAACACTGCGAAAAATTCTGTCAGTGCAAAAACTCAGCTTCACCCTCACAAGGGCAAATCTGCAAGACTGGCGAAAGTGGTATTTGACCACACAGTCACTTCCTCGTGACGATTTTGCATAAACAGGAACCAAGGATGATTCTGTAACTCCCAATGTCTCTGTGCACAAGCATACGATGCAATTTCTACAGAAACTTTTCACCGACCTGTAGAACAGTGGCTGCACAGCATAAAACTGGGCCTTTTCCTGAGTGCGTGCAGAAAACTTCCGCCTCCAAAAGAGGCCCCGAAATGGCCTCAAATCAAAAAAATAAGGTCGCCAGAGGCTAGAGCCCTCTCCCGCAGCATATACTACCCTCTTGCTTCACCGCGAAGGGCATCTCAACCTGAGACAATGCACTCCTGCACTTTCCGGCTGTGCTACCTACAGAGATCTGCTCCCAAAACAGAAAATGAAAGCAACACTGCTCCTCTTACCAGAACACCGCGAGCTTGGCTTGCTTTCTTGAGCTCCTTACCACGAACAAGGCTCTGATACCATGTCAAGATTGTGGGAGAGAAGGAAGGAGTCTCACTTGTATCTTTCTTGCTTGCACAATGGGGGAATACACACAAGGGTGGAGGCTGAAAACAGTTTTCCTCTTCTTAGTTGTGTAAGCCAAAAAGAACTCCAATACAAAGAAATAGAAGAACCCTATATATGGGTCTCAAACCAAACTCAACTAACTAAGGTGGCATACTAACTGAGCCATGAACTAGAGTAGATAAGGATAGCTATCATGTAGCTATTATTCATGGGAGGTGTACCAACTGCGTCTGCAACAATTGACAAGTCGGTGACATAAATACACAACGGTCACCCTGGCGTATCACGAGTGGAGCTCGATATCTCAACAGGCCAGCTTGAGTGGTGCATGCGGAGAACTCAAACAACCATCAACTAATAGGACTACCTTCACTCCATGGTTGATATACTCTGGAGATGTCTTAGGTCAGAGAACACTTCCACTTGGATGCATTAGTAGTACATTGTTCCCCTCATTGTCTCCTCAATCTTCCCCTCCTTTCCTTTTGAGATCTCCTTTTCTTTTCGATCTTCCCCTTCCCTCCTTGTGTTGCTCATTTTCTAGAATACTGGCTATTGCAGGGTGGAGAAGACATTGCAACGCTCGTCGAGCAGTACCTGTTTTGGTTCAAATAGTGCGTCTTCTTACACGTTAGATCGCAATCGATAGACCAATCCTCATCACTGGTTTTCCCCGTTTTGAGAATCCTCTCGATAAAAGAAGTGGGGAGGAAGATAGAATGGCAGATAAAATGTCGTCCTCCTCTGTTCCTTACTGTTTTTTTTCCCCAGGCGGCCTACAACACGCCTCTTTTTTACCAGAAAAGCGGCCTTTCCCCACAATAGCCGAATTTTCGAGAGCCTAGAATTTTGGTGGATTGCTTTTCCACCATATCATGTCGAATGACCAATTCTGAGCTCCCCCTAAGTGCCAGGGTGGTAGGGGTTTCATCAACAGCCACAATTTGGGAATCCTCTTGAAACATGTAGCTGCTACTGAAATCATAAAAGTCCTCTAACTCCTCATCTATGCCCCCATCCTCATATCGTAGCTTACAATGGCTCTTTGATATCATATGCTTTCGAACTGCCTCCAAACTTTGGAATTGTTTTCCTCGATCATCACAATACAAGCAAACAAAACCCCTTGTCACCTTCAAGCCAAGATAATTCAGCATTCCACGAGGATCTTTG
Source organism: Lygodium microphyllum (assembly GCF_053477565.2). Taxonomy (NCBI): domain Eukaryota; kingdom Viridiplantae; phylum Streptophyta; class Polypodiopsida; order Schizaeales; family Lygodiaceae; genus Lygodium; species Lygodium microphyllum. Next base: position 22,084,036 of record NC_141141.1, read on the forward strand.
AGAAAATTTGAATCTGGAATGAAGAAACCATGCTGTTTGTGCATATGCTCAACACAACCTTCTATAGAGCCATGTGGTATAGCATCACGAAAGAAACATTGGCTTGCATTCCAAACACCCATCTTCTCATCCTCAAGTAACACATTTCTATCCCCTCTGTTCTCTGCTAATTCATCAAGGCTCTCATAACTCATCACCTCGTCACCATCATCACCAATTTCCTCCCACTCGTCACTTTCATCCTCTTCTCTGAGAGATTGCCCTTTGCCATGATCTGTCCATGCATAACAAAATGCAAACAGAACGACTAAGTATGTACAAAGTAAAAAATGTCACACACACAACTTTTTGGTGGATTTCACACCTTGGATGCGCAACAGTACGACAATGTTTTTCAAATTGACTTTGACCCTCTAATTGTCACTTTAGTAGCTCTATCTCTAAGAGATTTGGTTGGCAAAGCGCTTCATTGAATGTTATAGTTAAGCAAAGTTTATTGTTGGCTTCCTCGTCAGAGATGAAAGGCATGCATTTATGTAGGAGCTTGTCATAGTGCTCATTAAGATATTCTTACTCTTCCTAGGATAGTAGATATGACAAATATTCCTCAAGTTTCTCCCTAGGGAATGTGCCCATGTCCGCAAGGACATAGACACGTGTGAATAATTTGAGTTTAGTATCCAACTCGGTCAAGCACTCTATGACACTTCTATGTTTGATGAGGGCTTGCTTGGTTGCTATCTCATGCGAGGTTTTGGGACTTTGCCTAGGCTTTAGCATAGCTGGGGGCTTAGGCCTAGATGAGCAAGTTTGGTCAGTGCTAGGATTGCTTTTGTCCGCAAGGTTTTCATATTTCTCTTGAGGCTTTGTTGCTATTGTGTCATGGTTCTCCTCGGATGTGCCTGGTATAGTTTCGTCAACCTATTGTGACCGTGTTGTATCCACTCTTGATTGGTCCATGTAAGTTCTGTTGTCGTTGGATTGAGCGTTGCAAGAAACTGTTGATGGTAATGGTTTCTTTGATTTATCAAAACACAGAGATGTTTGAGGTTTCATCATTGTGAGATATGGCAATGGGTTCATTGGTGGGTGGACTTGATGCTTTATTCCTTAGCTCTTTAGCACTCTTGGTCTCAATCTTCTTGGCATCTACAACCACTTGCAATTGCCATTGTTTTTGTTGTTTTCTCCTCTTTTTCTTAGGCAATTGAGGTGTATCCTTTAAAGACTTAGGACCTTGAACTAGGTCAGCTATTGATGTGCTTGGTAGGGGGCCTCAGCCTTCTCTTTCTTTGGTGTGTACTCATGGGACATAGTTGCAGCCTGCTAAACAACCTCGATAGGTTGTAAGGGTACAATTGCCTCTCTTTTTGGAGAGTCTAGCTCTTCAGCTAATTCTTCTCTATTTAGCTCCTCATCTGATTGCATTGGTAGTTTTTCCTATTTTCTGTTTGCTTTAGACTATTGTTCTTACCCATTAGAACATGCCTCCATTGCTTCTTATCAGAGTAAGTGTTGTGTTTAGAGCCGTGTTTCTCTTGCTCAGGAGGTTTGGGTGACTCTAGTGTAGAACCAAGAGACGGTTTAGGATTCATGTCATGTAGGCTTGGACGAAACCAGCTAAAGAAGTTAGGGTTGTATTGATGGGAAGCATATAGATCTAGGATTGCAGGTTCTTGAGTGAGGTAGAAGACATATGCGCTAACATCAAGTTCCATGTTTCCTAATCCTAGACCACTAGCCACATGTAGATCTTCTTCTAAAAGTTGTTTATCATACAAGAGATGTGTTTGGATAGTGGCAGAAAGTTGGACCTCATGGACCATTGCCAACACTCATAATGAGGTCGGGACAATGCACGTGGAATCATATCTTGATGTCCAAAGGGCTTTCCTTTGCTCAATGAGTGTCATTAGTCGATGGACAATTCTGGCCTGCCAAATTTTTGTTGGAGTACCATTTCTGTACAAATTTTCATTGTCCTTTTCCCTTTCATTTGATTGCTTCAAGATTTTCCTTGTTTGTCTCACATCGAGTAGTATAGAGCGAGGGTATCAAGCACAATTCTCCAACTATGGCTTTTGGGATGTCCTTTATGACTTCTTCATCAATAGCTACATAATGGGAGAAAACATATTGTTGCTCATCCCAAGTGAGGGGTTTGGCTATGAGCTTTGTGTGCTTTGGTGTTGGCCTTCCAACGTCCACATGGATGTATACAAATGTGATGGCTATCAACTTGTGATCAAGCTTTATCAAACACTTCATCTTTAGTTCATTGGTCAGATGTGCCATCTCCTTGGCCAAATCTTAGAGATATTTCTCCTCAAGCCTAGGCTTTAGGTGCTTTGGAAGTGTTGGAGGTGTCAAGGATGTTGGTCGTGACACCTCTTTCACAAGTGAATTTCTAAGGACGCGTTCTGTATGGGGTGTCATCACGGCCAAAGGCTGTGTTTGCTGTGATTCTTGATTGGAAGTAGTAGAGGCTAGTTCAATGGACTGGCCACTATTTGTAGACTATGGTGTCAAGTCCTTAAGCATATCAAAATTGGTCATGTCTTTTGTTGCCCTTTGTGCATTCACTTATGTAGATCGACAAGCTAGTCACAGGGGGTTGCACAAGCATATCCTTAGGCTGAAAGCTAAGGGTGGTTTCATGTCCCACATCTTTTACATTTGGGAGCTCAGATGGAGATAGAGATTGGGATTGAGCAACTACACTTGAGGATTGTTGTTGTGCTTCTTGTGTCTGTTTAGGGAAATAGGGTGTAGGAGATTTGAGACTTCTAGGTGGACTTGGCACTATGGCTAAAAGATTTGCTCATGGCTATTAGACGATTCTGCCATTTGCTTTGTTGAGAAATCAGCCTTACCATGAGCAGCATTTTCCTATGGTGCTCATTACCCTCTTGGGAAGTCAAAGGCTCCTTGGGCACTAGTGGTCTTTGTGCACACTTGACGATTATATCTGACATCCACTTTTTAGGCATACTAGGCTAAGGATCTACCTTTCAAATAGTCATATTTGGTTTCTTGATTTCAATCGTGAGGGACTCAATCACTCCAATGTTTTTGCCTTGAGACTTGGATTTTTATTTAGATTTCCTCCTGCGCTTCTTTGCTTTTGATATAATCTGGCCTTCAGCTAGACAGAGGTGGTTTAGTAGGGGGTTTTGGTACCCAAATCCATTGGTTACGTGTGTAATATCCTTGAGCATGCAGCAACGCTTTGGATATCCATCGTGGTGATCCGGGTTTTTTACAACCTGGATTATTACCACAAAATTTTGGCCAAAGCCCCTATCAAGAGCTTACCATATCACTTTGGGTTTACTCTTCAAGCACTAGGTATGCTACATTGCTTCTCGATTATGATAACTCTAGCAAATGGGGGAAACAAGTTCTTAGAAGGCATGTCAATGTAAAGGGTCAAAGGGATGGTTATCTTAGTGAAGATGAAAATAGATTACACCTAGGAGTTGAGTGAATGCATAGATTTTCTCAAAGGACTAGCCTCCAACTACACATGGGCTCCGTCTGCATCACTAAGATTTGGAATATATCACCATCATTAGAGGACACCTCACCCTTGCACACAAGTCAATATCCACATCATGGTGTCATTTGGATCTTGCACAAAAGCTTACAAGCATGGACCCCTTTTGTCACATGCTTATATGTATTTATATACATATGGGATACTAAAGTCAAAGCAGCTTTTGGAAGCCCTTTTTTATAATCTCAATAACTCCCAAGAAAAAGCAAATTTCAAGAAAATTCCCGCGAAGGCCGATCGGTTTCGACCTGATCTACAAAGTTGCAGAAGAAACTTTTTCCAAATTCCTCACGGATTTGAAGTTACGAAGGCACAGACTGCTGGCTACATGCAATTTTCTTCTCTCTTTTACCACACCAACTTTCCACTCTATCCTTCTTGTAAAGATATTATAATAATGTGCTTTGGGCACCCACCTCTTGTAATCTAGCTCAATTTCTCTATTTTGTCTACCACCACCCTTGGCTTCTTGCATGATGACCAAGGTGGGGACTTGTCCCATCCACTATGCTCCATATTTTCAAAGATGCCATACATTATCTGGGATTATGTTAATCAAGAAGATTAGCTTAATCTAATCCCTCATGGAGGCTATATAAAGAGCCCATGGAGAGAGGGAAAGCGGGAGAATGACAAGTCCATGAGAGCATTTTAGAATACCCTCATCTCTTTGAGGGAAGCTATGAGTGAGTTCTTTTATTATGTAGCATAATGGCAAGCTTCTTCTACCTCTTCTCCTCTTGTCTCCCTCTCCTCTCATCTCTCTCTCTTATATTTCCATATGGTGTCTAGTACATATATTCTCTCTTGTAAATTTGTGTCTTGGTTCTCTTGATTCTCTTTGAGAAAATGGATGTCCTAGCCCATCCTCCCTTTGGCTAGGTGGTGCCCCTCTTTAGTTCTCTTAGTGAGGATTGGAGGTTGGATGGGTAAGAGGCAACCCGTTCATCATTTCAGCCCTCATTTTTGGTGCCCCCGCTGAGGAGTTCTCAAGCTATGCTCTACAACTTCCATGAAGAAAGAAACATCTAAGGAGTTGTCCTCTTCTTCAACGAGTGTTTGTCAAGAAATCACTAAGGAGGAATCTTCATCAAACCCTATTCAAGGGATTCGCCGCTCAAGAGTACCGTAATGGTCTCCAAAAGAAGCTCAAGAGAAGAAGGATCTTTATCAACAAACGGCACGTATGCGGGTAAAGCAAGTTAATTATACACATCCTTCTTTGCTTCATGAGAAATCTTGCTCTCATCAAGTCTCTACGTCAAGGCATTGTGTTGAGTGCTTGGTGTCTAGTGTAAAGACACTCCCTACGGAGCTTCGTCTTCAAGTGGTGAAGGCGCTTTCAAATTCGGGGATTAACAAGTTTTTGGAGGGTGAGTTACACATCAATGGTGTGCGGTATTGGCGAGAGGCTACATATGGTGATGCGCTTCAACTACTACTAGCAAGAAGACTCAAAGTAATTGAAAAAATAGCTATCAAAGCCTATGAACTTTACAAGGCTGATGATGGTCACACAAAAGTTACGCTAATTAGTGGTGAGAAAATCCTTCGCATCTCTCGAATGGTGGGATCTAAGAGGCCATAGCTTCAACGACACGCTTCATGAAAGTTTGTAGTGTAAATTTGTAGTTAATGCATAAATGACTACTCCTACTTTCTACAACTTTCAATCGGTTCAAAGCATTCGGGTGGATGTGTGCATTAGTAGAAAGATACATTTCCAGCAAAGGTTGGTCTTCTATTTTGGAGCTGAGAGGTTGAGAGAGATCTTGTTGTCTCCTGATCCCATAATACTCCCTATTTTGGATTATAACATCTCCTTTAATGTGCACATATTCATTCTACTCTAAGTGTATCCCATGAACCATAGGGACTTGTACGGACCTATCCGTCCACTTGCTAGACAAACTGTGCATATAATCGTTAGCACAAAGATCAGGTTTCAAAATATTATAAGGGGCTTATTGGGCCGTCGTCATCTTGCTGAGATTAATGCATCTGTAAATCCATTTATTCTACCCTTAATAAGATATGACTTGGGCCTAGACGTGTTCATCTTTATTTTGTATTGAGCTAGACCAACATCTTCCTATCATGGCTTTTCGAAGTTTTTTTGGGCACAAAGGGGAGAAATCTCTGGACTTTTTGGATGACTTAGAAATGGCCTTCCTAGTCACAGGACGGGATGACGAAGCAACCAAAGTACGGGCCTTTCCTTTAGTTCTAAAGGGTGATGCTCGAGTGTGGTATCAAGCTCTCCCAGAGGCTACAAGGGGTAATTGGGAGAATCTCAAGACCGCATTCATGCACAAGTACCAAGATACAGAGCCACCTGAAGATATTTGGAGACAACTCTTAGATCTTTGCCAAACCATAGCAGGGGAGTACCAAACCTATGAAGGCATGTTTATAAAATTGTGGGATAAATGGACAGCCTCTTTAGCTGAGGGAGAAAGAGTACCTGATTTCCTTAAGAAAGATTGTTTTCTAGCCGGACTCCATCCTCTACTAAGGGAGAAGGTCAAAGGAAAGTTTCCCACATCCTATGAAGAATCAGTCACTTATGTGAGGGAGAAAGATAGAAAATTGAAGTATCAAGCTCAGTTGAAGGGGGGAGTTGAACCCATACAGGTTTTACCAACCATGCCAAGGCCTAGAGAAATAGCAGAGGCCCCACCTAAACCGGAGATACCACAGCAAGAGCTCCTACAACGCATTACTAATCAACTTGAAAGCCTTTCGTTAAATTTGGTGCAAGGAGTACGACCCCCTCCCCTCATAAATGAAGGCAATCGAGGTCCAAGAAGACAAGAAAGAGAGTATGTTTGCTATAATTGTGGGGAGATTGGCCATGGTATGTACTTTTGCCCACATCCCAGGCGTTTTTCAAGAAATGGATTCCAACCAAGAAGGAGGGGACAACAAGTGACACCACCTAGGGAAAGGTTTGTTCCACTGAATCCAAGGCCTCCACCACCGGTTCAAGTTCTCCAGCATCCTCGATCACTTGTAGAGGTGCCGCCCTTGCCTGTCCAACCGCCAGAGAATCATGATGTTAGGATAATTAGTTTAGATGAGAGTGATGTCAAAGGGAAGGCCAAAGTAGTAGAGGTTGAAGCAATGCCGGTGAAGAAAGCCCGGAGAATTGAGAAGATGGAGCCTACACCACCAAAGGAGGTTGAAAATATGGAAGAGGAGGCAGAGTCATCAATGGCTGCAAAGACACGCAACAGTAAAAAGAGGAGGGCTCGCTCACGCCGACACATTGAGCCAGATGATTTTTCCCTGGGTAAAGGTACTAAAGCTTATGATTTGCTTGCTGATGTGAAGAATCAAGGGCCAAAAATTTCATGGCCCCAATTACTACATCTATCTCCAACAGTGCGGCGACAATGGTTAAAGATGGTAAGCATTAGACCCATGAAGAATAGACATGTGAATGCAATCCAGGCTAGAAAGATGAAAGATATTGTACCTCTAGTGGAAGCCGAAATCAATGGGCAGAGAGTGTCAAAGACATATGTGGATGGAGGTACAGAGATTTGTGTCATGACGGAAAAGTTGATGCATCGTTTGGGATTAGAGGTAAATGAAACTACTAAATTTGGGGCCAAAATGGCTAACAATGTGGTAGTAAATTGTTTGGGAGTTATAAAGAAAGTCAAGGTAAAGGTGTGTGGAGTGCAATTGGAGCTTGACATGTATGTGATGCCAGTGAAGGGGGATGGCTATCCGCTCATTCTTGGGCGACCATGGCTAATGGGAATGAAAGCCAGACAAGATTGGGAGACAGGGGCTTTAGAGCTCAGGCCACAAAAGGGGCTGCATAAAAAATGGAAGAGCACTATCTACAACATGAAGGAGGGCCGACAGGAGGATCTTGTGTTAGAAACCACCGCTGATGAATGGAGTTCCAGCGAGGGTTGGTCATCTATGACTGAGGGAGAGTCTTCTAATGAGGAGGAAGAAAGCTCTCTAGAAGTGATGGGGATTACATTAAAAGGGCCTTCTAGTAGTGAAATTCTGCAGTAGCTTCCAAAGGTCGAGAAGGAAGGGTTAGAAAAAATGTTGGCTAAGGATCTATCAGTTGAGGAGAAGGCAGCCTACATGGAACTGGTGATAAAACACTCTGCACTTTTTATTTCTGATTATGAACACATCACAGGTGTGACAGCAGTACAACATCACATTAATCTAAAAGAGGAAGCACGACCAGTGGTGCAGCGACTACGACGATTGGGAGTAGTTCAACAAAACGCTCTACTCACTGAGGTGCAACGACTTTTAAAGGCAGGCTTTATCTATCCAATAGGGGATTCAGAGTGGGTTTCACCTGTGGTGGTGATACCCAAGAAGAATGGAAAATGGAGGATTTGTGTGGATTACAAGCCGCTAAATGCCGCAACTAAGAGAGATCACTTTCCTCTTCCCTTTCAGGATGAAATACTCAATGAGGTGGCCGGGCATGAGAGATACACTGTTTGTGATGGGTATTCAGGTTATTTCCAGATCCGAATAGCTGAGGAGGATCAACAGAAGACCACCTTCATTACACCTTGGGGTTGTTTTGCTTACAAAGTAATGCCATTTGGATTAACAAATGCCCCAGCTACCTTCCAGCGATTCATGAATTATGTCTTCCAGCCATATTTTGGGAAATCCATCAGGGTCTTTATTGATGATTTTTGTATTTATAGTTCTAAGGCTCTACATTTAGGGAAGGTAGATGAAGCTTTCAACCGACTCGCACAAATGGGGGGGCAGTTAAACCATGAGAAGTGTCGCATTGGCGAAAGCAGTGTAACTTTGTTAGGGCATGTCGTAAGTGAGAGGGGCATTGAAGTTGATCCAAACAAAGTTAAGGCCCTATTGGCGGTGCCATCACCATCTTCTGTGAAGCAACTAACCTCTTTCATTCAGAAGGTGCGATATATGGGGCGGTTCATTCATCTCCTCTCCCAATTAATATTTCCACTGCAAGAGTTAACCCACTCCGAGGAGCTCCTGTGGAGTGACGAAAGCGAAAGGTGCTTTCACGAGGTGAAGAAGGCTCTTAGCACCCTTCCTATAATTTTACAGCCTTGTTGGGATCAAGAGTTTTTTGTCAACCCGAGTTTTGGGGACAATGCTCTAGGGGCAGCACTAATACAAAAGGATGCTAAAACTGGACTAATGAGACCAGTTTACTTTTCTAGTAGAGTAATGACAGCATCAGAACGAGGGTACAAGAAGGTCGAGGTAATGGTTTTGTCTCTAATGTTTGCTATAAGAAAGTTTCGTCCTTATCTTCTCCCTAGGCCATTCACAGTGATCATGACAGAAGAGCATTTTCCCTATGCCTTACAGCACATGGATGTTTCAGCTAGAATCGCTAAGTGGGTGATACAACTCCAAGAGTTTGACTACACCTTCAAGGTGGAGGATTCTACTCGAGCTTGCCTAGCTGATTTGTTGACCCATAGATGCCATCAAAATAAGGAAAAAGAGAAGGGAAAGGTAAAAGAGGAGACACCTCCTCTTGAGGAGCCGCCGCGGGTAGAGAATGCCCATGCCCTCTACTTTGATGGAGCCTACAAGCGTGTTAAAGACAAAGCGGCAATAGGAATAGTGGTGTTCAGTCCCAAAGGTGACAAAATTTATGGAGAAGGTATCAGCTTGGAGGATGTCCATTCTAACAATGAAGCAGAATATCAAGCCTTGCTTTTAGGTTTGAAGTGGTGTCTCTCACATGGTATCACTCAGCTTAATGTTTTTGGGGATTCTATGCTCATTGTTAAGCAAATGAAAGGAATCTGGGCTTGTAAAAATGATAACTTAGCAGTGAAAATGAGGAAAGCTAAAGCTCTCATGAGAAAGCTACAGAAAGCCCAAATCTATTTTGTGCCAAGGCGCACAAATGGCGACGTAGATGCTCTAGCAGCTGAAAAATTGAAAGAGGCAATGGTGGGCATCATTGCCGTAAAGCTTCCCTTGTTTCAAGGAAAGTTTCAACTACAAGATGTGCTTTATTTTCTCGAGCAAGGTGAGGCACCTACACATATGAGTAAAAGTGAGAAAAGGTGGCTAGCTACTAAGGCCACTAAATACCGCTTGATAAATGATGTGTTGTATTGCAAAGGAAAGGATGCAGTGCTTAGAATGGTGCCAACAGCAAAGGAGATTATAGATGTGATTAAGAGCTGCCATGAAGGGGTTTGTGGTGGACATTTTGCTCAAGAAATAACTAGCCGAAAGATTCTCCAAGCCGGTTTTGTGTGGCCTAGTCTACATCGAGATGTGCAACATTGGTGCCGCACTTGTGACGATTGCCAAAAGGCCGAACCAAGGAAGCTAGTGCATGAGGAACAAAATCCCATAACTACATATGGCCCATTTGAGAAATGGGGGATTGATGCAATAGGGCCACTCCCACGAACTCAATCTGGCAAGGAATACATCATAATGGGAGTGGACTACATGACGAGGTGGGCAGAGGCTTCAGCAACTAGTAGAATCACAGCCCAAGAAGTGGGAAAATTTGTGTTTGAAAATATTTATTGCAGGTTTGGCACACCTTTGGAAATTATCTCGGATCGGGGTCGTGGTTTTAGGGCAAACCTAGTAGGGGAGCTAATGGAAAGGCTAAAAATCAAGCACATGCATTCTACTCCCTACTATCCACAGTGTAATGGTTTGGTCGAAAAAGTGAATGGGCTGATTTGTAAGATAATTACCAAGCAGGTACACATGCACCCCAAGCACTGGGATAAAAAATTGAATGCAGCTCTTTGGGCCTACAGGATTTTCTTTAGAACCTCGCTTGGCTATACTCCATTTCACCTCGTCTATGGCCAAGAAGCTTTGCTTCCTATAGAGGTGGAACTGGCCAGTTTGCGTGTTTTAGTAGCCAGTCAAGAGAAGAATCAAGATAAGAAGTTAGAGGAAAGGATCTTGGATCTAGAGAGGCTGGAGTTAGATAGAGAAGCAGCAGTCCAACACTATTCCATGCAGGCTGAAGAGAGGAGGAAGACCTTTACTAAGAAGCTGGCTAGCAAACACATAAGGGAAGGATCACTTGTGCTACGCTATGATAACCGCTTCGATAACAGAAAGGATGCTAAACTTGTGTTCAAGTGGGAAGGGCCATTCATGGTCATAAGGAGATATCCAAATGGCAGCTATAAGCTAGGTGACATGGATGGGAAGGTTCACAAGACAAGGGTAAATGGATGGCGATTGAAGCCTTATTTTCAAAGAAATATGAACACTTTGGAGCAGTCATTCAATGAAGAGCCACCAATGAGGGGGTGCAGTCCTCCTTGCTCTATTGGACCATCATTATCAAGCTAGAGGCATGAATACCTCTAGCCTAAGGGGAGGGCTAATGATCCGGGTTTTTTACAACCCGGATTATTACCACAAAATTTTGGCCAAAGCCCCTATCAAGAGCTTACCATATCACTTTGGGTTTACTCTTCAAGCACTAGGTATGCTACATTGCTTCTCGATTATGATAACTCTAGCAAATGGGGGAAACAAGTTCTTAGAAGGCATGTCAATGTAAAGGGTCAAAGGGATGGTTATCTTAGTGAAGATGAAAATAGATTACACCTAGGAGTTGAGTGAATGCATAGATTTTTTCAAAGGACTAGCCTCCAACTACACATAGGCTCCGTCTGCATCACTAAGATTTGGAATATATCACCATCATTAGAGGACACCTCACCCTTGCACACAAGTCAATATCCACATCATGGTGTCATTTGGATCTTGCACAAAAGCTTACAAGCATGGACCCCTTTTGTCACATGCTTATATGTATTTATATACATATGGGATACTAAAGTCAAAGCAGTTTTTGAAAGCCCTTTTTTATAATCTCAATAACTCCCAAGAAAAAGCAAATTTCAAGAAAATTCTCGCGAAAGCCGATCGGTTTCGACCTGATCTACAAAGTTGCAGAAGAAACTTTTTCCAAATTCCTCACGGATTTGAAGTTACGAAGGCGCAGACTGCTGGCTACATGCAATTTTCTTCTCTCTTTCACCACACCAACTTTCCACTCTATCCTTCTTGTAAAGATATTATAATAATGTGCTTTGGGCACCCACCTCTTGTAATCTAGCTCAATTTCTCTATTTTGTCTACCACCACCCTTGGCTTCTTGCATGATGACCAAGGTGGCGACTTGTCCCATCCACTATGCTCCATATTTTCAAAGATGCCATACATTATCTGGGATTATGTTAATCAAGAAGATTAGCTTAATCTAATCCCTCATGGAGGCTATATAAAGAGCCCATGGAGAGAGGGAAAGTGGGAGAATGACAAGTCCATGAGAGCATTTTAGAATACCCTCATCTCTTTGAGGGAAGCTATGAGTGAGTTCTTTTATTATGTAGCATAATGGCAAGCTTCTTCTACCTCTTCTCCTCTTGTCTCCCTCTCCTCTCATCTCTCTCTCTTATATTTCAATATGGTGTCTAGTACATATATTCTCTCTTGTAAATTTGTGTCTTGGTTCTCTTGATTCTCTTTGAGAAAATGGATGTCCTAGCCCATCCTCCCTTTGGCTAGGTGGTGCCCCTCTTTAGTTCTCTTAGTGAGGATTGGAGGTTGGATGGGTAAGAGGCAACCCGTTCATCATTTCAGCCCTTAGTGGCATTGTGTCTCGAGGAAGTTACTATATGTATATCCTCTACATCACGTGCATTCAAGGCCTATTTATAAATATCCTTTTTTGTGAATTTTTCATGAATAAAACATAAGACTTTTCTATTCAATCTATAAATAGCCCTCTTCCATTACATGCTTCTTCCATATGTAAAAAATGTATAAAAATAGTATTTTAAAAATACCTTATTTTCAACCCATGTGATGCACATATATTCATGAGTAACTTACCCGAGCGTTGTGCTAGCTCTCCATCGATACCTTCATCTATAAGGCTTGGGCTTCTTTTGTGGTCTTCTACAATATTTGTAAGTCCAAAGCCTATCCTTGGCATTGTCTACGTGTTTCAAGCATGGCTTTGCTCACAAGTTCTCTCTATTCAACATGTGCTTGTATCAACTCTTTCAAAAATTCCTTGCTCTCGTTACAAGGCTTGTGTGGTATGTCCGAATGTTCCTTGTCTTTCCCTCGAGGTTTGATGAGGTCACCCTTACTAAAGGTTGTGATTATCCTCACACCCGGTAATGTCAAGTGTATCCTCTATGCTACATAATCGGCTTCACACTTCATCACCCTTTTGAAGGGTCTTCCTAGGAGGGTTTCCTTTCCACAATTAGTACTATTTGAAGGAACATGGAATAGGATAATCAAGCTTTCTATTTCAATATTTTCAAGGATTTTACACTTTCCTATAAGTGCTTGTGGATGTCCCTCATAAGGACTAAGAGTTGCATTAGTCGGTGTGAGCTCTGGTTGGCCTAGTAGGGTCCATGCTTTATAAATTCAAGCCTTCTGATACATGCCTTTGAGTCCCCAACTGCACAATCGGATGTGGATTCTCTACTAATGTCTTGGGTTATTTCTGTAGTGTTGGAGATAAAGGCGTATCCGCCTAGCCACCTGTGTATTACTACATTGACAGTACTCACCACTGCACACTACACGTGGCAGGCACCCATCACAGTCACTTATTATTTATTCTTTTAGTGACAATTTGAATAAAGGAAGGCCCAGCCACACATTGTGGTTGTTGGAGTTCCCATTTGTGTCTCTCTCTCTTGTTGCTCTTGCTCTCTGCCATAGCTCACTTCCAAGCAAGCTTTGATCCTTCTCACCTTTCAACTAGTATCAGAGCAAGGCTTCCTAACTTCTCAAGCTTGGTTTGTGGCATTCTTAGCTTCAATTAAAATACCTACAGCATTGGGTCTCCTTCCCGACAGCCATAGCAGACCTTCGAGAGCTCTCGTCACTCCCCGACTTCTCAAGCACCTTCCCAGCCTATTGAGGCACCCTGAGGGCATTGCTACAGAGGTATTGAAGTGTTCTTTTAGTGTTTTTCTTCAGTTCTCATGTTGCAGTCAAGAAGGCCTTGGAGCTTGGATCTTGCTCCCTCCTGCATTTGGGCACTTGAGGCTTATTGTGGGCCTCCCTAGGCACCCCCCGGAGCCTCTTGGTATATTCGGATGAATGAGTCTTATTTACAAATGAGCTTGAGCTTGTGGGACAGTTACATGTATTTGCTCTCTTGAGAGCTTTATGTCTGTAGTGGGCTGATTTGATACGCCTATTGGGGTAGGCACCTATCTCTGTCACATAGGTTTGTTGATTTTGTATGCATCTTGGATGGTTATGTATTAAGCTTCTTGCTCTATTAGTTATGCTTGTGCTGGGTCTCTTCTCTTACCCGGAGACCCATTACATGCATGACTTCTGGACCTGTAAGATGTCTCTTGCTTGACAGGTTATTGGTTTGATAGTTCTTGGTATCTTCTTGCCCCTGTTGGAAACTCACTGTTGGATGTATCTTGTTACGTGGCAGTTGCAGTGACATTTGTATCAGTGATTGCTTCGTTTTTGGGACAATTTTACATACTACTGTCATTTATTATAGCAAGATGAAATCTACAGATTTTGAGCACTTCTATGAGGGTCATGCTTACTATTTGATGTTATATTGGTCATATTTGGTGGATAGGTGCTTCTCTTGGTGAAATCCACCCTTTCAGCTAGTTTTAGCAGTGGTTTTCGTGCATTTTCTGCTAATTATAGCAACCTAAAACTTTACTTTTTTGCTTTGATTTCGGACAATATGGCTAGTCATTTGAAAGATACAGCTCTCTTTAACATTGCCAAGTTGGATGGTACCAACTATGGGTATTGGAAGTCCCAAATATGGCAGGTTTTGGTGCAAAAGTTGTAGATTAAACCCTTGCATTTCAAGGGTGTTAAACTTTAGGATATGGATGATGATGTTTGGATGGAAGCTAATGAGCTATGCAAGTCTACCATTATTTTGTCACTCTCAGAAGAGGTCCATCATAATGTTGTTGAAGATGAGAATAAGAGTGCATGGGATTTATGGGAGAAGATTCAGGAGCTTTATGCGCAGTAGAGTCTTGCATCACAGATGTATTGGCTCAAGCAGTTAATGGACCTTTGCATGAAGGAGGGGACCTCCCTTTCATATCATCTCATTTCATGTTCTCATGAAGAGTTTATTGTCACAAGATATTGAGTTCAAAGACAACTTGCACTCGTTGTTTCTTCTTGGCACCTTTCCTGAATCATGGGATGTCTTCCGTACTGCCATATGCATGAACAAGTTTGATGGCTTGAAAATCAAAGATGTTGAGACTGCTTTATTGACTAAGGAAATCAACAAGAGAAACAATGATGCTTCCCACTCTTCACATTCATTGACTGTTAGAGGTGGTAGAAATGGTAGGCATGATAATGTTCATGAGGGTAGGGACTCTCAAAAGTCTAGGTCCAAGTCATGTGGTCGCAATAAGTCCCGTGGGACAGAAGTCTAATCTTACTTGTCATTATTGTGGGAAAGAAGAACATATTAGGCTCTAGTGCCATAAAATGCGCGATGATAAGTGCAAGGAAAAGGAAAAAGAAAAAGTGCAGGAAAAGTCTTCTGAGCATAGTATTATACATGCAAAGTCTAGTGTGAAGATATAAGATGTTAATGTCATGCAGGCCACTGATTCAGATGATGATTTGAGAGTGGAGTTTTGAGCCCGGATGAGAGTAGATTTTTGAGCCAAGGATGTGCCTAAAATTTTCCCAAAAATCCAGAATTTAGGGAAAAAATATCTAACATCGAAGGCGACGGCTGCAGCTAGGACGATTTTAATCACCAAGTGAAAGACGGCTTTTAAAAGGCGTTCGAGCAACACTTGTGGATTTTTGATAATTTTTTCGATTGCCGTGCGGGATGCCAGGAGCTGCCAGTCAGTGCAGCCTGGGATGTGCCTAAAATTTGCCAAAAATTTTGGAATTTAGGGGACAAATATTTAACATCGAAGGCGGTGGCTGCAGTAGCTAGGACGATTTTAAGCACCAAGTGAAAGATGGCTTTTAAAAGTCACCGGAGCGACACTTGTGGATTTTTGATAATTTTTTCGACTGCCGTGTGGGATGCCAAGAGCTGCCAATCAGTGCGGGATGCCAAGCCGGACGCGCAGGATTTTTCATAGAGGCTAAAACGAAATCCGGACGAGGAAGAGGCCAAAACTTGGCCAAGATATGAAAAGGTGGACAACAAGATTGGGACCAAAGGGGGGGTGCTCTTTGGGAATTTCAGTCCCCCCCAATTTTTATGAAGCAAAAATGTGGAGAGGAAGCGTGAGATATGGCGGTAGTAGGGCACTGATTTTTGTGCCATCATCCCCCCACATCTTGATTCGAAGGCTAAATGTAAGCCATGGAACAGAGATTTCCTATCAACTTCTCCCTCTTGGTTGATGATATCACCAGTCTTCCCATGAGGAATGGCTGTCCAGATGAAGAGATTAGATTCTAGTCTTTCTCTCTCCTCCCTCTCTCTCCCCTCTATGGGCTGTTCATGTGTACTATCTTGAAGGAGGAACCGGGAAGGAGAATGAAGGAAATGGTGATGGAGATTGATGGAGATGCTGAAGATTGAAGTACAACATTGGATTGAGAGAAATGGTGGTTCCTTCTGCTGGTTATGCAGTCATTCAAGGCGTCTTGGGTTATGTAAAAACACGGTACGACCATTTTTATGAAGCAAATGAAGGATTTTTGATAGTTTATGATGATAATTACGTTCTTATTGGATGAAAATTTGTTTGTGTGATGTTTTCATTATGAGTAATTTCTATTTATAAAAAAATTTGGATTTTGCAATGATTCACATGCTTTATTAAATTCCCGTAAACCCAAAATGTGGTCTTTTAGTGGTAAAATGGTAGTTTTTCCGTTTCGGGTGGATAAAAGGTGTTCCCATGGGGAAAATATGGAAGATAAATTGAATGTTAGTATGCTGAAGTGATTGGAACAAGAAAAAATAGAAAATAGCATATTTTATTGCCAAATAAATCAAGAAAATGGAAAAAATAAGGGAAAAAATAAAAATACGACTTGGAAAAATAAGGGAAAATATGATGATTATTTGTGGATGTATGGTAGTGGCAAAGCATGAGTTTTAGCCTCATTTTGCCCTATCTCCCTGTCAAAGGTTGTGATTTATTGCTTTTTATACATCAAAACATGACAAAATGAATCTCTACACCTATGCAACGAAAGCAATATCTAAATGTAGGGGGTTGGGATGTTTGAATGGTGTTATTTGTGTGCTGATTGTTGCTGATTTTCTGATGCATATCATAACATAGAGTTCATGGTATGTTAATTAAGGGGATAGTAGCACGATTGTTATGTCGGTGCTATCCTTACATCACCGCAATGGGTTAGTAAATGCATTGAAAAGCCTGGTTGTGCACAACACGTGTTTGATTTAAAATTATGTTTGAGCACTTTAGAATCATTCAATTTGCATGTGCATGTAAACCATGGTGTCAGAATAAAAACCTGGATGCATAGCACCTGTTTTCAATGACAATGACCCTGTTTGAGTGTGGAAAGGCATCCTAAGCCATAGGATAGATGTTCGTTCTTGGGGGATTATTTGGTAAGGAAACATGGTATCTCCTGGATTACTTGCAAAATGAAAGAGTGGAGTTTGTTCGTTTGTTTTATATGTTGAGCAGCGCATCAAGGGGCTAATCCCTGTGACGTAGGAGAGCTGCAGTGGGGCCACGCTGTTGCTACCGAGAGGTTGCCTCCCATGTATGTGATTATCGTGGTATTTATTGCCAATGTGTATGGGTTCTCCCTCTGAGGAGTTTATAAAAAGGGAAACGTTGGACTACAAAACTATAAAACTATAAACGCATAGATTAGGCTTTATTCCTTTAGCAAGAGATTGACGCTCCTGATCCGCGAGGCCGTGAGGGTGTGTTTGTCTATCATGAGCATGAGGTTCGGGTAGTGCCATAGCCAGTGCTGGCCCATTTGAGGTCCTATGAGTGGCGCGTCTGCCGGGAGTTGCCAACAAGTGGTGCTTCTTGAATCCAGGGTTTTTAGGGACCGAAAAATTGGTTTATGTCCTCTAACAAGGACTGTGAAGCCAAAATACAAAAAGCAGAACATGCTGAGAGGGCTAGACGACGGTTGGAGATTGTAAGTCACTATTCTCCTCAAAGGAGTAGCCCGATACACATAAGAGGCAATGATCTTAGTAACCCAATTGGTGCACATAGTCCTTTAGGTGTAGGAGAAAGTGCAAGTTCTTCCTCTCTTCCACTAAGTCAACCCACTTCAAGTGGGGGTGTGATTCCATCAGTCCAAACTCCTATTGTTAATCCGATTGTCGTCATGGCACAACCCATTGCAATTCCTGCGGGGACACCGGATCTGCTAGCTTTAGGAGTACCTTTGCCCATTTTTAATGGGTTAGCCGAAGAAGATGAGGTGTTTCACATTTGTGAATTCCAAAGATTAATGTTTAATTACCGCATCCAAGATGAGGGACATCTTATGATGTTCTTTAACATGAGGTTAAAAGGAAGGGCTACAGTATGGTATCATAGCATAGATACTGGAACCATAACCACAATCGATCAATTTTATGCAGCTTTCCGAGGAGAATATGCCCCTGAAAGAGGTGGCCAATACTGGTTGTGTATGTTGAATGTAACACACCAAGACCCCCATGAGAATGTGAAAGCCTATGCCAAGAAGCTTAGGGAAGTATTTCGTAACTACTGGTTGGG
This sequence comes from Lygodium microphyllum, assembly GCF_053477565.2. NCBI lineage: Eukaryota > Viridiplantae > Streptophyta > Polypodiopsida > Schizaeales > Lygodiaceae > Lygodium > Lygodium microphyllum. The sequence goes on from NC_141141.1 coordinate 22,102,333, forward strand.
TCGATCCAGAAGGTCATATGTTCTGGCTCTGATTTAAAGCTCCTATTGAGACTTGGGGTTGTTGATTCCAGTTGGTAGGGTTCCACTGTTGTTGAGTCGCCATTGGAGGAACTGTTTGAGGCCACTGTTGTTGTGGTTGAACCATCATTTGAGGCACTGTCATATGTGGCGACCACAGTGGATTAGGTGCATTATACTGCGGCATTGTTTGCATCTGGGGATAGGGGTAGGGAACTGTCCCTGGGACTGCATTTGGTGGGTATACCATTCTTGGCATGGAAGGAGGTAAGACTCCTCTTCCTGGAGTCATTGACAGCCTTGCTTCAACTTCATCATACAATCTTGCACCTTCCACCGCAGCTTGCAGATTGACTGGTCTTCTCAAATCCACGAACTTGCGAACTTCTAGTTGTAGGCCTCTGAGAAACACTCCTTTTTGAATTCCTTCGTCCAAATGATGGTTAGTCCATCTCTTCAGGATGGATTCCATTCACGAGACATAAGCTTCTACTCTTTCTCCAGAGGACTCATGAACTCCTCTCGCATCCGCTCTTCAAAACTTGCATGCATGAATTTAGTGAGGAAGGCCAATGTCCCATGTGCCAAAAGTTCCTGCTGCTTGTCTCTCATACCACTGAAACCCCGCGCCCTTGAAAGTGGCGGGGAATATTGCTAACCAATGCTCAGGGGTTCTGGCATTGTTAGCCATACATGCTACCATAAATTCAGCTACATGAAGATCAGGGTCTTCATTGTACTCTCCCTTAAAAACTGGCAATGGGACTACATTTGCTGGCCTGTCATCAATGTTTCCAGGACGAATCTGACTAGGAAGGGGACCTTGAGTTGCCATGGGGACTTCTGTAAAGAGTGCTTTTAGGGCGTCAAAGGAGGCTTCTATTAGAATATCAAGCTCATACTATTCTCCTGCTAGTATGTATGACCGACATTAGTCTTGTCCAGCTGTATCAGCAAGTGTGGGACATTAAATAAGTTGGTGGTCTTAGACACAGTGTGAATGGTCCTACAGACCTTAGTACTATTGTATACACTTATGTTATGTTAGTAGTCTATGAAAACAAGGAATATGATGAACGACTTGAAGGTCAGGTTGCTGCTCCATTACATTGTCTCTCTCCCTCTCTCTTCCAATATGGTATCAGAGCCATCATGGATGGGCTCTTGAAGGCATGAAGCTGTGAGAAAGACCTACAACCTGAAGACTCAGGGCAGTGGTTGAAGAGAAGCAGGTTGACAATGTGCAAGCTGTCATTGTATCTGTGAAGGTATGCATTTTGTCATTTTGGGTTGTCATTATACAAGAGGGTTGTCCTGGCCAGTTTGAAGCATTGTAGAGGCTTCATTGAGTACTCAAGAGCAAGCATCAACTATCCTTGTGGAGTATACCTGCTGCTGAAACCCCTAGGGCTGCTGGCGTGTTTGCGCCTGATCTTGAATGGTCATTTTCTACTGCTAATGAAGATATCAATCACTACCTAGTTGATCTCCAACTTAAAAATGCTTCTTGGAAGGTCCTTTGATGCCTTGATAAGCCATTGCTTGGTCTGGAGTTGATGTATGAGTTGGAATAGTGAGCTTCAGATCTGAAATACAGTCCAGGTCTGTTACAAACAGGGAATACACAGCATGTATGTATCTCTGACATGAGATTTGAGCATAGATATGCTTATGCAGACATATGTATTGGTTGGTATGCTTATGAGCTGAAGTCTTGGTGGAAAAAATATTCAAATGTGGAATTTTTTTAATGGTTGGAAACTATCATTGAACAGGGCAGCATACACTAGAGTCCTCCTGAAGTTTTGAAGCCATTTGATGAGCATTTTGAGCTCTACTGAAGTGAGGGTTCATTCAGGAAGCATATGTATTGAGTTTGATGCATTTGGATTGCATTTTACTGATAAAATATTCAGATCTGAAATTTTATGACAGGCTGAAAACTGTCATAAAACTGTCATCATCATACACTCATTGACTTGAAGAAATACATGCCTTTTGTTACCTACAGCGAGTTGTATGGTACGAATGATTGTTGAATGCTATGAGCATTGAGATGAGCATTGAAGGCTCTTAAAAATTGAAATCTGAATCAGAGAACAAATGCTTTGACATTTTATTGGATGGTCATAAACATTCCATGTACTTTTTGACTTTACTTCTTGAAGACAGAGAGTCTGCGAATGCCCGTATGGTATGTATTTATCCCTACACACAGTGGCATATGTATGAAGTGGCTTGAGGATCTCTTGGGCTGAATTACATCTTTCTTTGATAGTTTATTGGCTGTATACAATCTGTGAGCAGATTTATGTCACTCGTACTTGCTGGATATGCACTGTTTTGTGCCTGTATGACTATGTCTAGTTGCCTACATATAGTAGCAAATGTCTGGGAAAGTTTGGAGCATGTATGACATGTTTTAAAGTGGTTTTTGAGAGAAAATTCATTGTTGGTTTTACTGAAAATTTACAGGTTTCAGACTGCGCATTCTCTTTAGTGCAATAAGCTTGGATGACACAGAGTTACAATACCTGCAAAGTCTATGTACTGACTGATGTACCTACGGGTTATACCACATGTTTGTGGATGTTTTTGAGGTTGTAAAGGGCTGAAACACCCTGGTTTTTTTCAGAGAATAGCTGCAGAAAACTATCATAAACAATCAAGGACTGAGGTTTGTCAAAGGGACTTGTTGGCTTGCAGGAAGTCACGCAGTGACTAAATAGTGTCTGGTACAACATGGCAAATGCAGAAAGGACTGACAACATAACCCAAATGGTGGGGGAAAAGCTTGACAGTAACAATTATGCCATATGGAAGTTGCGCATGGAGAAGTTGTTAATAGGGAAAGGCTATTGGGAGTTGGTGGCTGGAGCGGAAGCTAAACTTGAGCTCCTAGATCAACCTACGGCTGATCAAGGATGATTACACCGAGCTTGGACAGAAAGAGCTCGTAGAGTCTTGCACTGGCTCTCTTTATGTATCTCAGATGCCATGGTAATGCAGATAATGAACTGTAGCTCTCCTAAGGATGCATGGGACATTTTGGTCAAGTATTATGGCACAACCACAAGTGCCAAGAAGATACAGTTGAAGCAAAAGTTCAACAACATGGAGAGGAAGAGCAGATCTATACAGGATTATGTCACGAAGGTTAAGACCATTGCGGATCAGTTGGCATCTATTGGTTCACAAGTTGAAGATGAAGACATGGTTGCTGTGACCTTGAACGGCCTGGGGCCTGAGTATAAGTCTTTTGACACTTCTGTGTCTGTGCGGGCTGAAATGCCTGATTTCAATGAGCTGGTTGCATTGCTTATCCATGAAGAGATTAAGCTTGGTCTGGCTGCAGGATCTAGCAGTTCTAAAAACAAGGATGCAGTTTTCTATTCTAATCAACGTGGCCGTGGAAACCGTGGTAGAGGCTATGGATTTGGCAGAGGAAGCCAGCAAAATGTATCCTATGGCAATAACAATCAGCAGATATTGAATGCAAGAGGTGGTGGAAACTTTAGAGGCAGGGGGAGATCTATCCCTAGAGGTAGAGGCTCCTAGCAACAATAGCAATAAGGATTTTCATTACTCTGGAAAGTATGGGCATATTGCCAAGGACTGCTGGAAGAAGCAGGACAATCAGAAAGGCAAACAACATGGGCATTTTGCTACATCTAGTCAGGCACATGATACTTCAGAAGATAGAATGTTTGCCATGCAATATGTAAAAGACAGAGTTGCTGAAAAATCCATTGATGATGCAGTTTGGTATTTTGATTCAGGGGCATCGAACCATATGACTCCTCATGGTGATTGGTTCACTGATATGGTGGCTGAAAAAAATGGCTATGTCTGTACAGGTGATGACACGCAGCATAGCATTGAGCATAAAGGCAAAGTGCCACTTGTGGTTCATGATGAAAAAAAGAAAAATTTGCATGATGTATTGTATGTTCCTTCGATTACAAAGAACTTACTGTCTGTCGGTCAAGCAGAACTTGCAGGTTAGATTCAATAAGCATGGCTGCTTTATTGAAGAGTTTGGTAATGGATGCAAGTTAATAGCTTGTGGTCACAGGAATGGCAGAATGTTTACTCTTGATGCTACCTTGCCAGAGCTAAATTTAGCCATGTTTGCCCATGGTTCTAGCACTATCAGAGATTTGGAAATTTGGCACAAGAGAGTGGGGCATGTAAATTTGCAAAGGCTGCAAATTATGCAGAAACAACAGCTCGTTACAGGTTTATCCAAGTTTCAATACTCAGATATTGGTCATGTATGTGATGCTTGCCAGTTTGGTAAGCAGTCAAGGTTGCCATTTGTTAGGCATGTAAGGTAGAGTACACGTCCGTTGCAGTTAGTGCACTCTGATGCTTGGGGGCCAGCCCGTAATGCATCCATGGGAGGCTCAAAGTATTATGTTACATTCATTGATGATTACAGTCGCTATACTTGGGTTTACATTCTAAAGACAAAGGATGGGATATTTGCTGTTTTTTAGCAGTTTAAAAAGCAGGTTGAAAAGGAATTTGACTGTGATATCTCTTGCTTGAGGTCAGATAGCGGTGGGGAGTATGTGTCAAATGAGTTTGACAACTTTCTGGCTGAAAATGGCATACGTAGGCAGCTTACCTGCAGCTACACTCCTCAACAAAATGGGGTAGCTGAAAGGAAGAACAAGGTCTTGATGGAAGCTGCTCGTGCCATGATGAATGAGAAGAAGATGCCACTCTATTATTGGGCCGAGGCTGTTATGACAGCCATGTATATCTTAAATCAGACACCCACTGCAGGTATTCATGAGATGACACCGTTTGAGAAGCTATATGGCTATAAGCCGGATGTAAGTCACATGAAATTCTTTGGCTATCTTGCTTATGTGCATATTCCAAATGAAAAAAGGAAGAAGCTGGATCCAAAAGCGCATAAGTGTGTCTTCATTGGATATTCACAAGAGAAGAAGGCATACAAATGCTATGATCCCTCTACCAGGGAGACCTTGGTGAGCAGGGATGTTATTTTTTATGAGATGGGTTCTTGGTATGTATCACCAGCAATAGTGCCATCGGATATGCCTTCCACTCATGTATCTACAATTGATATGCAGCAGAGCACTGCTGTGACAGGACCTAGTAGTCAGACAGTATCTCCATGGATAGGGAGATTGAGAAACTCACCGTCCACTGACACCAGTATGTCAGTGAGGGGGAGATATGATGTCGCGGACAAAGGAAAAGAGAAAGTTATTGAGGATGTATCTAGGATGATGACACCTAGTAGGATGACTTCTGGATATGAGTCTATTGACACTTTAGACAGTGAACTTGGTATTCCGATTGTCTATACGCCTGGCGCAATGCTGAGCAGGTACATTCCGCCTCATGAGAGAGGGGAATCGAGCAGTGCACCATAGCTTGTTGAGATATCGAGCTCCACTCGTGATACGCCAGGGTGACCGTTGAGTACTTATGTCACCGACTTGTCAGTTGCAGATGCGGTTGGTACACCGCCCATGAATAATAGCTACATGATAGCTATCCTTATCTACTCTAGTTCGTGGCTTGGTTAGTATGCCACCTTAGTTAGTTGAGTTTGGTTTGAGACCCATATCTAGGGTTCTTCTATTTCTTTGTACTAGAGTTCTTTTGGCTTCCACAACTAAGAAGAGGAAAACTGTTTTCAGCCTCCACCCTTGTGTGTATTCCCCCATTGTGCAATCAAGAAAGCTACAAGTGAGACTCCTTCCTTCTCTCCCACAATCTTGACATGGTATCAAAGCCTTGTTCGTGGTAAGGAGCTCAAGAAAGCAAGCCAAGCTCGCGGTGTTCTGGTAAGAGGAGCAGTGTTGCTTTCATTTTCTGTTTTGGGAGTAGATCTCTGCAGGTAGCACAACCGGAAAGTGCAGGAGTGCATTGTCTCAGGTTTGAGGCCATTTCGGGGCCTGTTTTGGAGGCGGAAGTTTTCTGCACGCACTCAGGAAAAGGCCCAGTTTTATGCTGTGCAGCCACTGTTCTACAGGTCGGTGAATAGTTACTGTAAAAATTGCATTGTGTGCTTGTGCACAGAGACATTGGGAGTTACAGAATCATCCCTGTTGCCTGTTGATGCAAAATCGTCACTAGGAAGTGACTGTGTGGTCAAATACCACTTTCGCCAGTTTTGCAGATTTTCCCTTGTGAGGGTGAAGCTGTGGTTTTTGTAGTGACAGAATTTTTTGCAGTCTTCTGTAATGGCATCTGATTTTCTTTCACAGATTGTCACTGAAAAGCTTGACAAGAACAACTTCCAAGCATGGAAGTTTAGAATGATGAATTTCCTTATGGGAAAAGGATATTGGGAATTTGTTGCAGGAAATGAAGAAGAACCAGTTCTTCCTGATGTTCCCAATCAACAGCAAATGCAGGCATTTAAAGCATGGCATGAGAGAGCCAGGAAAGTTATGTATTGGCTGTCTATCAGCATTTCAGACTCTATGATTGTGCATATTCAGGATGCAAGTACGCCAAAGGAGGCATGGGATACTTTGTCAAAAATATATAGCACAAATATGCAAGCCAGGAAAATGCAGCTCAAGCAAGAGTTGCACAATGTGCAAAGAGAAAATATGAGCATCAACGACTACCATATGAAGGTGAAGAAGATTGCAGATGCACTTGCTTCCATTGGGTCACCAGTGGAAGATGATGATTTGGTTTCTGTGACCTTGAATGGTCTAGGAAAGAATTATGCACAGTTTCGGACATCCATTTCAGTTCGTGAAAGATTTCCTGATTTTGAGGAGTTGATTGCTCTTCTAATTTCTGAGGAACAGAGAAATGGTGGTGCATCTTCTTCAGGAGGAACTTCAAAAGAAGCTGTCTTCTACTCAAATGCTGGAAGAGGTAGAGGCAGAGGAAGAGGAGGCCGATTTGGAGGCCGTGGTAGAAATCAGAATATGCAGCAAACTCAAGAAAACCAGTCCTATGGAGGAGGACGTGGTAACTCTAGAGGCAGGGAGAGTACCTCTCAAATGAGTTTGCAAAGTTCTTGCAGGAGCATGGCATAAAGCAGCAATATTCATGCAGTTATACCCCACAACAAAATGGAATTGCAGAAAGGAAAAACAGGCATATTGGAGAGGTATCTCGTGCCATGCTCAATGAAAAAGACTTGCCAGATTTTTATTGGGCTGAAGCAGTTGCTACAGCAGTCTACATAATGAACAGGACTCCCACTGTAGCAATACATGGAATGACTCCAGAGGAGAGGTATACTGGTAGGAAACCAGATATTTCTCATTTGAAAATTTTTGGTTGCATTGCCTATGTACATGTGCCAGATGAGCTGAGATCCAAGTTGGATCCAAAAGCTGAGAAGTGCATCTTTATTGGTTACTCTCTGCAGCAAAAAGGGTATAAATGCTATAATCCTTCTACTTGTAAGTTTACAGTGAGCAGAGATGTTGTTTTTGATGAGATGAGTAGCTGGTATAAACCAGTAAATGTGATTGATGATGTAGATGCACAAAATGGTAATGCTGCACAGAATTCACAGCAGCAGTCACAAAATATTAGTGGACCTGGAGCATCCTCTAGCAGTGGTTCACATTCTTCACCATGGACAGGCAGATTGAGATCAGGAGAATCTTCTCAAAGTAATGCAGATAGTGGTATGCAGGTATCACGAAAAGGAAAAGAGAAGGTTGATCAGCCCATGTTTGATGTGAATGCAGGTCACTCTTATGTGGATGGTGAATCCAGTGGCTCAGAACAGAGCATTGATGATGAGTTGGGCATTCCTTCTATTGTTACACCTGGAGTAAGGAAGACCAGGGATGTTTTGAGAGTACCTGGGAGTGAACCTACTTTGCGCAGGTCTACGAGAGCTAGGTATCCTGTGGATAGGCTGAAATATGATGGATTTACAGCCATTCACTATGCATATATGGTCAAAGTGATACAGGAACTAGAACCCACTTCTTTTGAGCAAGCCATGGGAAAAGAAAAATGGGAGAAAGCCATGGATGAAGAAATGGATGCCTTGGAAGCAAATGCTACATGGGAATTGGTACCTTTGCCTAAAGGTAAGAATGCAATTGGCTGTAAGTGGGTTTATAAGGTGAAGCACAATGCTGATGGTTCTGTGAACAGATACAAGGCAAGATTAGTAGTCAAGGGGTATGCACAAACATATGGCATTGACTATGAAGAAACATTCAGTCCGGTTGCAAGGATGGCAACCGTAAGAGCAGTCATTGCTATGGCTGCATCAAAGGGATGGTCTTTACATCAGATGGATGTAAAGAATGCCTTCTTGCATGGTGATTTGCAAGAAGAGGTCTATATGGAGCAGCCACCAGGTTATGTGCATGCTGTTCATCCTGAGTTTGTTTGCAGGTTGAAGAAAGCCTTGTATGGCTTGAAGCAAGCACCTAGAGCATGGTCTGACAAGATAGGACAGTATCTTGTCACTATTGGCTTTCAGATTTCCAAGGCAGATTTCTCACTTTATGTGAGAAAAACAGAGAAAGGTATTATGCTACTTGTCATTTATGTTGATGATTTGATTATGACAGGTGACAGTGATGAAGATATCCTTCATGTGAAAATGCTATTGAAGCAGAAGTTTGAGATGAAGGATTTGGGAGAGCTGCGTTATTTCTTGGGCATTGAGGTGATTAGATCACCAAGTGGGATACAGCTCTTGCAGAGGCAGTATGGATTGGACATGTTGTCCAAATATGGGATGACAGGTTGTAAGCCTATTTCAGTTCCTTTGGAGCAGAATGTGAAGCTAAGCACAGATGCAGGTGAGCTTCTAGAAGACCCTACTATGTACAGACGCATAGTAGGAAGTTTGATTTATATGACTATTACCAGGCCAGATTTGAGCTATGCTGTTGGATTGGTAAGTCAGTTTATGCAGGCTCCAAGGAAACCACATTTGGATGCGGCTAGACGCATACTCAGGTATGTGAAGTCCACATTGCAGTATGGACTATTTTATGAGACTGGGGTTCAGATACAGCTGCATGGATACACTGATGCTGATTGGGCTGGTAGTATTTCTGATAGAAGATCTACCAGTGTATATGTGTTCTCTTTTGGGAGTGCTGCAGTCACTTGGAGCAGCAAGAAACAGCCTACAGTTGCCTTGTCGAGCACAGAGGCTGAGTACAGGGGTGCAGCAATGGCTGCATGTGAGGTAGCTTGGTTGCATAAGCTACTTTATGATATGCATCAGCCTACAGATGGGCCAGTTGTCATTTATTGTGACAACATGAGTAGTATACACTTGGCAAATAACCCAGTCTATCATGCTAGAACAAAGCACATTGAGGTGCATTATCACTATGTGCGGGAGAGGGTTTTACTAGGTCTTATTGATCTAGTTTATGTCAGCACAGAGGATCAGGTAGCTGACATATTCACGAAGGCATTGGGCGTAGAGAAGCTGCGCAAGTTCAGAGACCTGCTTGATGTGCAGGAATTGGGATTGAGCTCGAGGGGGAGTGTTGAGATATCGAGCTCCACTCGTGATATGCCAGGGTAACCGTTGTGCATTTATGTCACCGACTTGTCAGTTTTGCAGATGCGGTTGGTACACCACCCATGAATAATAGCTAGATGATAGCTATCCTTATCTACTCTAGTTCGTGGGTTTGTTAGTATGCCACCTTAGTTAGTTGAGTTTGGTTTGAGACCCATATCTAGGGTTCTTCTATTTCTTTGTACTAGAGTTCTTTTGGCTTCCACAACTAAGAAGAGAAAAACTGTTTTCAGCCTCCACCCTTGTGTGTATTCCCCCATTGTGCAAGCAAGAAAGCTACAAGTGAGACTCCTTCCTTCTCTCCCACAATCTTGACATAGCTTAGATGCTCACAGAGGGTCAGATACCCTATTGACAGGTTGACATATAGTGGCTACACTGCAAAGCATTATGCTTACATGACAAAAGTGATGGAGATCAAAGAACCAGGTACATATGCTGAAGCAGTGGAAAATGAGAACTGGTGTGCAGCTATGGATGAAGAAATGAATGCCTTGGCTGAAAATAAGACATGGGATCTTGTGCCACTGCCTGAAGGAAAAAAGACCATTGGCTGCAAATGGGTCTACAAAATCAAATGCAAGTCAGATGGCAATGTGGAAAGGTACAAAGCCAGGCTGGTTGCTAAGGGATATGCCCAACAGTATGGACTTGATTATGAGTTAACATTCAGCCATGTTGCCAAAATGGCAACCATATACACTGTGATTGCTTTGGCTGTTGCTAGAGGATGGAAATTACAGCAAATGGACATTAAGAATGCATTTCTTAATGGTGACTTAGCAGAGGATGTCTATATGGTTCAGCCAGAAGGGTATGTTCACCTTGATTTTCAGCATTATGTATGCAAGCTGAAAAAGGCACTGTATGGGCTGAAGCAGGCTCCGAGAGCTTTGCATGCTAGGATCAGTAACTACTTGCAGAGGTTGGCTTTTACTATTGGTAGGGCTGATCACAGCCTATTTACAAAGAAGACTCGACAGTGGCTTGGTAGTGCTGGTCATATATGTTGATGATTTGATAATCACTCGTGATGATGACTTGGGTATACAACATGTAATGAAGATGCTGAAATCTGAATTTGACATGAAAGATCTAGGTGAATTGAAATACTTTTTGGGTATTGAGGTAATCAAGGCTGAAAATGGTTTATGGCTGATGCAGAAACATTATGCCATGGAAATGCTGAAGAAGTATGACATGGCTGAATGCAAACCACTGGATACACCCCTTGATCAGAATGTCAAGCTGGACATTAGCACTGGAGCTAAAATTCAGGATGTGACTATGTACAGACAGATGGTTGGAAGTTTGATCTACTTGACCATCACTAGGTTAGATTTGAGTTATGCACTTGGGCTCATAAGTCAGTATATGCAGAAGCCTAGGAAGCCACATTTGGATGCTGTTAGGCGGATTATGAGATATGTTAAGTCCACTGTAGATTATGGGATATTCTATATGAGAGATAAGCCCTTGAAACTAGTTGGATACACAGATGCAGATTGGGCAAGATGATCATATGATCGCAGATCTATGAGTGGTTATGCTTTTGGCCTTGGAAGTGGCATGATTAGCTGGAGCAGTAAGAAGTAACCAACGGTTGCATTGTCTAGCACAAAGGTAGAGTACAGGGGTGCTGCATTGGCAACATGTGAGATTTCATGGCTGCTCAAGCTTATGGCTGATTTGGATATTCAGGCAGATACTCCAGTGACCTTATTATGTGACAATCTCAGTAGTGTACTCTTGGCAACGAATCCAGTATACCATGCTAGGACAAAACACATAGAGGTACACTACTATTTTAACAGAGAGATGGTTCTTGCAGGGAGAGTAGATCTTATGCATGTGAAGACTGATGAACATGTTGCAGATATCTTTACCAAGTCTTTAGGTAAAGATAAGTTTAGTAGTTTTAGACAGCTACTTAGAGTTCATCAGATGATTTGAGCTTGAGGGGGAGTGTTAGAATATCAAGCTCATACTATTCTCCTACTAGTATGTATGACCGACATTAGTCTTGTCCAGTTGTATCAGCAAGTGTGGGACATTAAATAAGTCGGTGGTCTTAGACCCAGTGTGAATGGTCCTACAGACCTTAGTACTATTGTATACACTTATGTTATGTTAGTAGTCTATGAAAACAAGGAATATGATGAATGACCTGAAGGTCAGGTTGCGGCTCCATTACATTGTCTCTCTCCCTCTCTCTTCCAATAGATTCTGCTGCTGCGAGTTCGTTCTCAGCTTTGATTTTTGCCTTCTCTCTTCTCACGTACCTCTGGACTCGTTCTAATGCTTGCCTCTTTATTGCATCATTCATCAGGGGGTTGGCTCCAACCAGTTGGTCTGTACTCAATAGGATAGTATCAGAGAGGGCTTCAGTCTCTGGAGGATTCTCTGGCCAACATCTCCTCTACTTCCTTCTTTTCAACATCTCTGAATTCGTCTTTCAAACCACTACAGAGGGGGAGATATTCCGTTCTGAAAGTATCAAAACTCATTCTTCTTAGGATAGTTGTTGTGCCATTATAATAATGCCAGCTTCTAAGGGTTTCAACAGTGTATGTTGTGAAAGAAACTCTGTCTACCAACTTCGAATGGGTTGCTAATTGAACAAACAGAAGGTTGTCAGTGCACCAAGCATCCCACGTATCTTGCTCTTGAGCATCCATGAACAAATTCCAACTCTTTTCCTTCTTGTCTCGATGAACCTCCATAGACCGAGACTCCTGAAGCTTCTTTACGATCTCCCACTTGATGATGTCTGGGAACTTCTCAATGAATGCCAAATCTTCCATGGATGGTCATTCTCTCTGTTTCTACTCTTCAGTTTGTTCCCAAACAGTTTGCCACCAAGATGCAAGTTTCTACTGCTTCAACAGGAAGAGGAAATAGTCCACCACATAGAGCATGCATCATGATGGTGATATGTTTCTGCCATTGTGGGACGAACTTCTTGTGGAAAGTGGCTTTGATAATGAGAATCTCCAACTCTTCAATGGAAGAAGGAACTTTGCAAACTTCCATTGAATTCTTCTCTTCTTAGCAATGCCATTTCCTTTATTTTCAGCCTCTTCTGATGCTTGTTGATGGCAATATTCCCTGGCTGCGCACCGAAAACATGGAGCCCCAGGAGGAACACCAAGGAAAAGGGAATTCTCTTGCAAGAAAATCTATCTTGTAACATCAACAAGATTTTATTTCATTCTTTTGATGACCAAAACAAAGAAAATAGCAAATCTTCACGCAGCATCATAGTAGATTTCTCCCACGGATTTGATAGAATCAACCATAATCTTCAACATCTTCATAGAATCCATCAACATAACAAAGAACACAAAATAATACACCATCTTTTGAATGGAAATCAATCACATATTATTCATCTTCAATGTCTTCATAGTTCTCTCTCTCAATCTCTCATATACAGTTACATTGTTTTGATAGAATTGACTATCTTTGGCTCTCTCTCTCTCTCTCTCTATCAATAGTACATCATCTCCTTACTACATTACTCTCATAATAACTCTCAATAATCCTTATTAGGTCATGGATGCACCTCCCAAGAGGTATGTCGGATATGAAGAGTCACCAGAGCCACTACAGTGTCTTTTCACAGTTCACTACTGTCACTGTCACTCAGTCTTCTCTTCAGTCTTCAGCAGCTGCTTCTTCCATTTGTTTTAGCTCTTTTGAACTTAGATTCATCCTTTCCAAAAGTTAGAAAAATTTTCCAAAGTCACACATAATTTCTATAGAATACTTATAAAAGGTCTATAGAATAATACAGTACAGTACCAGAGCAGCTACATTACAATTACAGTACAGAGACAGAGACTCTACAAAAGGTCTACAGAGGGTTACAGAAGGTCATCAGAACCTTATAACTCGTACTCAAACCATTCCAAACTATAAAAAACTATTCAATAATCTTTCAAAAGATCTCAATATTCATAATCATCAATCCATGCTTCATACAAAAGAAAATCAAAACAAAACAGAAGCTATACAGAAGGTATACAGAACCAATCAGAACCTATCAGAACATCACAGAGCTTCATATCTCCACTGAGAATCATCATGAACTTCCAAAACATAACCAATATAATCCAAAACACTCTCAAATACTTCCATTAACAATCATACATCACTGTAAATCCATCAAAAATCAACCATTCAGTCCTCAAAAACATCAAAAATCAGTCAAAAATTCAGTCTTTTTCCACTCTCAACATTCTTGCCATACAACTTGTGTGTTCTCATTGTCTCTAGGACAATGCGGAAATGTGGTTCATGATAAGTTAGGATGTCATTAAAGAATACAAGAACAAATTCATTGAGATGAGGTCTAAAAATATCTTGTATTAACCTGTTGAAGGTAGCTAGAGCATTTGTTAGCCCAAATGACATTACAATGAATTTGAAATGACCGTATCTTGTGTTGAAGGTAGTTCTAGGAATATCTTCATTCTTGACTTTGATCTAATAATATCCTAAGTGAAGATCGATCTTAGAAAAGATCCTTGCTCCTTGTAGACAATTAAGGAGCTCGTCTATCCTCGGGATTGGATACTTATTCTTTGTGATTACCTGGTTTACCCCTCAAAGAGTTCCATCTTTCTTCTTTTGGAATAATATTGGGGCTCCCCATGGTGAACTACTTGGCTGAATATACCCTTGTTCTAACAATTGTTTGAGTTGCTCTTTTAGTTTGATGGCTTTAGGAATAGACATTTTGTAAGGTCTCTTTGTAAATCTAACCAAGATGGTTTTTCTTTTGTCTAACCATCTTGATTTACCTTGTTAATCTTGATCAAGTAGATAGATAATCCTTTCTTCAAGCCTTTCACAATTTGAGAAGCTTTTGCTAATTGAACTTTAGGTTTCCCTATTTCACCTTGTGTAGTTGCTATTTCACCGTTCAAATCCTGAAATGTGACTTGACCTTTTCCACAATGGATATGACCATCATTGGGAATCATCCAATCCATTCCCAGTAAACATTCATAAGCTCCTAAGTTCATTACTCTGAACCTCATACTTGAAAGGTTTTCTCATAGGTTAAACTCTACCTTGGGAGTTTACTGTGTAGAAAGTACTTCCTTTCCATTTGCTAATTCCACAAGTAGTTTTGATGCATTTATTGTATCTATTCCTAACTTCTTAGCATACTTGGGTGAAATAAATGAGTGTGTACTTCCACAGTCAATTAAAACTTCAAATGATTTACCTCGGTGACTAGTGGTGTCTGTATTACTAAATATTGTCGATTTGGATCCTTCCTGTGGAATGCAACATGAATAGTTGCTATTTCAATATCTTCTTCCATAGTAAGGTCTTCTTCCCTATTAGTCTCTTTTAGGGTAATATTTGAGGTTCTTTCTCTTGCATAGCTACTTGACCACGGCCTTGGGTAGCTTTGCCTTGACCTTGAAATTGGCCTTGGTGATGGTTTCCACCAAGCTTTGAACAATCTCTCCTGAAATGTCCTGGCTCATTATAGTGAAAGCACCTAAGACCATCCTTATTTCCTTGGGTAGGAACAAAATATCCAATTTCATTGGATTTTTTCTTTTTCTTCTGACCTTGATAAAATTGGCCTTGGGTTCTTTTTGGTTGACCTTTGAATCCTCCTTTGTTCTGGTTATTGTAGCTTCAGAACTTATTATTGTTAGGCTTTAATTGTACTTCCTACACAATAGGAGCAGCTCGAATCAAAGCATCTTGGAGGTCTATTGGGTGCATTGATTCCAAACGAGTGTTCAGAGGAGAATTTAACCCATTGTAGAACTTGGACACTTGTTGAACAGTATCCATGGGGGGTGCATATTTAAAAAGAGAAACAAACAAACAATCTTGGAGTAATATGCCTCTAGGGTCAGTCCCATTTTTTTCAAATTAAAGAACTCATGCATCTTCTGGGTGCAATAAATTGGAGGAAAATATCTTCCTCTTACAGCTTCTTTCGATAAATCCCAAGTAATGGTATTTTCAGGGACACCTTGATCTCAGCACCACTGCTTCCATCATAGTCAATCTTTGCTAATTAATTTTAGCTTAGCTATCATAGCTTTGTTGGCTAGGAGAGTTCCAGTAGTAGTAAAATATTCTTCCATGGATTTGATCCGAATTTCTGCATTGGCTTCCACATTCTCACCTTTCCCGTCAAATTTCGAAGGTTTGACTTACTTCAAAATACTCATTTTCTCTTGGGCTTCATTGGGAATTATTCTAGGTGCAAAATTCTGTGACATTTTCAACAATTCCCAAGTTAAACTTTACGAAATTTATAGTGTTAATATTAGAGTTTGATACTCAAATTATTTCTTAAGCTTACATTGTATTCTATACTAACATGTGCTGTGATACCAACTATGAGGTATCCACCAGAGGCTCATTCCAAGGTGCACCTTTTTGTAGTCCATCAATAGGTTTTCCAAATGACGCCGCCCGATGCTCCCTTAGAACATCATGGGGTTTGTCACTTAGATCCCACTGAGTCTACATCGCAATTGAAGAGTTCCAACCAAACTCACTGGGATCGACATGAATTTCTGAGTTCCTAAAATCAGACAAGTCTCCTAACAGCTAGCCATCGTCAATAATTTTGAGTTTCCACTTCTACAGGATTACTCAATCTAAAGTGGACTTGCCATTGCACTTGGTTCAAAGAGAATGGGAGATGGAGGGGAGTGCAGTACATCAACCCTCTTGCCCATAAGGCAAAATCCCATTTTGACCCCCTAAAACAATGCAAATCAGTTCTACCTAATGACTATTATCATCTTCCTATTTCTATATTTGATTTAGAAAAGCTCCCAGCTAACCGGGACCACCCTACTGTTGGACGGACCCATCAGGGTTTACGCTCACCTCCTTTCCTTTGATGACAAAATCACCTTTAGTTTTTTAATTACCTACAACACATTTATTGGAACATATACAATCATCTTCCTTAAATAATTAGTCTATTAAATCACAAGTTCTTTCACGTAATTTATCTCATAGACATGTATACAATTCAAATAACCCTTAAGTAAAATAAATTTCTTTATATAGAATTCCATGAGGGTATTCTACCCACCAAGGTTCCACCCTTATAACTAGTATTTAGAGTTCCAGGATCCCATCACGAAGGGGCTCTAGGAACAATGCAAGATTTACGACCAGAGTCCCCCCCTGGCATCCACATTTCCTATTGCCCGAGACTATCCCTAAAAATAAGCCTTTCGCTATAGAGCTGGTCTAAGCCTCTCAAAGTGATAACCATGATCCCCTTGGAGTAGGATCTCATAGCTAGCTTGGGGTTAGCCTAGCATGACCTTTTCTTTTATCCTGTTTGTCAATGTTTTTAATCAGAGATTTAGATTCTAGCAAACACAAATAGTCCTTTCAGACGTATATCAAATGATGCAATGAAAATCACACCATCATGTAGCTCCACAGCTTCCATAGCCAAGGTAAACCTTATCCTAAGGTAACCTTACATTCTAATGAGGATTCTCCTCTCCATGAAGAAGTGTTGAGTACATCTCTTACAACATATTAAGCAAGGCATGAATTTTCCATTTGGGCTATCTTATCCAACATAAGCAAAATTCCTTAAAGAAATATATTGTGCCAATAACTCAACGAGATGACTTACATATCCTTTAAATATAGTTTTACTTTTCATAACAAGCATTGGTCAACACTTAACCTTATCGTGTTTGACCATAACTATATTGAATGTGCATAAAGACACATGTGCAATAACCTTTAACAACTATTTCCAACATGATTTTACAATTTAAAATCTCAAATAATCTAGCTACAATTCATAGCGATTAATTGTTTATGCTTGTACTAGTATGCTTTCTAGATGAAGCTGTTAGTTTGTGTAAGTGAAAAATATGGAAGCTAATATTTTATGTAAAATTTTGGTAAAAAACCATTTTATTTTATGTGGTGAAATAATAACCTAGTAGTGAATAATTTGGTTTGGCACGATGACATTGGGAATTTTGTCTTTGCCCGCGCTCACGTTTGCCACACCCAATGTTCCATTGGTAGTGGCAACTTCCGCAACCTCAGGCACTCCTATATCTCCGGCAATACCTGTGATTGGTTGAGGTGGTTCTTATGGTCATTCCACCTTATCGCTTTGGAGCCATCATCCACGAGCGTGTTCGAGAGATAGGGAAGGTGGAATAAATTTAAGATGGGAGAGCATAAGAGAAGATGACTTAGTCATAGACAGAGATAGGGGGAATTGAGCTAACTCTCTCCCTTGTAGCCTCTCGGGGTAACTCTTCTCTCTCTTTCTCTCTCTCTCAAGCTCCTTCTCGCAACCTCTTGGAGGCGTATCCTTCTATCTCCCTCTCTCTACCTCTCTCTCGCAGCCTCTCAGGGTCTCCTTGTGCTTTTCTATAATGCTCCCTATACCTCATATTTATAGCTAAATGAGAGAAGAAGGGCTCTTGCTCTAAGAAGAAGAGCTCTTTCTAGAGGCGATCTTGGCAAAATTAGCAATCTGAAAATTCTAAGATGTAGTTTGATGCTCAAATAATAAATCTAATGCTTTTGTTGGCTTCAAAAGGGGGGTAAAACTTTCAAGACACTTGTTTAGAAATCTTTCAGATTATCATTCTTCTTCTCTCTATTTGAAGTGTTGTTTGTTGCCTGTAAACTGTGAACGATCATCGTGAGGCACGCGATTTCGCCAATCATTCTTTTTTTGCATTAAATCTCCTAAATTGGTTGGAAAAAGCCACTTTCTTTTTTTTACATGATATCATGTTCTAGAAATTTCCATATCTTTTTAGGATATTTACAATAAATATCTAAAATATGTTAGTCTTGTCCAAAAATCTAATATTTTTGGACCATCCATACTATACACATTGACACTAATGACTAATATGGCTCATAACTCTCGTTCACGTTGTAACTTCCGTGATGGGTGGCTATAGTCCTTGTCAATCCCAAAAAAATATCAAGTTTTGAATGTGCATATCGAAAGTCAACAAACACATGTGCATATGAAAGGTTATCCATCATGACCCCCTTTTAGGGGCTATAAAAGGTAGACCCCTTCAACGATTTCATCATCCATCCTTTCACCTAATCAAAGTTATCCCAGATAGCCTTAAGCTCTTCACCTATCTTTTGTCTAGATCACCATCTAAGCTTCACATTGAAAGTGTGTGGGGGGTGCACTCCAGCTTCCTCCCTCTCTTGTGATCAAAGTTTTGCATTTTTTTAGCTTTCTGGTTGCATCATGAGTAATTGCTGTTTATCAGAAAATCTTGATTTTGCAATGATTTACATGTGCTATTTAATTCTTGTAAACGAGAAATGCGGTCTTTAAGCGGTAAAATTGTAGTTTTTCCGTTTCGGGTGGGTGAAAGGTATTCCCATGGGGATAAATGGAAGATAAATTGAATGTTAGTATGCTGAAGTGATTGGAACAAGAAAAATCAGAAAATAGCATATTTTATTGACAAATAAATCAAGAAAATGGGGAAAATAAGGAAAAAAATAGAAATACGTCTTACAAAAATAAGGAAAAATATAATGATTGTTTGTGGATGTATGGTAGTGGCAAAGCATGAGGTTTAGCCTCAGTTTGCCCTATCTCCTTGTCAAAGTTTGTGATTTATCACTTTTTATACATCAAAACATGACAAAATGAACCTCTACACCTATGCAATGAAAGCAATACCTAAACGTAGGGGGTTGTGATGTTTGAATGGTGTGATTTGTGTGCTGATTATTGTTGATTTGTTGATGCACATCATGACATAGAGGGTTTTGTATCTTAATTAAGAGGATAGTAGCACAAGTGTTGTCTCGGTGCTATCCTTACATCGCCGCAACGAGTTAGTGAATAAGCATTGAAAAGCCTGGTTACACACAACACGTGTCTCATTGAAAATTATGTTTGAGCACTTTAGGATCATTCACTTTGCATATGCATGTCAACCATGGTGTCAGAATAAAAAGGACTGGATGCATAACACTTGTTTTCAATGATAATGACTGACGCTTGAGTGTGGAAAGGCATCCTAAGCCGTAGGATAGACATCCGTTTCTTGGGGGATTATTTGGAAAGGACACATGGTATCTCTTGGAATACTTTCGAAGTGAAAGAGTGGAGTTTACTTGTTTGTTCTATATGTTGAGCAGCGCATCAAGGGGCCAATCCTTGCGGTGTAGGAGAGCTGCAGTGGGGCCGCGGTGATTCCACCGAGAGGTTGCCTCCCATGTATGCAATTATCGTGGCATTTATTACCAATGTGTTGTCAAGATTGTGGGAGAGAAGGAATGAGTCTCACTTATAGCTTTCTTACTTGCACAATGGGGAATACACACAGAGGTGGAGGCTGAAAACAATTTTCCTCTTCTTAGTTGTGTAAGCCAAAAAGAACTCTCATACAAGGAAATAGAAGAACCCTATATATGGGTCTCAAACCAAAGACAACTAACTAAGGTGGCAAACTAACTGAGCCACGAACTAGAGTAGATAATGATAGCTGTCATCTAGCTATTATTCATGGGCGGTGTACCAACCGCATCTACAACTGACAAGTCAGTGACATAAATGCACAATGATCACCCTGGCATATCACGAGTGGAGCTCGATATCTCAACACTCCCCCTCAAGCTCAATCCCAATTCTTGCACACCAAGCAGGTCTCTGAACTTGCGCAGCTTCTCTGTGCCCAATGCCTTCGTAAATATGTCAGCTACCTGATCCTCTGTGCTGACATAAACTAAATCAATAAGACCTAGTAAAACCCTCTCCCGCACATAGTGATAATGCACCTCAATGTGCTTTGTTCTAGCATGATAGACTGGGTTATTTGCCAAGTGTATACTGCTCATGTTGTCACAATAAATGACAACTGGCCCATCTGTAGACTGATGCATATCATAAAGTAGCTTATGCAACCAAGCTACCTCACATGCAGCCATTGCTGCACCCCTGTACTCAGCCTCTGTGCTCGACAAGACAACTGTAGGCTGTTTCTTGTTGCTCCAAGTGACTGCAGCACTCCCAAAAGAGAACACATATCCACTGGTAGATCGTCTATCAGAAATACTACCAGCCCAATCAGCATCAGTGTATCCATGCAATTGTATCTGAACCCCAGTCTCATAAAGTAGTCCATACTGCAATGTGGACTTCACATACCTGAGTATGCAACTAGCCGCATCCAAATGTGGTTTCCTTGGAGCCTGCATAAACTGACTTACCAATCCAATAGTATAGCTCAAATCTGGCCTGGTAATAGTCATATAAATCAAACTTCCTACTATGCGTCTGTATATAGTAGGGTCTTTCAGAAGCTCACCTGCATCTGTGCTCAGCTTCACATTCTGCTCCAAAGGAACTAAAATAGGCTTACAGCCTGTCATCCCATATTTGGACAGCATGTCCAATCCATACTGCCTCTGCAAGAGCTATATCCCACTTGGTGATCTAATCACTTCAATGTCCAAGAAATAATGCAGCTCTCCCAAATCCTTCATCTCAAACTTCTGCTTCAATAGCATTTTCACATGAAGGATATCTTGTCATAATCAAATCATCAACATAAATGACAAGTAGCATAATATATTTCTCTGTTTTTCTCACATAAAGTGAGAAATCTGCCTTGGAAATCTGAGAGCCAATAGTGACAAGATACTGTCCTATCTTGTCAGACCATGCTCTAGGTGCTTGCTTCAAGCCATACAAGGCTTTCTTCAACCTGCAAACAAACTCAGGATGAACAGCATGCACATAACCTGGTGGCTGCTCCATATAGACCTCTTCTTGCAAATCACCATGCAAGAAGGCATTCTTTACATCCATCTGATGTAAAGACCATCCCTTTGATGCAGCCATAGCAATGACTGCTCTTACGGTTGCCATCCTTGCAACCGGACTAAATGTTTCTTCATAATCAATGCCATATGTTTGTGCATATCCCTTGACTACTAATCTTGCCTTGTATCTGTTCACAGAACTATCTGCATTGTGCTTCACCTTATAAACCCACTTACAGCCAATTGCATTCTTACCTTTAGGCAAAGGTACCGACTCCCATGTAGCATTTACTTCCAAGGCATCCATTTCTTCATCCATGGCTTTCTCCCATTTTTCTTTTCCCATGGCTTGCTCAAAAGAAATGGGTTTTGGTTCCTGTACACTTTGACCATATACGCATAGTGGATGGCTGTAAATCCATCATATTTCAGCCTATCCACAGGATACTTAGCTCTGGTAGACCTACGCAAAGTAGGCTCACTTCCAGGTGCTCTCAAAACATCCCTGGTCTTCCTTACTCCAGGTGTAACAATAGAGGGGATACCCAACTCATCATCAATGCTTTGTTCTGAGCCACTGGATTCACCATCCACATAAGAGTGACCTGCATTCACGTCAAACATGGGCTGATCTACCTTCTCTTTTCCTTTTCGTGAAACCTGCATACCACTATTTGCATTTCTTTGAGAAGATTCTCCTGATCTCAATCTGCCTGTCCATGGTGAAGAATGTGAACCACTGCTAGAGGACACTCCAGGTCCACTAATATTTTGTGACTGCTGCTGTGAATTCTGTGCAGCATTACCATTTTGTGCATCTACATCATCAATCACATTTACTGGTTTATACCAGCTACTCATCTCATCAAAAACAACATCTCTGCTCATTGTAAACTTACGAGTAGAAGGATTATATCATCTATACCCTTTCTGCTGCAGAGAGTAACCAATAAAGCTGCACTTCTCAGCTTTTGGATCCAACTTGGATCTCAACTCATCTGGCACATGAACATAGGCAATGCAACCAAAGATTTTCAAATGAGAAATATTTGGTTTCCTACCAATATACCTCTCCTCTGGAGTCATTCCATGTATTGCTGCAGTGGGAGTCCTGTTCATTATGTAGACTGCTGTAGCAACTGCTTTAGCCCAATAAAAATTTGGCAGGTCTTTTTCATTGAGCATGGCACGAGATACCTCTCCAATATGCCTGTTTTTTCTTTCTGTAATTCCATTTTGCTATGGGGTATGACTGCATGAATATTGCTGCTTTATGCCATGCTCCTGCAAGAACCTTGCAAACTCATTTGAGAGGTACTCTCCCCCTCCATCTGACCTTAGGCATTTTATTTGCAGGCCTGTTTCTTTTTCAACCATAGCTTTAAGAGTTTTGAAATGCCCAAAAACTTCACTTTTCTTTTTCATAAAATACACCCAAACTTTTCTGTTATAGTCATTAATAAAAGTGACAAAATAATGACAGCCTCCAAGAGATGTAGCTTTAGTAGTCCACACATCAGAGTGGATTAATTCCAATGGCTTCTCACTCTCTTGAACATGTCTAGGAAATGGTTTCCTTGCCTGTTTTCCAAATTGGCAGGCTTCACATACTTTATGCATTTCTGCAACCTTGAATTTAGGCAATCCTGCAACAATATTTTGGGTCTGCATTGATTTAAGTCGTTGTACATTAACATGACCAGTGCGTTTATGCCAAATATCAATATCTACAACTACACCGGTCCCATGTGCAAACATTGCTGCACTCAATTCAAACATGTCTGCATCCAATGTAAACATTCTGCCCTTCTTCTTTCCTTTTGCTATCAAGCGACCTTTATTTTTCATATCCTCAACAAAGCATCCATGAGGATTAAATCTGACCTGCAAGCCGTGCTCAACCATTTGACCAACAGAAACCAGATTCTTGGTGATATTCGGGACATGAAATACATCGGACAGGCATTTCTTTTTCCCATCCTGCATAGACAAAGGAATTTTTCCAATCTGCACAATAGGATATGCAGTATCATCACCAGTCTCCACAAATCATGGTTTTTCCATTTTCCTTGCATCCTCCATCCATTCTGCATGACCTGTCATGTGGTTTGATGCACCTGAGTCAACATACCATACATCATTGCTTTCTTCTGCACTTGTCATAGAATTATTCATGTGTTGTACCATAAACAAATGCTCATTTCTGTCATCACCCTGTCTACTAGAAGATGCATAATTTCCTTGTTGCAGTTTTCCATTCATGATGTCATTCTGCTTTTTATAGCAGTCTTTAGCCATATGACCCATTTTACCACAGTAGTAGCATTCAATATTACTGTTTGCATTTTGGCCTCTTTGCCATCCACCACGACCTCTTTGGCTCCCCCTGCCTTTAGAGTTACCACGTCCTCCTCCATAGGACTGGTTTTCTTGAGTTTGCTGCATATTCTGATTTCTACCACGGCCTCCAGATCGGCCTCCTCTACCTCTGCCTCTATCTCTTCCAGCATTTGAGTAGAAGACAGCTTCTTTTGAAGTTCCTCCTGAAGAAGATGCACCACCATTTCTCTGCTCCTCAGAAATTAGAAGAGCAATCAACTCCTCAAAATCATGAAATCTTTCACGGACGGAAATGGATGTTCGAAACTGTGCATAATCCTTTCCTAGACCATTCAAGGTCACATAAACTAAATCATCATCTTCCACTGGCGACCCAATGAAAGCAAGTGCATCTGCAATCTTCTTTACCTTCATGTGGTAGTCATTGATGCTCATATTTTCTCTTTGCACATTATGCAACTCTTGCTTGAGCTGCATTTTCCTGGCTTGAGTATTTGTGCTATACATTTTTGACAAAGTATCCCATGCCACCTTTGGCGTACTTGCATCCTGAATATGCACAATCATAGAGTCTAAAATACTGATAGACAGCCAGTACATAACTTTCCTGGCTCTCTCATGCCATGCTTTAAATGCCTGCATTTGCTGTTGATTGGGAACATCAGGAAGAACTGGTTCTTCTTCATTTCCTACAACAAATTGTCAAGATTGTGGGAGAGAAGGAAGGAGTCTCACTTGAAGCTTTCTTGCTTGCACAATGGGGGAAGACACACAAGGTGGAGGCTGAAAACAGTTTTCCTCTTCTTAGTTGTGTAAGCCAAAAAAACTCAAGTACAAAGAAATAGAAGAACCCTATATATGGGTCTCAAACCAAACTCAACTAACTAAGGTGGCATACTAACTGAGCCACGAACTAGAATAGATAAGGATAGCTATCATGTAGCTATTATTCATGGGCGGTGTACCAACCGCGTCTGCAACTGACAAGTCGGTGACATAAATACACAACGGTCACCCTGGCGTATCACGAGTGGAGCTCGATATCTCAACACTCCCCCTCGAGCTCAATCCCAATTCCTGCACACCAAGCAGGTCTCTGAACTTGCGCAGCTTCTCTACGCCCAATGCCTTCGTGAATATGTCAGCTACCTGATCCTCTGTGCTGACATAAACTAGATCAATAAGACCTAGTAAAACCCTCTCTCGCACATAGTGATAATGCACCTCAATGTGCTTTGTTCTAGCATGATAGACTGGGTTATTTGCCAAGTGTATACTACTCATGTTGTCACAATAAATGACAAATGGCCCATCTGTAGGCTGATGCATATCATAAAGTAGCTTATGCAACCAAGCTACCTCACATGCAGCCATTGCTGCACCCCTGTACTCAGCCTCTGTGCTCGACAAGGCAACTGTAGGCTGTTTCTTGCTGCTCCAAGTGACTGCAGCACTCCCAAAAGAGAACACAAATCCACTGGTAGATCGTCTATCAGAAATACTACCAGCCCAATCAGCATCAGTGTATCCATGCAACTGTATCTGAACCCCAGTCTCATAAAATAGTCCATACTGCAATGTGGACTTCACATACCTGAGTATGCGTCTAGCCGCATCCAAATGTGGTTTCCTTGGAGCCTGTATAAACTGACTTACCAATCCAACAACATAGCTCAAATCTGGCTTGGTAATAGTCATATAAATCAAACTTCCTACTATGCGTCTGTACATAGTAGGGTCTTCTAGAAGCTCACCTGCATCTGTGCTCAGCTTTACATTCTGCTCCAAAGGAACTGAAATAGGCTTACAGCCTGTCATCCCATATTTGGACAGCATGTCCAATCCATACTGCCTTTGCAAGAGCTGTATCCCACTTGGTGATCTAATCACCTCAATGCCCAAGAAATAACGCAGCTCTCCCAAATCCTTCATCTTAAACTTCTGCTTCAATAGCATTTTCACATGAAGGATATCTTCATCACTATCACCTGTCATAATCAAATCATCAACATAAATGACAAGTAGCATAATACCTTTCTCTGTTTTTCTCACATAAAGTGAGAAATCTGCCTTGGAAATCTGAAAGCCAATAGTGACAAGATACTGTCCTATCTTGTCAGACCATGCTCTAGGTGCTTGCTTCAAGCCATACAAGGCTTTCTTCAACCTGCAAACAAACTCAGGATGAACAGCATGCACATAACCTGGTGGCTGCTCCATATAGACCTCTTCTTGCAAATCACCATGCAAGAAGGCATTCTTTACATCCATCTGATGTAAAGACCATCCCTTTGATGCAGCCATAGCAATGACTGCTCTTACGGTTGCCATCCTTGCAACCGGACTGAATGTTTCTTCATAGTCAATGCCATATGTTTGTGCATACCCCTTGACTACTAATCTTGCCTTGTATCTGTTCACAGAACCATCAGCATTGTGCTTCACCTTATAAACCCACTTACAGCCAATTGCATTCTTACCTTTAGGCAAAGGTACCAATTCCCATGTAGCGTTTGCTTCCAAGGCATCCATTTCTTCATCCATGGCTTTCTCCCATTTTTCTTTTCCCATGGCTTGCTCAAAAGAAGTGGGTTCTGGTTCCTGTATCACCTTGACCATATATGCATAGTGAATGGCTGTAAATCCATCATATTTCAGCCTATCCACAAGATACCTAACTCTGGTAGACCTGTGCAAAGTGGGTTCACTCCCAGGTGCTCTCAAAACATCCCTGGTCTTCCTTACTCCAGGTGTAACAATAGAAGGAATACCCAACTCATCATCAATGCTCTGTTCTGAGCCACTGGATTCACCATCCACATAAGAGTGACCTGCATTCACATCAAACATGGGCTGATCAACCTTCTCTTTTCCTTTTCGTGATACCTGCATACCACTATCTGCATTACTTTGAGAAGATTCTCCTGATCTCAATCTGCCTGTCCATGGTGAAGAATGTGAACCACTGCTAGAGGATGCTCCAGGTCCACTAATATTTTGTGACTGCTGCTGTGAATTCTGTGCAGCATTACCATTTTGTGCATCTACATCATCAATCACATTTACTGGTTTATACCAGCTACTCATCTCATCAAAAACAACATCTCTGCTCATTGTAAACTTACAAGTAGAAGGGTTATAGCATTTATACCCTTTTTGCTGCAGAGAGTAACCAATAAAGATGCACTTCTCAGCTTTTGGATCCAACTTGGATCTCAGCTCATCTGGCACATGTACATAGGCAATGCAACCAAAAATTTTCAAATGAGAAATATCTGGTTTCCTACCAGTATACCTCTCCTCTGGAGTCATTCCATGTATTGCTGCAGTGGGAGTCCTGTTCATTATGTAGACTGCTGTAGCAACTGCTTCAGCCCAATAAAAATCTGGCAAGTCTTTTTCATTGAGCATGGCACGAGATACCTCTCCAATATGCCTGTTTTTTCTTTCTGTAATTCCATTTTGCTGTGGGGTATGACTGCATGAATATTGCTGCTTTATGCCATGCTCCTGCAGGAACCTTGCAAACTCATTTGAGAGGTACTCTCCCCCTCCATCTGACCTTAGGCATTTTACTTGCAGGCCTGTTTCTTTTTCAACCATAGCTTTAAGAGTTTTGAAATGCCCAAAAACTTCACTTTTCTTTTTCATAAAATACACCCAAACTTTTCTGCTATAGTCATCAATAAAAGTGACAAAATAATGACAGCCTCCAAGAGATGCAGCTTTAGTAGTCCACACATCAGAGTGGATTAATTCCAATGGCTTCTTAATCTCTTGAACATGTCTAGGAAATGGTTTCCTTGCCCGTTTTCCAAACTGACAGGCTTCACATACCTTATGCATTTCTGCAACCTTGAACTTAGGCAATCCTGCAACAATGTTTTGGGCCTGCATTGATTTAAGTCGATGTACATTAACATGACCAATGCGTTTATGCCAGATATCAATATCTGCAACTACACCGGTCCCATGTGCAAACATTGCTGCCCTCAATTCAGGCATGTCTGCATCCAATGTAAACATTCTGCCCTTCTTCTTTCCTTTTGCTATCAAGCGACCTTTATTTTTCATATCCTCAACAAAGCATCCATGAGGATTAAATCTGACCTGCAAGCCCTGCTCAACCATTTGACCAACAGAAACCAGATTCTTGGTGATATTCGGGACATGAAATACATCGGACAAGTATTTCTTTTTCCCATCTTGCATAGACAAGGGAATTTTTCCAATCTGCACAATAGGATGTGCAGTATCATCACCAGTCTCCACAAATCCTGGTTTTTCCATTTTCCTTGCATCCTCCATCCATTCTGCATGACCTGTAATGTGGTTTGATGCACCTGAGTCAACATACCATACATCATTGCTTTCTTCTACACTTGTCACAGAATTGTTCATGTGCTGCACCATGAACAAATGCTCATTTCTGTCATCACCCTGTCTGCTAGAAGATGCATAATTCCCTTGTTGCAGTTTTCCATTCATGATGTCATTCTGCTTTTTATAGCAGTCTTTAGCCATATGACCCATTTTACCACAGTAGTAGCATTCAACATTACTATTTGCATTTTGACCTCTTTGCCATCCAGCACGACCTCTTTGGCTCTCCCTGCCTCTAGAGTTACCACGTCCTCCTCCATAGGACTGGTTTTCTTGAGTTTGCTGCATATTCTGATTTCTACCACGGCCTCCAAATCGGCCTCCTCTACCTCTGCCTCTACCTCTTCCAGCATTTGAGTAGAAGACAGTTTCTTTTGAAGTTCCTCCTGAAGAAGATGCACCACCATTTCTCTGCTCCTCAGAAATTAGAAGAGCAATCAACTCCTCAAAATCAGAAAATCTTTCACGAACTGAAATGGATGTCCGAAACTGTGCATAATCCTTTCCTAGACCATTCAAGGTCACAGAAACCAAATCATCATCTTCCACTGGCGACCCAATGGAAGCAAGTGCATCTGCAATCTTCTTCACCTTCATGTGGTAGTCATTGATGCTCATATTTTCTCTTTGCACATTGTGCAACTCTTGCTTGAGCTGCATTTTCCTGGCTTGCGTATTTGTGCTATACATCTTTGACAGAGTATCCCATGCCTCCTTTGGTGTACTTGCATCCTGAATATGCACAATCATAGAGTCTGAAATACTGATAGACAGCCAGTACATAACTTTCCTGGCTCTCTCATGCCATGCTTTAAATGCCTGCATTTGCTGTTGATTGGGAACATCAGGAAGAACTGGTTCTTCTTCATTTCCTGCAACAAATTCCCAATATCCTTTTCCCATAAGGAAATTCGTCATTCTAAACTTCCATGCCTGGAAGTTGTTCTTGTCAAGCTTTTCAGTTACAATCTGTGAAAGAGAATCAGACGCCATTACAGAACACTGCGAAAAATTCTGTCACTGCAAAAACTCAGCTTCACCCTCACAAGGGCAAATCTGCAAAACTGGCGAAAGTGGTATTTGACCACATAGTCACTTCCTAGTGACGATTTTGTATAAACAGGAACCAAGAATTATTCTGAAACTCCCAATGTCTCTACGCACAAGCATACGATGCAATTTCTACAGTAACTTTTCACCGACCTGTAGAACAGTGGCTGCACAGCATAAAACTGAGCCTTTTCCTGAGTGCGTGCAGAAAACTTCCGTCTGCAAAACAGGCCCCGAAATGGCCTCGAATAAAAAAAACAAGGTCGCCATGGGCTAAAGCCCTCTCCCGCAGCATAAACTGCCCTCTTGCTTCAGCGCGAAGGGCGTCTCAACCTGAGACAATGCACTCCTGCAATTTCCGACTGTGCTACCTGCAGAGATCTGCTCCCAAAACAGAAAATGAAAGCAACACTGCTCCTCTTACCAGAACACCGCGAGCTTGGCTTGCTTTCTTGAGCTCCTTACCACGAACAAGGCTCTGATACCATGTCAAGATTGTGGGAGAGAAGGAAGGAGTCTCGCTTGAAGCTTTCTTGCTTGCACAATGGGGGAAGACACACAAGGTGGAGGCTGAAAACAGTTTTCCTCTTCTTAGTTGTGTAAGCCAAAAAAACTCAAGTACAAAGAAATAGAAGAACCCTATATATGGGTCTCAAACCAAACTCAACTAACTAAGGTGGCATACTAACTGAGCCACGAACTAGAATAGATAAGGATAGCTATCATGTAGCTATTATTCATGGGCGGTGTACCAACCGCGTCTGCAACTGACAAGTCGGTGACATAAATACACAACGGTCACCCTGGCGTATCACGAGTGGAGCTCGATATCTCAACACAAATTCCCAATATCCTTTTCCCATAAGGAAATTCATCATTCTAAACTTCCATGCTTGGAAGTTGTTCTTGTCAAGCTTTTCAATGACAATCTGTGAGAGAGAATCAAACGTCATTACAGAACATTGCAAAAAGTTCTGTCACTGCAAAGAACACAGCTTCAGCCTCACAAGGGCTAATCTGCAAAACTAACGAAAGTGGTATTTGACCACACAGTCACTTCCTAGTGACGATTTTGCATCAACAGGCAACAAGGATGATTCTGTAACTCCCAATATCTTTGCACACAAGCATACGATGCAATTTCTACAGTAACTTTTCACCGACCTGTAGAACAATGGTCGCACAACATAAAACTACACCTTTTCCTGAGTGCGTACAGAAAACTTCCGCCTCCAAAACAGGCTCCGAAATGGCCTCAAATCAAAAAAACAGGGTCGCCTAGGGCTAAAGCCTTGTCCCGCAGCATATACTACCCTCTTGCTTCACCGTGAAGGGCGTCTCAACCTGAGACAATGCACTCTTGCAATTTCCGGCACCTGCAGAGATCTGCTCCCAAAACAGAAAATGAAAGCAACACTACTCCTCTTACCAGAACACCGCGAGCTTGGCTTGCTTTCTTGAGCTCCTTACCACGAACAAGGCTGTGATACCATGTGAAGATTGTGGGAGAGAAGGAAGGAGGCTCACTTGTAGCTTTCTTGCTTGCACAATGGGGGAATACACACAGAGGTGGAGGCTGAAAATAATTTTCCTCTTCTTAGTTGTGTAAGCCAAAAAGAACTCTCATACAAGGAAATAGAAGAACCCTATATATGGGTCTCAAACCAAAGACAACTAACTAAGGTGGCATACTAACTGAGCCACGAACTAGAGTAGATAATGATAGCTGTCATCTAGCTATTATTCATGGGCGGTGTACCAACCGCATCTACAACTGACAAGTCGGTGACATAAATGCACAACGGTCACCCTGGCATATCACGAGTGGAGCTGGATATCTCAACATGTGTATGGATTCTCCCTTTGTGGAGTTTATAGAAAGGGAAACATTGAACTACGAAACTGTAAACACATAGATTAGGCTCTAGGAGAGTTTATCCTTTAGCAACAAATAGACTCTCCTGGCCCGCGAGGCCGTGAGGGTGTGTTTGTCTGTTATGAGCATGAGGTCCGGCTAGTGCAATAGCCAGTGCCGGTCCATTTGAGGTCCCATCACTCAAATGCAATGTGTGCTTTTTTCGGGGGTGATTTTCTCTTCTAGTAGTGGGGCTTTCATCATGGCTGTTTGTTCTTGGTATTTCTGTTGCTTTTTCTGTAATGGATCTTGGTGGGGTTGGTGGTCTTGTGGTAACTTGAACATTGAACGCTTTTGTACAAAGACATGTGTCATCTTGTATCCACTTGACAACTCATGAGAGTACATGCAAGTCATATGCTTCAACTATAATTAACAGGTGCAACTCAAAGAGACATCGCTTATCTAAATCCCATGATGTTGACTTCGATGCATATAATCTATGCTTAATTATCTTTTTTGTTAAAGACGTGAAATGTATTAGAAGTAGGTAAGAAAAGTTTGTACACTTGGGGAACCTGCCCCTTTTAACCACCTAAAGACTAAAAGTTATGGCAAGATAGCCACTTGGTAAGCATCTTATACAAAATTGGGGCTATTCCACTTGTATGAGGCAGGATGAGTTCGGGTGGCTAGATGACTGAGGTACTATATGCGAACCATCATCCTGATCCATCATGTGAGGGGCCAGAGTCTGAGTAATCGGGGAGAGCTACACATCTTGATTCAGGCTATCCTGAGAGCTATTGGAGATGATGTCATGAGGGTTACTATCCAGTTGACCCATTGTGTTAAGCCTTATGGAGGGGTTGTGAGTGATTAGAGTTGTTCTTGGTGGTGAGCTCCAATCAGGCGAGGCAGAGAAGGTGTCCGACTGGAATCCAAATGGTGTAGTCCCTGGCTGTTTCTGTATTAAGAATGCTCTAGAACAATTCATCAATTTCATTCTTGATTTTTTCTGCTTTTTCCTCTTTTGAGCAACTGGTTCTCGAGCATTTATGGACAGGGTCGACATGTCATGGGTTGCTACCCTCCAGGCATTCCTTTGAACCTTCCTCTTCTTGGTTTGGGGAGGCATACTTACATTCGGCCTACGTCTTGGGCATTTCCACTTTGGGTGTCGTCTCGATAAATACTTCTTTAGGGTGGGCATGTAGCATTCCAGCGGCAGAGCTTGCACCATGTGCTCCTTTCTGCAGAGGAGATCTTTCTTGCAAGCTAGCAGCATGGGGTACTCCATGACTGGCCACTAATGAGGAACTTTCAAAATGTGAACCAAAGGTTAGACCCTGAGGCAAGACAGAGTTACTTGCATGAGAGGGATGAAATAGGGGGTTAACATGCACATATGATGAGGAGGGGTGAGGTGAGGCATGTAGTATTTGCTATAGAGGGGAAGGCCCTTGTGATGATACCCGTCCTGCCTCAAGTGTGGGATGGATTCCTACTGGTAGAAGATCTTTGCTCATGCCAAGTTGTGTGGACTGACTATGACTATGATTGAACGGAGTAGGGCTCATCCCTAAAGGAATAGACTGAAAAGGGGGAAAGCCTGTAGGAGGGGACAGTGCCCCATCCACACCCTTAGTGGTGTTGGCCAGGGCTTCCAATGGTGGCAATGAGGGCTATATGCCCTCCACCTAGAGGCAGGAATGGCCACACGACTTCTAGATATGTGGTGAGAGGAGGACCTGAGAAGCTTAGCCTGTCAAGTCCAAAATTTTCGTCCTGCACTTGATTATCATTGCTTGTGTGTGATCTTTTTTTTTATATTATCTATACACAGCAAAACTCATTGTTTATTTATGTACACATTTATGAATCCATGTCACTTTGTGAGGATAAAAATCAATTGTAGAACTCAAGATTGTATTGGAGTGTGGCACACGCATCTAGTACTCGTGGCATCCTACTCAATAACAATAGATATTTTGCAACATTGAGTAGCATGGTACCTTGTCCGAGTCTACTCGCAACATGTAGCTTCTCCTTAGTGAGAATTTTATCAATCAGAGAGTTCTCTTGGCTAGCTCCGGCTAAGTCCATACCCTGAACGATAGTTAGTACTCAAAAGGTAGTTGGTGCCACATAGATTGGGTCTCTTTGAGATAGCCATTTGGCCAATCGCTCCTCTGATATTGTCATAATCAGGTCTCTAAGTTCAACCATTGTAGCGCAGTTTTCAAACCAATATTTTTCAAATTGACTCCGACCCTTTGATTGTCGCTTTAATTGCTCTATCTCAAAGAGGTTTGGTTGGCAAAGTGCTTCATTGAATGTCACAGTTAAGTGTAGTTTGTTGGCCTCCTCGTTAGAGATGAGTTGCATGTGTTCATGTAGGAGCTTGTCATAGTGCTTGTTAAGATATTCTTGCTCTTCCCAGAATAGAGGATATGGAAAGTGTTCCTTAAACTACTCCCTATGGAATGTGCCCATGTCTGCAAGGACGTAGACATGTGTGAATAATTTGAGTTTAGCATCCAAGTCAGTGAAGCACTCTATGACACTTCTATGTTCTATGAAGTCTTGCATGGTTGCTATCTCATGCAAGGTTCTGGGAGTTTCTCTAGGATTTAGCATAGCTATGTTAAGATGGCAAGCTCAACAGGTGTGGACATTGATGATGGACCGCCTAGCTAGATGAGTCTGCACGTCTACACTTTGCAAGTTGGTGGTCATTATGATACTCACATGGCCACTTACTTATCACTTATTATATTTAGTTTATTACACCTACCTACAGCTGGCAAAGATATAACACCAGTCAATTAGTATAGTCGGTTATGCATTGTTTGACTTAGAAGGCCACTTTCCTTTATGTTGTATCTTATCTATACTTTGTGTACATTGTATAGTGTGTGGAAGAAGAAAAATCAGCAAGAAAACGTTTTGGCTTCCATCTCTCTTCTTGTGTCCTTGAGTGAGCTTTCTCTTATGTATACAACATGTGTTTGGCATAGCAGCTCAAGAAAAGTCCCCCACCACGCAATTCTTGACAAGCTAGGGGCTTAGGCCTAGATGAGCAAGATTGGTCAATGCTAGGATTGCTTATGTCCTCAGGGTTTTCATGTTTCTCCTAAGGCTTTGCTGTTATTATGTCATGGTTCTCCCTAGATGTGACTTGTATAGTTTTGTCAACTTGTTGTGACAATGTTGTATCCACTCTTGATTGGTCAATGTAAGTTCTATTGTCAGTGGATTGAGTGTTGCAAGCAACCATTGATGGTATTGGTTGCTTTGAATTATTACAGCACATGGATGTTTCTGAGGTTTCACCGCTATTAGGAGAGATGGCAATGGGTTCATTCGTGGTGGGTGGACTCGACGCTTCGTTCCTCGGCTCTTCAGCACTTTTGGTCTCAATCTTCTTGGCGTCTTGAGCCACTTGCAACTGCTATTTTTTTTGTTCTTTTCTCCTCCTTTTCTTGGGCAATTGAGGTGTATCCTTTAAAGATTCAAGACCTTGAACTAGGTCCATTGATGTGCTTGGTCCAGCCTCAACATTTTCTGTTTCTGGTGTACCCTCATGGGACATAGCCTCGGCCTGCTGGATAGTCTCACTAGGTTGTGAGGGTACAACTGCCTCTCTTTTTAGAGAGTCTAGCTCTTCAGCTAATTCCCCTCTGTTTAGCTCCTCATCCAATTGTGTTGGTAGTTGCTCCTAGTCGGGGGGCATTTGCTTTAGGCTCTTGTGCTTTCGCATTATTGGAACATGTCTCCATTGCTTCTTATTAGAGCAAGTGTTGTGTTTAGAGCTATTTTGCTCTTGCTCAAGAGGTTTGGGTGACTCTAGTTTAGAACCAAGAGATGGTTTAGGGATTCTATCATGTAGGCTTGGGTGAAACAAGCTGAAGAAGTCAGGGTTGTATTGATGGGAAGCATAGAGATCTAGGATAGCAGGGTATTGAGTGAGACACAAGACATATGCACTGGCATCAAGAACCATGCTCCCTAATCCTAGCCTGCTAGCCACATGTAGATCTTTTTCTAGAAGGAGCTTATCATATGAGGAATGTTTTTGGAAAGGACCTCATGGACCATTGCCAACACTCTTAATGAGGTCGGGGCAACATACGTGGGATCATTTATTGATGTCCAAAGGGCTTTCCTTTGCTCGGTGAGTGTCATTAATCGGTGGCCAATTTTGGCTGCCAAACTTTGATTGAAGTACCATTTTTGCACAAAGTCACCTTTTCCTTTCCCTTTTCGTTTGATTGCTTTGAGATTTTCCTTGTTTGTTACACATTGAGCAGTATAGAGTGAGGGTATCAAGAGCAATTCTCTAACCTCCCTCACTGGTTCTCTCTGTTCAACATGCGCTTGTATTAACTCCTTCATCAACAGGTCCTTGTCCTCATTACGAGGCTTGTTTGGTATGTCAAAATGTTCCTTGTCCTTCCCTCGAGGATTGATGAGGTCA
Organism: Lygodium microphyllum; assembly: GCF_053477565.2. Classification (NCBI taxonomy): domain Eukaryota; kingdom Viridiplantae; phylum Streptophyta; class Polypodiopsida; order Schizaeales; family Lygodiaceae; genus Lygodium; species Lygodium microphyllum. Next base: position 22,137,784 of record NC_141141.1, read on the forward strand.
GCCTTACTAAAGGTTGTGATTATCCTCACAGTCGGTGTATCCTCTGTGCTATATAATCGGCCTCACACTTCGTCACTCTTTTGAGGGGCCTTCCTAGGAGGGTTTCCTTTCCACAATTAGCACTATTTGGAGGAATATGGAATAGGATATGCAAGCTTTCCATTTCAATAGTTACAAGGATCTTGCACTTCCCTATAAGTGCTTGTGAGGGTTCCTCTAAGGACTAAGAGTTGCATTAGTCAATGTGAGCTCTTGTTGGCCTAGTAGGGTCCATGCTTCATAGGTTAAGATATTAAAATCAACTCCTTCATCGATGAGAGCATCGACAATGCGCTCTCTTTTTATGGTGAGTTTGACCCTAAGATAAGCATGCGGTATTATTTCTTCATCTTCCGAGTCTTGGCTTATAAATTCAAGCCCTCTGATATATGCCTTTGAGTCCCCAACTGCACAACTAGATGTGGATTCTCTACTGATGTCTTGGGTTGTCTATGCAGTGCCATTCAAGGTGCATCTATTGTCAGGATTGTCATGTCTAGTCATCCTCGCAGTTGCAGCTTGATGTTGTTGCATTCTGTTTTGACTAGATACAATCTGGACACAATCTATACATGTTTTTGTGGTATGGCCTTTTTGCCCTTGCATTAGGAAAAAATAAACTCACAAATGGGCCTTTTAGCCCCCCTCTTTTCCTTAAAACAAGGAAAAGAGGAGAGAAGAATAGTAAAATAATCCTATTCTCTCTCCACTTTTGCAATCTCATTTTTCCTTTTTTATATTATCTACAAAGATATACTCAGGTTCCTTCTCTCTTCTCATTCAAGAAGTCTTTTTCAACCAAACAAAGGTGTGAAGGCTAGGTTTGGTCGTGTGCTGAAGAGAAATAGAATCATGCCTCTTCCTTAACCTTCAAAGTTAATAGAGGCTCGACGGAAACTTAATACAAAGGTTTTGGAGCTGATAAGAGATCCCATGCATGTTGTGTGGAAACACTAAAGGTTGGGACAAAAATGCATATGAGGTGAAGTTCACCAAACTCAACAATTACTATTTAGATTTGTACAAGGTGCAGTTGGCAATGGTAATGTACTACAATATGTCTATTGAGGAATGTAATGATAAATTGCAGTTTGTTATAAAATTAGATGAAAGTGAGGTCATCAAAGGAGTAAAGATTGAAAGAATTAGTGTACCCCTGATGAATAGAGCTTTACAATTCGACAAGAACAACCTAGGGGGCTTTAGTGTTCAAATTGAGCGCCATGTGTGGTGGCTCGTTGCATTTGAAGTTCCTATGGAAACATTTGAGGCGCTATAGTTATTCTTTATGCACACAAGCATTCCAAGCATCATCGATTGTCATGAACATGGTGAGATGCTCTCGGTTGAAGAGTATGGTCAATACTTGGTTGAATGGAATCTTGCAGGAGACTTGAAAACTTTAAAATGCATGTGTGGAATCTCCAATAGTGTGAATACAAAGAATCCATATCTAAATTACTTGGCAGAGAGGGTGGAAGGAAAGGACAAAAAGAAGAACTAGCAAAGGGTGACAAGTGCTGCACCGACGTGCAATAGAGAAGATCCCACTTGGAAGCCCATTTTCAACATTCCATTGGATCGTATTCACATTTGTTCATTGCATGCTTTTGTCAAAATCATGGAGAAACTTGTATATGAATACATTTACTTTGCTTATAGGATACAACCAGAAAAAGAAGCCATTGCAATGTGTAGGAATGTGGAGCGAGTACTATCAGAAATTGGGATACACAAGGATCAAGTGACGATTGAAAAAGATGAGAAGAGATCAAGAAAATATGGTAACTTGCCAAAAAAGCCTTGCTTTGGAGGAGCAAAGGCTAGGAAGTTTCTCTCAACACCCATCAATGAGGAAGGGAATGTCATGGTTCGTAGGCTACAAGACTACGATGGGTGGAAAAAGTTACATTTTGCAGTTCCTAATTGAAGTAATCGAGGAAAAATAAGATTGGCCAAAGCTAAGGTTTGGATAACTCCTAACAAATTGGCTCCCTTACTTGCAAGATGGTGTTTAACAATGAAGATAAGCTATAATTTCTCAATGATGTGCATAGCTTCTACGAAAGCATGGTGGAAGCATGGGGCAAAAGCTCTATCACACATTACATGGTACGTACTAAGTTAATATTTTAAAATTGTATGAATTGTATAAACTATTGAGCATAGTTTTACTCATGTGTGATATGTGTCTTTATAGCATATCCTTGAGGCACATGGGCCATACTTTGCAGAAAAGGGAAGCATCGGAATTCCGTCCACACAAAGGATGGAAAATTCACATTGGATAGCGTGTGGTGCATACCAAAGAAAAACTGATTATGGTGGAGGGGTGAATGGTAGCAATCCAATGATCCAAGTGCTATCTTGGTGGTATAGGATTATAGTAGCAGATGAAGCTAAACTCTCGCAAAAGAGAGCAAATGAAAGTGATGATGAATTGACTGCAGGTACATGTCACTAAAAGAGTGCGCTATGAAGCCTCAAGTGCCAAAGAAAACCATGCCAACTGGTTAGAAACAAGGCTTCGACAAGGTAGCAAATGGGTTCGAAGAGAGCCAAGATAGTAAGATGAACAATATGTTCAGTGTGAATGCAATTCATAGTTTAAGAGAGAAAGAGAGAGTGTGCATCTATGTGAATGAGTCTTACCATTTAGGGTTATATAAAAGAGGGTTTCACTTTCTGTCTTATTCATTGAGTTCTCACATCTCTTGTGCACGAAAGATGGCTAGGTCTAACGTAGTTGCAAATAAGCTTCCGCTCAGAGCCCCATATCATGTTCAACCCCTTGGAGCATCTGCTAGCTCAGATGCACCCCCTTCTCAACCTAACCCACCTTCCTCAAGCCGCCCTCACAAGGGTCCTCCTCAGCATCCCCACAAGAAACACAAGTGGAAGCCAGGTACAGTGGCCTAGGAGAGAAATTTGGAGGTATCAACGCTCTTTTGATCTCATCATTCCAAAGGTGAGCTTCTCATGACTTGTTCGTGAGATTGTGCAAGACCTCTACCGCACAGAAATCAGGAGGTGGTTTTTGGCACAAGGTCAAAATAGACTTGATCACTTCACAAAAGAATGTCTTCATGCTCTACAGTGTACTGCAGAGCCTTTTTAGTTAACTTGATGGTGACTGATACTCAGCATTGTGCAATACATGCAAAGCACATCACTGTAACTCCCAAGGACTTCCAACTTGTAAGAAATCTTCAAGCAATGAAGGATGCATTCGTTCCAATGGAATGAACACTGTTTGTAATGTTATCTTTTTTGGCATAGTGTTATCCTCGTGCATTGGACATATGACTATGTCCCAGTGCAAAACTATTGTATGTGCCCTTAAAATATGAATTAAAATTTTACACTTATCCTTCGCTCTCAACTTTGACTGTGCATCTTCACTGTATTTTCAATTCTTACTTACAATTTTTGTTAGCATTGTCAATTTCAATAAGAAAAACATGTAAAAATTTGTCATTTCTTGTTGCACACTTTACTCCTGATGCCTCTGTATAGTCTATGTGGTGGGAAGATTCTAAGGGCCAGTAGTCACGATGTTGATTTCTCAATTATCAATCCATCCATAATTTTGGTGTGGGATAATTTTTAAAATACTAAATTGTATCGAAATGCAATGAAACTTCACACATGCACTCGTTAGGTGGCCAAGAGCCCAAATTATTTTTTTTGAAAAAAAATGCCTGCAGAACCCTGATCCAAAGTCAGGCGTATTTTTTTTTCAAAAAAATAATAATTTGGGCTCTTGGCCACCTAACGAGTGCGCGTGTGAAGTTTCGCATTCCGATAAAAGGTTATGGATTTACGATCACACGATGGACAATGCATATAAAGCTACATTAACCCAATTTTGGGGTTTAAATGGGTTAAAAGTTCATTCTTCTTCTCATTTTCACATCTTTCTTTCTTTGCTTCCTTCATTTTCACATCCCCAACCTCTATATCTTCTCTGTCATCCTCCTCGAGCTTGTAGGGCACGCACCAAGCAAGCATGTCACCGTTTGGCCCCTGGGAAGTCCTCACGCTAAGGCCCGCCACACCTGGAACATACTAAGGCCCGCCACCTGGAACACAAGGTGGAGTCTCCTCTAGTGCAGCATGAGGTGCTCCCCATAGAGCATAAGGACCACCACAAAAGAAGGGGAGATGGAAACTGGCACTATCACCCTTCGTCGAGAGATAAGGAGAATCCAATGCGGATACGAGCTTCTCATCCCAAAAAGTTCTTTTCATAAGGTTGTTCGGGAAGTCATGCAAGACTTGGAGCTGAAAGGGATGTGAAGATTTTGGGTGCGAGTGCAGGATGGCCC